>NW_012117599.1:3668417-3704520 GCF_000951035.1 Colobus angolensis palliatus
TTTTTTTTTTTTTTTTGAGACAGAGTCTCGCTCTGTTTCCCAGGCTGGAGTGCAATGGCATGATCTTGGCTCACTGCAACCTCTGCCTCCAGCAAGTCATTCTCCTGCCTCCCAGTTTCAAGCCATTCTCCTGCCTCAGCCTCCCGAGTAGCTGGGATTATAGGCGTGTACCACCATGCCTGGCTAATTTTGTGTATTTTTAGTAGAGACGGGGTTTTGCCATGTTGGCCAGGCTGCTCTTGGACTCCTGACCTCAGGTAATCTGCCCGCCTCGGCCTCCCAAAGTGTTGGGATTACAGGAGTGAGCCACCATGCCCTGCCTTATATTACTTTTATAATTAGTAAAAACAAATGTTACTCAAAAAGAAATACAGCTTACACATAAAACGCTCTTTTCAACTGTAAGCAGCCGGCACTCAGAGTTAGTAACATTCTCATTCATTCATTCATTCATTCAGTGTTTCAGAGCTCCACTCTGTGTTCTAGGCACTGGGCTAGGTCTTAGGAATACAAACTTGAATACAATATAGTTCCTCCCTTCGAGAAGCCCGCTGGCTAAAGGGAAAAGTGTAGGTGTGCGTATTTATACCTGCACCTGGGTCTGTCTCACACCATTTTCCAATATGGATAGAGGGAGACCAAGGCATCGGAGGGCCCGCGGTCAGGGAGAGGGCAGGAAGGGTCTCCCACCACTGGCGACAACTCCTCCTATTTCTTCTTCGAGAGGCCATGGAAACTGGCCCACCGCTGCCCCGATCAGGTGGGCTCCTGGTCCCCGCGGGGCGCACTCACCTCGGTTTTCCTTGGCCAGGTTGTCGGCCATCTCCCAGTAGTCGTAGCTGTGCAGGATGCTGTTGGTGATGCTGACGTGGTTGGCCGCCATCTGGTGGATGCGCTGTGGGATGCTGACGATGGTCGACGGGGACAGGGCGCTGGCATTGGAGAGGCTGCCCTGAGACCCCACGGAGCTGGCGGGAGAGGGGTTGGGAGACATGGGGGATGGGGTTCCAGTGCTCCTGGAAGGGGAGAGGTAGAAAAACCAGAGTGGCGAGGTCGGGAGCAAGCGAGGCAGGACAGCCCCTTGGGGAATGGAACGCAAAGCGCGGTGGCCCAGCACCATGCATTGTCTGGCTTACGGCATTGACTTTGGAAAAGTGAACTTACTTTCCACTGGCCCCCCACGGAGATGGGGCTTGGGCGGCTTTAGATGAGTTCTGCAAGAAAATAACAACAGTGACAGTGAGTGCCATCTGTGTGAGGTGAAACAGGTGACACGAACGTGTCTTCAGGTGACTGCAGAGAGAAGCAAAGGCAGACACTGCAGGAGAAAGGCACCTTCAGATTAACCGGACCTGGGAAGTCTCCAACACAGTTCTCTGTTCCTTTTCTCGAAGAGAGTCAGGGAAGCTGCCTGGACTTCCGAAGCTTAACAGTATTTCTCTTAAAGGAAGTTGCTCTTGAATATTCCTAAGAGAATATACTTAAATGTATTTCCCTAGGAGACAGGATACTCCAAAGTTCTAGTTCATCTGAATATTCCGATTTAGAAGTTATTTTGCATGAACAAGGTGCCTGCATCAGCCCTCAGTGAGGTAAGTGAAGGGCTTCACCCACAGCCTGGGTTTTTATGTACAAATTTTAGGTACCACATTAAGTCATAATCCCAAGGGTCTGTTAAATCTTGAAGGAGCTGGCCGGGCGCGGTGGCTCAAGCCTGTAATCCCAGCACTTTGGGAGGCTGAGACGGGCGGATCACGAGGTCAGGAGTTCGAGACCATCCTGGCTAACACGGTGAAACCCCGTCTCTACTAAAAAATACAAAAAACTAGCCGGGCGAGGTGGCGGGCGCCTGTAGTCCCAGCTACTTGGGAGGCTGAGGCAGGAGAATGGCGTAAACCCGGGAGGCGGAGCTTGCAGTGAGCTGAGATCCGGCCACTGCACTCCAGCCTGGGCGACAGAGCGAGACTCCATCTCAAAAAAAAAAAAAAAAAAAACTTGAAGGAGCCTTATGTTTTCATTGTAAATTAATTTTTCTTAAAAGGAAAAAAGAGCAGGAACTCCCTCATATCCCCCCTTGTATACTTTATATTTAAAAGTAGGACATATTTGCAGAAACAGTCGACATACATTTACTTAGTGCCTGAAAATATATGACATCAGATTACATTGTTTTAACTTAGAAAGTTTAAAAGTATTTCTTCTTAAAGGAAGTTGCTATTGCATATTCCTAAAAGAATTGATTAAAATATATTTCCATAACTGACAGGATGTTCAGACATTCTTGGTTTAGGAAGTTCTGTTGCACAAGCCAGGTGCTTGCATCGATATTTAAAAGTTTGGCCTCTAGTTAGGGAAGTTGCTCAATGCACAGTCAGATTTCCTGTCAGAACCCAATCATGCCTTCACAGGACTGTGAAAGAAGAAAGCGGTCTTTGTGATGCTGACGGGAGCTTTTCCTTTCCAGAGACAAGAAAACAGCCTCAGCCTGGTTCTCCAGAGACAACATGTTTCTTTTGGTTAGAAAGGACTTTATGGAGTGGTGACTGATTTTTCTGGTTTTAGTGCGGGTGTTATTAAAACGGCAAGAAATGGCCTGTCAGAACTCTGAGGTGCTACAATGGCAAGACGTACACGTAAGGACAGCATTGCAAACCATGCCACTTTTACCTGTCTCAGGAAATACAATTATTTTCATGAGGAGAATCAGGAAACCTTCTGGAATAGGGGAGCTTATCCTCCCTTTCCTGACGGAATGTTACTGACCCCTTTCTCAAGCTGGTGCTACTAGACTGATCGCTTTGTTTCCATTTCATCCTGTGGTTCTGAGAATGTGATCTATAGAATGGATGTTCTGGATATGAGAACACTAAGGACAGAAGGGGAGAAAGGCTTGGGGGTTGCAGAAACAGTCCAGTAAAGGCTACTGAATGGAGGAAGAAGGTGGTGGCTCATGCCTGTAATCCCAGCACTTTGGGAGGCTGAGGTGGGTGGATCACCTGAGGTCAGGAGTTTGAGACCAGCCTGGACGACACGGTGAAACCCTATGTCTACTAAAAATACAAAAAATTAGCCGGGTGTGGTGGCACATGCCTGTAATCCCAACTACTCGGGGGGCTGAGACAGAATCGCTTGAACCTGGGAGGTGGAGGTTAGGGTGAGCCAAGATTGTGCCACTGCACTCCAGCCTGGGTGACAGCGTGAGACTCCATCTCAAAAAAAAAAAAAAAAAAAGAAGTCTTGAATTCTCTTCCTCTACCACTACATCCTATGCTGAAGAAATACCGGCACGAACAAAGTTTTTTTTTTTAGAGATAGCTCTGTACTGATAAAACACATATAGCCACATTGTCTTGGGTACCTAAAGATTTCATGGTCTCTGAACTCAAAGTAGCATTTAAATAGCCCTTGAGGCTGGGTGTGTGGCTCACACTGGTAATCCTAGCACTTTGGGAGGCTGAGGCGGTAGGCTGGCTGGAGGACAGGAGTTCAAGAAGAGCCTGGACAACACAAGGAGATTCGATGTCTACAGAAAATGAAAAAATGAGCTGGGTGTGGAGGTGTGTATCTGAGGTCTCAGCGACTTGGGAGGCTGAGGTGAGAGGACTGCTTGAGTTCAGGAATTCACAGCTGCAGTGAGCTCCAACCGTACGACTGTATGACCAGACGACTGTATGACGGTATGACTGTACGACCAGATGACTGTATGACGGTACGACTGTACGACGGTACGACCTGACGACGGTATGACGGTACGACTGTACGACGGTATGACTGTATGACTATGACGGTACGACTGTATGACCATACGACTGTATGACAGTATGACTGTACGACTGTACGACGGTATGACTGTATGACCGTACGACTGTATGACCGTATGACTGCACTCCAGCCTGGGCAACAGAAGAGGACTCAAAAAAACACAAACAACAAAACAAAACAAAGCCCTTGAATTTGCATCCAAGTTTCAGTTATCAGGAATAAGTTTCTGGAGATCCACTGTAAGGCATGGTGACTACAATTAATAATAATGTATAGTATACTTGAAAATCTCTAAAAGAATCGATTTTAAACGTTCCCATCACAAAAACAGTAAGTATGTGAGGTGACGGATATGTTAATTAGCTTGGTTTAATCATTCCACGATGTATAAATATATCAAAACATCACATTATACATAATAAGCACATGCAATTTGTTGTTGGTTAATTAAAAAAATTTTAAAAATAGCTTCTGATGAAGGGTAAATGACATTAACTCCCGGAGGAGAAACTCTGATTTTCTTTTTTTTTTTTTTTTTTGAGACAAAGTTTCACTCTGTCACCCAGGCTGGAGTAGAGCGATGCAATCTTGGCTCACTGCAACCTCGGCCTCCCGGGTTCAAGTAATTCTCGTGCCTCAGCCTCCCGAGTAGCTGGGATTACAGGCGCCTGCCACCAGGCCCGGTGTGTATTCTACCCATTCTGTATGTATTCGTGGGCTGCAGAGAATATTAAGAACTTGCATTCCTTAAAAGTTTGTTGTAGCTCCTGGCTGCTTATGGAATTCAGCTTCCTTCTTTATTCAGGCAGTTTCCTTGACTGTAATAATTATCTTTAGTACTCGCTCTTACGGTCTGGATTTCTGAGCACTATTGATGTTGACGTTAGGCACCTGAAGGAAAGGGAAGGCTCAGTGCTGGTTCTTGTCCTGACGACACCAGAGGGTCAGCGGGCCGAGGAAGTGATGTCCGCAGCCTAGCACCTGCTTACTCTACATGGACAATTAGAAGGCAGGGTGCTGAACGTGCCTCAGGAACCCCCAGCACAGCCTGGCCATTAGAGATCACCTCTAGAGGAGGCTGGGCATGAACAGATCTCAAATGATGGTTGTGCATCTGACAAAGGGCTGTTGGAGATAGAGATGGCATAATTGCTAGTTTCTATAGACAAACAGAGAAGAGGCCCAGAAATCTCAAATGAATTATTAATGTAAGGTCAACCTCACAACAGTACATCAGAGAAGGCTTTAAAAAATTTATTCTCCCAGTGAAAATAATTTCATTCCCTGAGAAAAATAAAAGGTGGCATGGTTTGCGATTTTATCCCTATAGCTACACATTGCTATCTACTGCTTTCAACAAGCCATCTCCTACCATTTTAAATAACGCCTCTATTAAAAATTAAATTAGCTACCAGAGACTAGCTAAGAGGGAATGGCTCTAAGGGGTTACTTCCAAGGAAAAGAAGCTCTAAGTGAGCACGAGGAATTTATGTTAGCTATAAAGATGAATTTCCTAGGACACTGGAAAGAGTAACTGGATCTTCTTTCTCTTGAAGTCATAAAAATACTTGGACAAGACTGGGCGTGGTGGCTCACACCTGCATTCCCAGCACTTTGGGAGGCTGAGGCGGGCACATCACCTAAGGTCAGGAGTTCGAGACCAGCATGACCAACATGGTGAAACCCTGTCTCTACCAAAAATACAAAATTAGCCAGGTGTGGTGGTGGGCGCCTGTAATCCCAGCTACTCTGGAGGCTGAGGCAGGAGAATCGCTTGAACCCAGGAGGCGGAGGTTGCAGTGAGCCGAGATCACGCCCTTGCACTCCAGCCTGGGCGACAAAGAGTGAAGTGATATCCCATCTCCAAAAATACAAAATAAAAATAAAGACATAAAAACACTTGGACAAGGCAGGGAGATACATTAGATGGGCTCTCAAAGGCCCATTCTGAGTCCTGAAAGCCACAAGGGTGGCATCAATTGGGTTAGCTTGGGGACCAGAGGTGACCTGCATTAGCCCCAAAGCAATGGGTGGTACCAGGTGCTCCACAAAAGACCTTGACAGGGAAACAACTGAATTTAAGGAACAACTCCGCTCGTTCACTAGACAGTACCTTGAAATAGTCAATTAGTGCTTTTGAATACTTTACAGCGTGGTCCCTTTTGAGCCGAAACATCCGCCAGTACAGGAGAGCCAGGCATCGGTAACTGCAGGCGAAAAGAGAAACAGGCCCAGAAGCGGCTGAGTGCGTCCTGCGCAAACAAGACTTCAACATTTTTGTTGTTTATTCTAAGGCACTCAATAACTAAACCTTGTGTCTATATAGGAAATCTTTCTCTATCTGCATATAATGTCTGTGAGTGAACACCTTTTGTCCAAAAACAAAATTCAACATTCCAAGAAGGTATTCCATAAATACATTTACCACTAGGTAATTTTACAGCATGACAGAATCACCTGTTGGGTCACAGGGGCTGGCCGCTTCCCTCTCTCACCACGAGAGGGCACTGTCTCTCCACGAGAGGCGCGAGGTAGCTCTAGCACGCAGCCTTCACTGCTTCCCGGGCCAGCCCCGCTCTGCGGAAGGGACCGCGCTGCCACCTGACTTTACTGAACTATAACCAGCTCCACTAAAGTCACAAACATGAATGTACTTTATAAACAATAAAAACACTACGCTGGGAATGGGTGCCATCATTTTATTGTTTCCTATAATATTTTGTATACTTCCATCAGTATTCTATCTTATATAATAATATTATTGTCATTTAGTGTATTATTCCAATACGGGACTTAAAGTTTGAAAGGGGCACAAAAGGCGTTTCTGAGACGTATCCTCTCTTCCTTTCAGCTCTTCACTCAGTTACTTGCTAACTGGGATCTCATGCTGACCTCCAGAATGTGAACATTCTGGGTACAATGACACCATCTCCTCCTAGCAAACCAAACCCAGGACAGGTAACAATCTGAGACCTTTTTTGTGTCTGTGGCTGTTATTATTATTTTTTAATTCAACTGTCTTTATTTCACTGCTTGATAGACATGTATTCCATCAACATTCTCGGCCTTCCACCTACTGATAAGTAAGGAAGGGCTGACAGGTAAAGGAACAATAGGTGACCCCATCGTTCCCTTTTTTCTGTGGCATCATTTTCAAAGTAAGTGGCTGCGCCGGGCGCGATGGCTCACGCCTGTAATCCCAGCACTCTGGGAGGCCGAGGTGGGCAGAGCACTTGAGGTCAGGAGTTCAAGACCAGCCTGACCAACATGGTGAAACCCTGTCTCTACTAAAAATACAAAAATTAGGCAGGGCACGGTGGCTCGTGCCTGTCATCCCAGCACTTTGGGAGGCCTGTCGATTTTCAATCTCTGTGAATTCAGATCATGTATAGTATGGCAGCAAAAAATGGTCTGGACTTTCCCAGGTCATTAGAATTGCTCTGGGGCTTTGTATGTTAGAAGACACTGGGCAAACACCATGCATTTCAGCACCTGGTTTGCCAGTGACGGCATGTGAGGCTGGCGCTGCTATTCTAAGCGGAGAGGGACACTCACCATAATGCAGCCAGTTGTTTGTCTTCTGGTGTGGCATTGGGGCCGGAGTGGGTTTTTAGTCTCATAGCATACCTTAGAAAAAGGGAGGAGGAGGAGGAATAGAATAAAAAATATAAAAAGCCAAGCAATTGTAAAACAAGCTTTCTTAGTAACAGAACTTCTATGATGGGAGTTCTCCCTGCCTGATCCTTCGCTTTGCATAGTACTTGCTGATAATTCTTTCTTAAAAGCTAGCTGGTGCTGCTCCATTTTCCCAAGTGTTACAGTACTGTGATGACTAGAACAGCTACTTTCTGCTCTTTAACAATACAAGTTTGAATGCTACAGATTGTCGGGAGCGATACCAGTTCAAGAACTATTCATGTATATGGTAACATGTCCATTTTTCCAAATTTTGATTTATGACTGTCTGACAGATGGAGGTGAAGTTCCATCCTTCTGTGCTTACTTCCGGAAGAATTTCCACCCCGGGTATGCAGAGGAATGCTTAGTTTTACCCTTCTTTCTTTGTTATGTAACTTTTGACAGCTATGTAAGTATCCTGAGTACACTTTTAATCTCTATTTGCTTCTACAGACAGGTGCGAAGAGAAACTAGTGGCTTTTATGGACTGCACTTAATTCCATTTATTTTTCTGAACCAAGGGGACTGTGGCTATTGTTTTCTCCCAACAACATACCAAATTACATATGTAGACTCTTTGAGAGAGCTGAGGCAATAGGTATAATGATCAGACTGTCCTAGGTTCAAATCTCAGCTCAGCGACTTATAAGTTGTAAGAGCTTAGACAAATGTATGAACATATTTAAGCCTCCATTTCCTTACCTATAAAATAAGACTAATACTGTCAATCACATAACATTGTTGTAAAAATTAACTAAGACAGTGTTTGTGAAGCTCTTGGGATAGCAGGCCGGCTTGTAAATTGCTCAAGGAACATACTGTTACCATCGCACTATCTCCACAACATGCAGACTTGTAGCATTTTTGAGTGTTATCTCTTTGCATAATTTTTACAGTGGTTGCTCTGGGTTTTACAATATACATGTAATTTATTGGTATCAACATTTTATCACTTTGGAGAGTATGGAGGTATGGAAGTCTTACTTCAATTTAGATACCTTTACCTTCCCCACTTAAAAATAGCATTGTCTTGAGTATCAGATGGTGGTATAATTTTTTAGTTTTTATTTGTTTGTTTTGTAGCAGTGGGGTCTTACTATGTGGTCTGGGCTGGTTTCAAACTCCTGGCCTCAAGCTATCCTCCCACCTTGGCCTCTCAAAGTGCTATGATTACAGATGTGAGCCACTGTGCCTGGCCTGCTGGTATAATTTTTGTTTCAATCCTCAAACCTGCTTTATAAACTCATACGGGGAGTAGTTTATTGTACATATCTATGTGTCTGTTCTTCTTTCTTTCCCAGTGCTCCATATTCCTTCTTTTGCCATTTTCTTTCTGTTTGAGAAACTTCCTTTAGTCAGTCTGTAAGGGTGGGTCTTTTAGAGACAAATACGTGTACTTTTCCTAAATCTGAGGATATCTTATTTCCCTTCATTCTTGAAGAATAGTTTCACTGACTCTAGAATTCATGGCTTGAAAGTTCCTTCTTTCAACCCTTGGAAACTGTCACGCCACTCCCTCCCAGCCTGCAGAGTTTCAGAGAAGCCTGCTGTCATTTGAATTGATTCTCCCCCACAGATAATTATCATTTCTCCCTGGCTGCTTTCAGGATATTTGGTCTTTAGTTTTTGGAAATGTAATTATGGTGTGTTTTTGCATGCATTTCTTTGGGTTTATCTTATTTGGGTTTTTCTCTGCTTAAATCTGTAGGTTTATGTCTTTTGACAAATTTGGCAGGTTTCAGCCATTATTTCTTTAAATACTCTCTCAGTCCCACTCTCTATTCCTCTCCTCTGAGACTTCCATGACACAAATGTTGGATCTTTTCTTATTGTGCTTGAGGCTGTATTCATTTAGCTTTTTCAGTCTATTTCTTCTTTACTGCTCAGATTGGGTAAATTATATTTTTTGTCCTCAAGTTCATTGACTCTCTCCTGTCATCTCCACTCTACTACTGAGTCCATTTTTGGGGTTTATATTATCAAATTCTACAGTTTCACAATTTCCATTTAGTTCTTTTTAGAGTAACTTCTACTTCTTTGAAAAGATTTTCTATTTTTTGTTTGTTGAGTGATAACTGTGATTATTTATTGAAGCATTTTTACAACGGCTGCTTTAAAAATCCTTGTCAGATAATTCCAGCAACTGATTCATCTTTGCATTGAGGTCTTCTGATCATCTTTTTTCATGCCAATGGTGACTGTCCTGGTTCTTGGTATGATGAGGGAGCTCCTATGGTATCCTGGACATTTTGACCATTAGGTTAGGAGACTCTGAGTCCTATTTTAAATCCAGCCACCCTGTTTAAGTCTAGCAGGAAGGCTCTAGCCTACTTTGGGGGCTGTGATTCCAATTATAATTTAATTTTCAGGGCCTTTCTGATACTATTTTAGTCTGTGTGGTTGATCTGGTGCCACTGGGGCTTCTGCTCGTCCCTGATAGTGCTGCCTGCGGAGAGCGGGAGGGTGGGAAGAGAGGGTCACCAGGCTGGGCTCTTGTGGTGACAGTGCTCCAATGACCCACGCCTGCTTGGCCATCTGGAGTTCCCTGGTGGAGAAGGGAATTTTCCTGTCTGTAGGGACAAAGTGTACATCCTGGGCTAGGTCATTTTTGGTGGTGAGAACCCCTTGCCAGTGCTCCAGGCCCTTCAGTGTCTCAGTAGGGGAGAGGAAGGTCAGCAGGGTGGGCAATGTGTGGATGTAATTTATGCTGTTTTCTTTTTTTTTCTTTTTTGAGATGGAGTCTTGCTCTGTCACCCAGGCTGGAGTGTGGTGGCACAATCTTGACTCACTTCAAGCTCCGCCTCCCGGGTTCACACCATTCTCCTGCCTCACCCGCCTGAGTAGCTGGGACTACAGGCGCCCGCCATCAGGCCGGCTAATTTTTTGTATTTTTGTAGAGACGGGGTTTCACCGTGTTAGCCAGGATGGTCTCCATCTCCTGACCTTGTGATCTGCCTGCCTCGGCCTCTGAAAGTGCTGGGGTTACAGGCGTGAGCCACTGCGCCTGGTCAATTAATGCTGTTTTTTAACGTAGGTTGAAAAAACAGCTGGCCAGGTGTGGTGGCTCAAGCTTATAATCTCAGCAGTTTGGGAGGCCGAGGCAGGCTGATAACCTGAGGTCAGGAGTTCGAGACCAGCCTGACCAATATGGAGAAACCCTGTCTCTACTAAAAATACAAAATTAGCTGGATGTGGTGGCACATGCCTGTAATCCCAGCTACTGGGGAGGCTGAGGCAGGAGAATCACTTGAACCTGGGAGGCAGAGGTTGTGGTGAGCCACGATTGTGCCACTGCACTCCAGCCTAGGCAGGAAGAGTGAAACTCAGTCTCAAAAAAAAAAAAAAAAAAAGAAAAAAGAAAAAGAAAAAAGAAAGAGCCAAACTTGTCTTTTTGTCTTCATTTTCTCTGTATTTTACGTGATTCTATTCATTCTGAAGTATCTAGAAGGTGGACAGTGTTCTCTACCTGTGAAAGATTACTTCTAGCAGTGGGCGCAGTGGGTGTGGTAATCCAGCACCCTCTCCTTGACGGTCTATCTGGCTGGCATGGTTTTTTGTTTGTTTGGGCTTGCTTGTTTAAATTTTCAAGAGTGAATGCCTTTAAGCAGGTCATGCTACTCCAGTTCACAGCAGCCCTTATGGCTTGCTTATTCATTGATTCCTCAATTGTTTATTAAGCACATACTATGTGCCAGAAAATGTTCAAGGGGCCGAGGATTCCCAGTGAGCAAATCAGACAAAACCCAAAAAAATCCTTGTGCTCAAAGTACTCACACTCTAGGGCATCTTCCAGCTTTGTCCCTGTCCAGTTTCTCCCACTTTCCTCCCTTCCCTGCCAATAAACATCTGAGGCTGGGCCTTGTTCTGAGGAAGGAATGTATGGATCGAGGATCTCTTAGAGTAATTTTTACCAGTCTTTTTACTTTGCTGTTTTTATTTCATCACTGCTGAAAGTAATGTGCCAGATAAAAAGACAGTATAAAGGATTCGCCAATATATTGATTTAGTAGAAATACTTTATTAAGAAAAATGGGCAGTGTTGACTTTAAAACATTCTTGAAAAATGCTTTTGGAGGTGATGTGTTCTCTGATGTTGGAATGACAGTTTTGAAGGCTGGAAACTATTTGCTGAGGGAGAGTGGTGTGTAAAACACCAAGTAGCATCTTTGGGCCAATGTAGACCAAAAAGATCACATCCTAAGATGATTAGAAATCTTCCATGCAGAATGTTGGGACATGGAAAATGTCTCAGCTTCAATTGCACAGAACCCCGGAATCAGAAAAACCTTTAAAAGTTCGTTTTAGGAAGAATTATTTCTCATTGTGGATATCAGACATTATGTCAAGCAGTGACACTGGCTAAAAACATACACCATACAATGAAGGTGCTCAGTAGGGCTAACGGATGAAATTCCCTGAACTGTTCATTACAGAGGCGTGATGGAGGTGCCTTTCCAGGTCTGCAGCATGGCGGACGAGTGTTTCCCATCGAATGCCTTGACACGTCTGCTCACAGGTCTTAACCCAGGTTGGGGGATGGTGCCCACGGCCAGTTTTGAGAGCAGATAGAAGATGGGTTCTCCTTCCATAAAATCCCCCCGAATCTTCTTTCATTAAATACTCCAGAAGTATTTACTGATGGAGGTAAGATTTAGATGGTACTAACCTGAACCAGATTTTTTTTTTGTAAAGCAGCCTAGGGCTGAAATAGGCTCAAAATCTGCCACTTCCGAGCTGGCAGGAGCAGGCACGTCACAGCCCGCTCAGATTCAGCCTCCTCCCTCGGCAATCGGGGGCTACAGCCGCTGCCCTCTTGCTCACGGAGGACAGAGCGGGGCAGGGTGTGCCAAGGTGCCTTGCACAACCTTACCCTCTTATTTTGGAGGATGAACACTGGTTCCTGGTGGGGGGATGGTGCAGGCTGACATTCTTTTTTTTTTTTTTTTTGAGACGGAGTCTCACTCTGTCGCCCAGGCTGGAGTGCAGTGGCGCGATCTCAGCTCACTGCAAGACTGCAAGCTCCGCCTCCTGGGTTCACACCATTCTCCTGCCTCAGCCTCCCGAGTAGCTGGGACTACAGGCGCCCGCCACCACGCCCGGCTGATTTTTTGTGTTTTTTAGTAGAGACGGGGTTTCACTGTGTTAGCCAGGATGGTCTCGATCTCCTGACCTCGTGATCCGCCCGCCTCAGCCTCCCAAAGTGCTGGGATTACAGGCGTGAGCCACTGCACCTGGCCAGGCTGACATTCTTTTCTCTGTTTCCATAGTACTTCCACACACTCCTCACCTCCTCCCCTCATCCAGCAAGAAAACACAGTGCTTACCTGATGAGCTCTACTGTTTCTGAATACATCGTGTAAGGAGATTTGGATTCCATGGGGCCTTGTTCCATTGCATTTCCACACTCAATAAACGACAACGCTGCTTCAGCATAGTTCAAAGCCTTTCCAAACTTTTCCACCTGATCAACAGAGTTAATACAGTGTCTTCCTAAACAATAGTTTTTTAAAAAATGGCATTGTCATGTAGTTTATACACTTTGAGAAACCCAACCCTGACTTCTAAAATCCTGTGAATGAAGCTGAGAGAAGAAAGAAATAGAATACTTCTTTTTCTAGTTATTTTCTCAAACTGCTACTGGCTTGGAGTAAGTGAGCAAACAGTTATATACAGAATTGTATCAAACCCATGTGACAGCTGCCAATCAACACAGCACAGAACTGCATAGCTGCTCTGATTTCTGTTTCCCTCTTTCTAACCCCTAATGGTTTGGAGACTTCATTCCTTGTTCCTCCATGCTACGCTAAATATGCATCAAAGTTCATAGGTCTGGTCCCATATAAGAGTTTCCATACTTCTTTTGGTACATCCCCAACTCGGATGGTTCCAGGCCTTGGTTATTATCTTTTACATTACTTGTGGCACTTACATCTCCATGTCTTCCTCTTAATTTTTTTTTTTTTTTCTTTTTTGAGATAGAGTCTCCCTCTGTAGCCCAGGCTGGAGTGCAGTGGTGCCATCTGGGTTCACTGCAACCTCTGCCTCCTAGGTTCAAGCGATTCTCTTGCCTCAGCCTCCCAAGTAGCTGGAATTACAGGCATAAGTCACCACGCCTGGCCTCAATTGTTTTTTGTTGTTGTTGTTAATATTTAGAACCTCACTTAAGAGTGAGAGTGAGTAGGGGAAAGGAGAGGAGACAAACCTCAAGGAGCTATTTCAGCTTTGCTAAAATGGGACAAAAAGTTGAAAATTATTAATAAAAATGATTTTTGGTTGGGCATGGTGGCTCATGCCTGTAATCCCAGTGTTCTGGGAAGGTGAGGCAGGAGCATCACTTGAACCTGGAAGTTTGAAGTTACAGTGAGCTATGATCACCCCAGTGTGCTCCAGCCTGGACACCAGAGCAAGACCCTGACTCTAAAAGCAAAACAAAACATATTTCTATGGAATTATCTGTAGCTGTCTACATTTGTGTTATTCTTTCCCCACATCAGCAAGGGCAGCCACAAAGCAGCTTTATATTCTTAAGATCTCATAAATCTGAACTTACACATCAAGCTCCTGGCTCCATACCTTACTACTCTTTGTAGGTAATTACATATTCTAACTCTGGATTGCAAAATCTCCACAATTTTCAAATGATTCATTCATCAATTAAAACCGAATGACATAATACTCAAATACTATTCCAAGTCTTGCCACTAAAAATACAAAAAAAAAAAAAAAAAACTTCACTAGTAATGATAGCTTCAAAAGCAGAAATTTAGAGCAGAACCTCCTCTCACTAGTAAATCAAATTTGTAAACAGCTTATGAAGCTAGTGTAGGTTATAATGCAAAATTTCTTTTTCTTTCTTTTTTTTTTTTTTTTTTGAGACAGGGTCTTACTATGTCACCCAGGCTGAAGCATGGTGGCATGATCTTGGCTCACTGCAACCTCTGCCTCCTGGGTTCAAGTGAGTCGTCTGTCTCAGCCTCCCAAGTAGCTGGGATTACAGGCATGCACCACCACATCTGGCTAATTTTTTTTTTTTTTTGTATTTTTAGTAGAGACAGGGTTTCACCATGTTGGCCAGGCTGGTCTTGAACTCCTGACCTCAAATGATCTGCCCGCCTCAGCCTCCCAAAGTGCTGGGATTACAGGTGTGAGCCACCGTGTCTGGCCTGTAATGCAGTATTTCTTGGTAACACTTTCAGAGGAAGTCATTTCATTTAGTATTAATATTTCCTAAAGCACCGAATTCTGTGGTATGTGCACTCTACAAGCCAAAGCTTTTTCCAGTAACAGATAATATACTTGGAGAGAGAAAATGTACACCTACAAGATAGCTCAAAGTGCAAGGCAGTCTGTGATTACCCAACAAAATGCAAAACGAGGCATCCGGTGCAAATGAGATGGAGGGAAGGGAGCTAGTGAGAGGGCTGCAGAGAGGCTGGGAAGGCCACAGGGAGGAGACTGCATATGATACCAGGAAGGAATGGTAGGGTTTGACTAGATTTGGGGAGGACACTGAGGGTGTGAGTATGCCTGTGAGAGTATGTGACAGTGAATCCTTGCAAAGGCCCGCTGGCTGACAGGAGCCAGGTGTGCTTAGAGGTCAGTAGGGGACCAGCCTGGCTGGAGCAGTGTCTCCTCCTGGGAAGTCATCAACAGAAAAGATAGGGTTGAGCAAGAGGACAATGAATGAATAATGCTGTCAACTTTAGATGCTAGATTCATGCAGAAAATCTCTTTCTCCTTAAAAATCTGATGCTCTTCTCCAAGAGTGGCCATACATCAGCTTCTCCAGATGACCAGAACTGGCCATCAGACTCGGACTGTGTGTGTGGACAAGAGCTGTATCTTCCGCTGCCCTTCTCTGTTTTCTGATATGTAGGGGTTACTCCTCCTGTACCCCAGTGTGCCTAGGCAGTGGTCTTCACATAAACAAGTGTTTAATAGGTGACGTCGGTAGCACTGGAAGAGGGGTACTGTAACCGTTTAAACATCTTCAGTATTCTGAAGGTCACTGGAAATGCCTTCTTCACGTCCAGCACCTGCCTCAATCTCAGTTATGAACACTGGGTGAGACTAAAACTCGAGTTACTAGGTGGGAAGTAGTCCCTCTGGACTTCATTCATTTAAGAGGGAACAACCATATGATCTCTTTTAGCAAACAAAACAAAAGTTTTCTATCTCTTGCCTGGGAGCTTCAAGCTTTCCAAAACAGGAGATTATCCAAGCAAGAAAAGTTATTCTTCGAAAACATCAAATCATGGTGACTTTAGAGTCTTATGTGCAGATAACAGTTCCCGTGTTGTACGGTTTCAGAGAAAGCATTCATTTTGGCAGATACATGTGAAGAACACAAGTGTTTTTGAAAAGAGATTTGATCCTGGGAGCGAGCCAAGGGTTTGTCAGGCTAACAAGAGAAAAATGCAAATCTAGATTTCACTTTTTAAAGGAAAAAAAAAAAAATACTACCACCCACTGCCTCCACTGGCTCTAGTTACTATTCAAACCTTAGGACTAAATTGAAATATTCATTTATCCAGGGCTTTTTCCCAGTCAGGCATTATTGGTTGAAGTCATAATTTATTGGGCTATGAACACTTGATTATATAAACATTTCTCCATTTAACAGACCCAGCCATCCTTGTAATAGATTTTATAATTACCCTAGCTATATTGTCCCAGTGATGAAGCTGCAGTACACACGTAATTTGGAAGAACGTATCTGGAAAGAAAAGGGTCTCACCATTGCATCTGCTTTATGCTTCATTCGTTTAGCTTCTTGCATAAAATAATCGGCACTGCGAGGCCTACAAGGAGGGAATGATATTGAACGTCATTATGGCTTAAGTGCAAGATCTTTTTAAAATATTCCTTCCTCTCACTCAAACTTAAGGCGCAATTTAAAAACTCTGCTTAATGCGGAATTAAGTGTGTTTTCTGCCTTTCCAAATTACTGCCTATATGTCAAATACCACAATAAATTTTCTCTTAAGTTAGCAATTGGAAACACACTCAACATATGCCAGTAGTCTCTCTTTACAGTGGCTTTAACATGGCCCCCTAGTGCCTAATTTGTGAATATATTTTTTATTGTATGGTGAAAAAAACAAGTGAGAAATCTTATTTTATGCAATACTTACATAAAACAATCCCCTTTTAATGTAAACATTGTACACATACCTCATAATAATTGTATGGATATATATGGGTGAGTATATTTATGTATCCTTATGAAAATAAGTGCATTTATATGCATATCTAGTACCCAGAGTTTTATGTATATATATTGAATTATCTTAAAGCCTCACAGTGAAAAATAAAAAGAGATAATGTTGGATGATTACATTCCGGTTGTAATGAAGTTAATTGTCAAATGATGTCTACCTTGTAACAATGCAAACATGCCATGTATTCTCTAGAGTTCTGATTAGCTAGCTGGTAAACATTAACAGCAGACATGTGGATTATTAAAGCAATAACCCTGGCCAGCGGTGACTCTGCCGGGAGATGAAGGTAACTCATCCAGAGACTGATTTGAGTGTGTGTAATGAGGTCCAGTGACGCTAAGGTCCTCATTGGACAGTGCCTTTAAGTGTTTAGCCTGATAGATTAATAAAAATGACCTCCTTTAGGCACCAGCGGCATAAACTTTATATAATCAATAAACTTCACCTATTCATGAATATCAAATATAAGCCAGGACTCTCTGAATGGGAGATACGGCGGAAGTAGTGCTATTCATCATGGACTGTCTAGCTTCTTATTGCAGGCTTATTTTCAACTGCCTTATTTCAGATCCTAATGGGATCTTTTACCTTATTGTAATATTAGGTAGTCAGACCGTTCGTGTATCCAAAGACGTCAAAATGCTTAGAAAAGCAATGTGTGACAATGCTTTTCTGTGACAATGACATTGCCTTTTAATCAAACAAACCAGAATCACAGCATGGTTTTGGGGTCTAGATGGCTCCTCACCCCACCCCCCACCCCCCACTGAGGGCTGGAACTGTTCATTCACTGTGCTGGGTCTTTCACTGAGGGTGAGGCCTCAGGTCTCCTTCCTAGGAAGGCCCTGCTCCTGCCACTCCATGTTCTCCCTTCCATCTCCTGGACACTCATGCTTTCCCCATATGAATGGCTTTGTTGTTGCTTTGGTGAGTTTTCCTTCTTTGTCCACAAATTGACACATATTGTCAGAATGTCCACATATTGTCTGGTCTATGGTTCTAACTCTGGCAATTGACGTTATTGTTGTTGTTGTTGTTTGAGAAAGGTTCTCACTCTGTTGCCTAGGCTGGAGGGCAGTGGTACGATCACCAATACTGCAGCATGGGCCCCCTGGGGTTAAGCGACCCTCCCACCACAGCCTCCCAGGTAGCTGCGACTACAGGCATGTGCCGCGATGCCCGGCTAACTTTTTGTATTTTTAGTAAGGACGGGGTTTCGCCATGTTGTAAAGGCTGGTCTTGAACTCCCGAGCTCACGTGATCCACCTGCCTCAGCCTCCCAAAGTGCTGGGATTACATGGCTGTCATCACCTTACCATCCTGCTCACAGACCTAAAATCAGTCTCCAGGGTCTATGAGATCAAATCTCAGTTCAGATCCCCCAAAATCTTGCCTAACCCACTCAACTATGTCACTCATTCACAGAGGCCCTTGACCAAAGTCAGAGGTGGCTCCTCATTGTCTTGATAACATGGCCTCCTGGTCCGAAGAGCTCTCCTCATCACTTCCCCCACCTGGAACACTCTCCTCGCTCTTCATTCACGGAGTGTCTTCTAGGAGCCAAATGTTGCCTGCCCCTCAATCTCCCCCGCTGTCAGGCATTCCGAGTAACCTTGGTCCATGTTCACCTTTGTCCTTCCTGACCTCACACAGCACTTCTTGTTTACTACACTTGGTATTTCATTATCTTCTGAGCTGTACTGGGCATGTGTGCGACCTGGTTGCTGGTTCATTTGTAGTAAGGACCATGCTGTAGACCTCTTTGATCTTCCCCACCCTGCAGTTTTTGGCACACGGTAGAAGGTAAGCAGGTCTCCCTTGGATGAACGGCACTGAATTCATTTTGAGCTTAGAAGAGTGGTGCCTTCCGATGGGGTGCAGCATCGCGTCCAGTGAGCCAGAGAGTGTCTCCATGGCAACCTGAAATTCTCCACATCATTATCTGTTCTATACTCTAGTATATAAGTTAGGTCATTTTTTTTTTTCTTGCCCTGTTTTGTCACTGACACATCACTACTTCAAATGCATTTCGTTTTCATTAAAGGATTATCTTGGTAATAAGCTACGGCTTCTTAGTTTCCACCAGCCTTCTAAGTTACCCTTATGGATGGCAGCGGCTCCTAATTCCTAATATAAGCTCCTTCATCACTATTGTTTTCATCTGCAGCATAGGTGCATATTTTAAAATCCTGATATGGAGGCTGAGTCACAGACTCTCACAATAGCGCATGTGGGTAAGTAACACACCTAATTTTCTGACCGTATCAGAGCAGCTATAATCAGAGCAGTAACCTGAGATGCTAATAGCATAGGTACCACCTGGAGGCCACTTACGAACATATTTGTTAGAACTCTCATCTTTGCATAGAATGGAGGGCTCACTGTCATGAGTCACTGAAGATTGCCTGATGATTGCCCCATTTTCTCCTTTCGGGTGATTTCTGGTGCCGTACTTCCAGAGCAGATCATTATAAAGCCAGTGGGACCAGCAGGATGTCACCCAGTGTCCAGCCTTGCCACCAATGCATGCTTTCACAAAGGCATTCTTTCTGACAGCAATACCCAAGTCAGTAGGAAAAGTAAAATTGCTGTCACCATTGTGACCGTTATAGAATATAACACAGCAAAGGTACTAAAATGAGATCTTATCTCAGTGTTCAAACAGATTTTCCATCTCATCTTTTATTTTTTTTTAACCTCGAAAACCTAGAGTTTTTGTCTTCCATTGGTGTAATAAAATTCTTCCCGTTGTTTTCCACAGTGATGGTATTTTATGATGATACACGAGCAAACCTCATCAAAGTTTAATTAAACACCACAAATGTAACTAACCGTGAATCTTGGGCTCTTCAGAAACGGGGCGTGAGTGATCTGAAAGCCAGAGCTTAGCCGCATGCATCTTCATTATGAGAGCTCTCTCCAACAAAAGCATTCTGAGCATTTGATCCAAATAGAATGTTTTCTTTTCTTCTCTTCCCCCTCCCGCCACCCCCACCTAGAAACACCCGGCCTTGGTTCTCAGCAACATCAGGGTTTGAGCTACCCCCATATTTCTTCTGGCACAGGAATATTAAAGCAACCTTGCTTTTTGTTCTCCTTTGTGACTGGGATAGAGTTGAATGGTCTCCCACGGAGAGCCTGGCAGACTCCTTTCTGTAATTCCTACCTCTGTGAAATGCCGCCCTCGGCAGAGCCAGCCTGTTTTGTGAAAACTGGCAGGGATGAGAGCTCAATGTGTTTGAACAAGAAGTTCCTCGGCGCGGCAGAAATTGGATGATTTTCTTCGGGAAGTTGAAATCCAAATCAGACAAATAGGCAACTGCATACCAAATGAATTCATCATCTGCTATCCGATATGTCAGCTTGTCATCTGACAAGCCCCAGAGGTGTTAATATGTCCCAAGCTTTGAGGAGAATGCATAAGAAGTTAAGTGATTATTTTTAATACACAGAGTCAGTGATGACTATGGATGAGGGGACCTCAGAGTCGGCCGCTCCAGGATGCTGGCACCGGCTTTCCAGGCCCTTCCCCACAGACGCAGGTAGATTGCATCTGGGTAGCAAGGATTCAAAACAGCTTTTATTTCCACAACTTTGATGTTGGCTGGGGCCCCAGAGTCCTGGGAACCTGGCTCCTCCCAGGCACAAGCGGTCATTCACTGTTTCTTCCAGGCCACAGGCTCCTGCAGGCGACTGCCTCCCTCTCAGCCGGGCACAGGAGGCAGGGTCTGCTCTGCAGGATGCTCAGGCTAAGTGGGGCAGGTTTGGGTCACTGAATCCAAAGTAACTTTCTGTTGAAATGGGAAATTATCAATCTGATGGTTGTTTTTCTCTGAGTGACATTTAAAATAATCTTGCAAAACCCTAAAAATGATCGGACAGCTGAGATTTCAATCCAGGAGATCTGAATGTCCTTGTCCTCCCCGCAACCTGCCTTGGCAAATCCTACTCTCCATTTCTTTCTCTCTCACTCATTCTTACTCTCACTCTCTGTTTTGGTTAGAACAAAAGAAGCACCTGGCCTTGAGACAGGGATTTCCTAATGGGAGGAATTCTAAATGAAGACCAATAAAAGGCTTAATGATTCATCAGGAAAACAAAAAGGTAGGGTCCTGCTTTGAAAGGACTAGGAGAGGAGACCCTCAGGAGAACATGCCCACTGCAAGCCCTAGGTGGGGGGTGGGAGCACCTCCCCTGCTGTCATTTCACCTACTCAAGGATCTCAACTGGTGTCCTTTGACGAAATCGTGCTGCTGGGGATCCAACCTTTTACAATATGGGAGTCTTCCCATCCTCTATAAAATTAAAATCCTTTTAGCTTTGAGACTGCTGTGCTAAGTACATTACAAATGTCAAGTCCCTCTTCCTTCCCCGTGGCCACATTTCACACGCCATGACCTTCAGTGCCTGGCGGCTATCGTCAGTCTTTCCTCACTGTTAGGAGGTTCAGGTAGCCGGGCTCCTGTTACGGGCACCATGGGGACAGAAGGGACGTTGGGTGGTTTGGCTGAATGTGCTGATTGTGACTGACTTTTCCATGTGACATACAGGCAGCAGCCAGCACTTCCTCCGGGGAGCGGCAGGCAGCCCTGGCACCTGGGGTTCTCTGGCTTCCCAGCACAGCAGAACGGCAGGCAGGATGGAGGAGGTGGTTTTCCAGCCAAGCATCTCATCACCACGTAGCTCTGTTCAGGACTTCTGTACCAAGGCCTTCGTGACACAGGTGTTCACTCTCCATTTTCCCCAGCGGAGAATTCCCCCGTCACTAATTATGATACCAAGTGACTTACAGCTCGTGGCTTTGCACTAGTAAGATCAGTTTCTAGGCCTCAAGTTGAATCAAGTGCTATCTATTCATTGACATACGTTCTTACAGATCTGTTTTTTAAACAAATGTTTGGTAATCATACTAGTGTCACCTTAATACCGTCATTGTCAAGCAGTGAATGTTGTGTATTTGCTAAATGTCAGGGGGAGGAGGTGAGGTCGCACCGCCACCAATATGAGCCCACAACGTACAAAGGACAGGCTGACCTGGATCACATTTTTAAAATAAATGTTATTCTGCTCAGTTCTGTCTATATCCCAAAGGAACTAACTGGTGCCTGTTTACAGACATTCCAGGAATTACAGGCTAATTTTTGGTAAGTAACATAGGAAACGGGGCTTGGAAGCCCATGAATTTACGTTCACCTGCACGTAGATTACTTACAGTCATAGAAAAAAAAAATTGCAGGCACTCCTTCCTGGGAATGTCATTTATAATTCAGCTGGGTTCATGCAACACTTGTTATTGAGAGCCTACTGGCTTCAGCTGTTGTCTAAATCCCATGTTTATTCAACCATTAACACATATTTATAATACAAAGAGATGAGTTTACTTTTTTTAAAAAGCTGCACGATGTGGCTTTAAAAATTAAATGACAGTGTGGCATCTGTTACTTTTTGGATCACTGTAACTGGATTTTCATCAACTTGAAATCACTCCAGTGCTAATTATCTAGTCCTTTCTTTTCTTCCATTGGTGGCCTCTCTTTGGTCATTTCACTGCTTGTTTTTAAAAAGGGCTAAAGTTCACTCTTCACCCTCGGTGAAGAGAAGTCAAGGGAAGTGATGGGGCTGAGGTCTTCCTCTGTCACTGAGGGTGCCGGTGGGGAAGCTGGCACAGAATGGAGGTGGGCAGGGAGGAGGTAGAGAATTAAATTCAGTAATCCTAGGAAACCTTCCTGGAGAGGTCACCATGTGCCTCTCTCTCCCCTGAAGAACTGAGAATTAATTAATCGTTATACTTCAACTCTTGTGCCTGTACTTGGCACTTAGTAAGTACTCCATATGTACCAAATGGAACCTGGGAGACGTTTTGCACAATTTTAGGTAACATCTTAGCCCAGTGATCTCTTGAAGGTTGCTTATTTTTACTGCTTAAAGGAAGAGACGATGCCTATTTTTCCTTTTTTTCTTTTTGATACGAAGTTACACTCTTGTGGCCCACACTGGAGTGCTGTGGCGCGATCTCAGCTCCCTGCAACTTCCACTTCCTGGGTTCAAGTGATTCTCCTGCCTCAGCCTCCCGAGTAGCTGGGATTACAGGCACATGCTATCACGCCTGGCTAATTTTTCTTTTTTGTGTTTTTAGTAAAGATGGGACCAGCCTATGTTGGCCAGGCTGGTCTCAAACTCCTGACCTCAAGGGATCCACCCACCTCGGTCCCGCAAAGTGCTAGGATTATAGGCATGAGCCACTGTGCCCGGCCTATTTTTGCTTTTTCAAGCTTGAAGAATCTTTCCACAACTTTCTTCGTTCGACGGCTGAGTGGCTGTTTGAGTTGCATATTTATTTTACTGTTATGGATTTCAAATCAGTCGGGACACATGGCAATTGGAATGCGACATCTATCTCTCCATACGACGGATACGAAACAGTGCTTTTTTATTCTATTATATCTATATCCATAAAAGGAGAAACAGTTTCATTGTGGCTGTCAGCCAGGAAAATTATACGTATTGCTAATGGGAAGAACAAAGGATAACGGCCTCTTTGTTGACACGGATAGTGACAAAATTATATTAGTTTCAGCCATAGCAGATTGAGAGACATTTCCTCTTATAAAAAGTCCAAGGGCTGCCAGCCATGGTGGCTCCTGACTATAATCCCAGCACTTTGGGAGGCTGGGGTGGGAGGGCTGCTTGAGGCTAGGAGTTTGAGACCAGCCTGGGCAACACAGTGAGACTTTTTTTGTTTTTTTTGAGACAGAGTCTCGCTGTTGCCCAGGCTGGAGTGTGGTAGCACGATCTCAGTTTACTGCAACCTCTGCCACCCAGGTTCAAGCAATTATCTGCCTCAGTCTCCGGAGGAGCTGGGCTTACAGGCGCCCACCACCACACCCAGCTAATTTTTGTATTTTTAGTAGAGACTGGGTTTCACCATTGTGGCCAGGTTGGTCTGGAACTCCTGACCTTGTGATTCACCCGCCCCAGTCTCCCAAAGTGCTGAGATTACAGCTGTGAGCCACGGTGCCCAGCCATGCGACACTTTTCCTACAAAAAAAAAAAAATTAACTGGGGTTGGTAGCATGCACCTGTAGACCCAGCTACTCAGGAGGCTGAGGCAGGAAGATAGCGTGAGCCCAGGACTTTGAGGCTGCACTGAGCCATGCTCACACCACTGCACTCTAGCCTGGGTGACAGGGCAAGACTCTGTCTCCAAAAAAAAAAAAAAAGTCCAAGTACCTGTAGATCAAAGCACAGTCATTTAGTTGTTGCTGTTTCTGACCTAGCTTTCTGGTTCATACACTGGAAAATTCCTTGCATTTTAATATGACATATGTATTTGTATTTTGTGTGTATATACCACGCTCTCAGAACCATCTACTGCAAGTATGCGGTGGTGTGAGTACCTCAGGGTCTAATGCTCCTTCTGTTTGATCATGTTGTTGGGTTATGACTTCCAAATGCAAATTTCCACGTTATCCTTATACACAATTCTAATCTCTTCTTTTTACAAATGGCTGAAGTTCACATGAACAATTTATATCCTAAACCTTAATTATAAATGTAGTTTGCCACCTGACTGTACGCCCACTCCATGCCCTCCCTGGGGATGAATCACCACCTACCTCCCTGGCTGCTTGGCAAAGGCGATGTAGACAGTGAGAGGAAGGCGGTGGTGAGGGCCAGGAGTGTGGGTGGGACGCAGCTGCCACCACAGGAAGAAAGAAAACACACATGCCCTCCTGGGCTGCCCTCAAGCTTTCCTACACCCAGTTACCTTGGAATGTGTTCACTTAACAAAACAAACAACGAATGTGGACTTGGCTTTCACCCCCACAACTCTGTACCCTAATTAGCTTACGGGAGTCCATGCAGTACTTGAAGACTACAACTTAGTATTTTAAATTTCCCAAGGAAGTGTACAGAGGTGAATAAATAGATCATGCCAAGACTCCGGGTGGCAGTTACGGATGGAGGAGCGGGGTGGACGATAAGGCTGGAGTAGCCACCCCCCTGCATGGTGCTTTCTCTGCTCCATGTGATACCCCTTAGGAGATGTCATTTAATGGATCCCAGGAGGGCCCCGCTGAGTGAGCCGTGGCATTTGTCACTGGGACTCTCGGACACGTAGAACCGTTTTATGTTCCAACATCCAGTGGGGTTAGTGGTTTGCAGTCTGTCTCAGCTAGACTAGAAGCCCTCGGAGGGCAGGAGAGCCTATTTCTGCAGCTGCTGCACCCTGGGCCTGAATGTTTCCTGCCTCACCCAGCCATGTATTTGACGTCCGTAGGACCACTAAACCTGAAAAGAGGATTCAAACTGAGTATCTTCTGCCTTCCAGGCTTGTCCTTGACACATACATTTTCCCTAAGAGCTGAAATAATTTTCAGCATCATTTGATCATTTCTCATTTGTCATTTTCAGCCTCTCGAGAGCATTCCAGGATGTTATTTTTGTTCATCTTCTCCTCTTGCTTTTCCTCCTTTTAAAATGATGCTGGGAATGGAAGTTATACTTGGGTGAGACTGAAAGTGCTAGAATTGGGTGAAGGATGATGGCATTTTTTTTTTCCTATAGAAGAATCATTTATACTATTATAAAGAATATAGCAGTTGGAGGAAAAAAGCTTTCAGGAGTAAATCACTATTATTCATTGCCTATTATAATTTACAAAAACAACAATGCTTCTCTTTCTAGTAGCATAAAACCGCCGACAACCCACGGTACAAGTGCTTAGAAGTCTAAGACTCATTAATGCTATTCGCCTTTGTCTTCTGATGTCCAACCCTGTCAGCACTGATTATTCTGTCTACCCAAAAACCCCACCAGGACTCAGGCATGCACTCAAAATTAAGGCTCCAATTCCCTTCACGAGGGACATTTAAATGACCAAGTCCCAGGGGAAAAAAAGGCCACACTGTTGCTGAAGGTGGCCACACCAAGGTGTCCACGCCCCTTCCACCTGAGCAGCTTCTGTTCTGTCTTGCCCCTCACCATATTAAAAAAGTCTGAACTTACATATCATCGAAGACAAGTTTCTGCCTCTTGCAGTCCCTGTGGCCATTGGAGCCTGGAGACCACGGCTCTGTCTGCAGTCGTGACTTGTGGAGGGGAATGTTTTCAGAATTGTTGTGAGCTGCTTTCTAAACAAGAAACAACACATGTCTTTGAGAAACTGGCCACCTGGTGAAGCGAGCAGCCATCACATACATACATACATACATAGAATATCTTTGGCTCTACAGAACATCTTTGTGTGCTGTATTAGAATAGATAGTGATTTTGTCTCAATAAATACATGCCTTCTAGGTATTTGCCGAAGGCTTCTACCTGTGTTCTCAACTGTCATTCTCATGACACTATCCAAAGGGAAGTCATGACACCCACTCTTACAGATCCAGAAACAGGCTTGGTGAGGTTCAGCAACTTGTCCACACTCAGTGACTGTGGTGGAGGCCAGGGGTTAGGGTTTAGACGCCTACTTTTCCCAGTTCGCTAGACTGGAGGCTGGCCAGTTCAGTTTTCATCAGCATCCTCCAGGGGGCTGGTGAAAACACAGATTGCCAGGCTCCATACTGAGAGTCTGGGATTCAGCAGGGCTGGGGTGGGGACCTAGAATCTGCCCTTCCATCTTGTTCCCAGTGATGCGGATGCTGCAATCACCCGCGATCCTGGAACCACGCTTTCAGAACCATTCACCATCACTGCCTCTTGCAAAAGATAAGTCACTCAGCTCACAGGCTTGCTGGCTCTCATTGGCTGTCTGTGAAGACCAGAAGGAGTCAATGGGAATCACTAGGAATTACTAAAAAATAAATTCTAGGCCAGGTGCAGTGGCTCACACCTATAATTCCAGCACTTTGGGAGGCCAAGGCAGGTGGATCACCTGAAGTCAGGAGTTCAAGACCAGCCTGGCCAACATGGCAAATCTCCATCTCTACTAAAAATACAAAATTTAGCCAGGCGTGGTGGCGGGCGCCTGTAATCCCAGCTACTTGGGACGCTGAGGCAGGAGAATCACTTGAACCTGGGAGGTGGAGGTTGCAGTGCGCTGAGACTGTGCCATTGCACTCCAGCCTGGGCAACAAGAACAAAAGTCCATCATATATATATATACACATACACACACACACATATATATACACACACACATATATACACACACACACACACATACATATATGGAACACATTAGTCTGTGGAAAAGTTTTAAAAATCACCTTACTCAGAGTAGAAACATTTACATGGCACCTACTGTGTGCTAAACATATGGATCATAAAACCACATCTGAGGTTAGGAAATGCAAATGGTTTCTCTGAAGTAATTAAAATTGAGTGTATACAAATGCTGCTTTAAATATGGACTGCTTTTACGTGTAACACTGTAAAGGTTAGGGTCTACTGTTACAGAAGACCAGGAAACTCAGATGTCAACATTTAAAAATTGTTCTTAAACTCCTCCAGTGGCCTCTGCTTGCTATTGGTAAAAGGAGCGATCCCAGTCAAGTGGCCCCTCAGCCATTCTTTGCCTGCGGCCTCTGTGCCCCAGACTCATGGGCCGGTGTCCAGTTCTTTCTTGGGAGCTTTGCACTTGCTGCTTCCTCTGCCTGTAATGCTCTTTGCCTCTTACTATATGCCTACTTGCCTTTTAGAGATCTCACATCAGGGGTCAGCCATCTATGGACAGGGAGTCAAACCTGGCTCTTTTTGTAAATAAAGTTTTATTGGAAATGAATCCTGCCTATGCATTTATCTATTGTCTGCCTTCCTGCTACAATGGCAGAGTTGGGTAGCCAGGATGGAGACCGTGCAGCCCATAAACCCTTAGGTTATTTATCTGATTCTTTACAGCAGCAGTTCTCAACTGGGGGCAAACTGATAATGCCTGGAGACATTTTTAGTTGTCACCACTGCCAGTGGGTACTCATACGATCTACTGGGTGGAGGCCAGGGACACTGCCAAACATCTTATGTTGCACAGGACAGCCTCACCACAAGTAACTAGTCAGTCCAAAATGTCAAAACCTGCTTCGCAGAAAAAGTTTGCCACTCTTAGGACTAATTCAAGCCTCTTTGTTATAAGAGCTCCTAGTTCTTTGTGAGTTCCCTTTTTAGCACTGAAACCCTTGGTGCTGAGTCATGGATGTGTGTGATCCCCTGTATGAGGCTCTCTCCCCAGCTAACTGTAAGCTTCATGCAGGCACAAATGGAATCCGCTGGATTGTGACTGCATCTCTGGTGCCCAGCACGTAGTAAGTACTTACCAAATAAGCACCTGTGTGGTGAAGAATAACTAAATAAGATCTATAATTGGTTTATAGTTCTCTGCATATCATAGTTGCTCATGACTTAAGGCAAATAAAAAAAAACTTGAGTTGGTGGCTTTTTGTTCCATGTTTTTCTAATATAGGTCTTCCCCAATTCTTTCAGTCTAGAATTAAAGACCACTGCTCCCAAGCGAGGGTGCACAAAAGAAGGTCAATTTCCTGAGGATGCTGTAAGATTGAGGCTCTTGTGGGAACTTCCAGCAACTTTTAACAATCTTTAATTCATGGGATAAAGTGTTACACACTCTGTTCCCTCCCTCATCTTTCTTTGCAGAGTCCTGTTCTTTTTTTTTTTTTGAGATGGAGTCTCGCTCCATCGCCCAGGCTGGAGTGCAGTGGCGCGATCTTGGCTCACTGCAACCTCCACCTCCCAGGTTCAAGTGATTCTCCTGCCTCAGCCTCCTGAGTAGCTGGGATTACAGGTATGTGCCACCATGCCTGGCCACCCAGCTGGTTTTGATAGGCACAGTGAATACCATGGGAGAGGGTATGGAAGTAACTAATGTTCCTGAGAGGATGAGTGGTCCAGGGCCACTGGCTTTTAGAGGCTGGCATGGAAGCAAAGAGGAACTAACATATAGTGTTAGTTGCATAGGTGTCCCTAGGTGTCAGAAGTCTTTTTATGTTTTTTTCCTTTGAGACAAGAGTCTTGCTCTATCACCCAGGCTGGAGTGCAGTGGTGAGATCTCAGCTTACTGCACCCTCTGCCTCCCAGATTCAAGCAATTCTCCTGCCTCAGCCTCCTGAGTAGCTGGGACTACAGATGCCTGCCACCATGCCCGGCTAATTTTTGTATTTTTAGTAGAGACGGGGTTTCATCATGTTGGCCAGGCTGGTCTTGAACTTCTGACCTCAAGCGATCCGCCTGCCTCAGCCTCCCAAAGTGCCGGGCTGACAGGCGTGAGCCACCACGCCCAGTGGGGATCTTTTCATAATATTATCTCTTTTAAAATCTTGCAGGTAAAGAAATAGGAGCAGAGAGATTAAGTAACTGGCCCAAGATCACACTGTAGCTAAGAGGTGAGGTCAGACTGTGAACCCAAGTCCCCTGCTCTTCCCCTGGGTCGTGCTGGAATCACCCTTGAGATCACTGGAAAAGGGGAAGTGGGGGAGTTCCCCCACTGTGGCTGCAACACTGGCCAATGAGGGCCGAGTGCGGGCCCTGTAGCTTTCAGTGTGGGCTTTCATCCCTGGGCTCAGAAATTTTTCCCAATAGAAAGGTTGGTTGGTTCAAACTCCTAATTTCCTTTGTCCCGGGATGGTATTACTTCGAGGTCTTTTCTTTTCAGACAGAAAAATAAAATCCTGCCTAAGCAACAGAGGCTTAGAACCCTCCCTCAGCAGGGTTCCTCTTCCCCGCTCTCTGTTGGGAGGGTGAGGGGGGATGTCTTTTGCTGGCTCTTCCTAGAAGTGGGTGGCATTCAGGAATTCTCAAGGGACCTCAAGCATGTGTTTAGACTGTGCTAGGTTACAGACAGAGCTTGGGGGTGCTCAATTTCTTTTTTCTTTTTTTGAGACGGGGTCTCGCTCTGTTGCCCAGGCTGGAGTGCAGTGGCTCAATTTTGGCTCACTGCAAGCTCCGCCTCCCAGGTTCATGCCATTCTCCTGCCCCAGCCTCCCAAGTAGCTGAGACTAAAGGTGCCCGCCACCATGCCCGGCTAATTTTTCGTATTTTTAGTAGAGACGAGGTTTCACTGTGCCAGCCAGGATGGTCTCGATCTGCTGACCTCATGATCCACCCGTCTTGGCCTCCCAAAGTGCTGGGATTACAGGCGTGAGCCACTGTGCCCGGCCCCTCATTTTGGTTTTAGTTGGAAAGGAAGAGCAGCAACGAACCGTGAGGTCTCCGCTGTGAGGCTGCAGCTGGCTGTCGGCCTTAGGCTTTTTGCTGGAAGAGGCTGAAGTGAACAAACTGTTGCCATTAGGTCGGCTGGAAGAAGTTAAGTCCTCGCTGGTGTATTTGTGTTTAGATGCATCGGAGAGGGGTGAGATGGGCGACCGAAGCATTTTTTCATTTTTATTTATTGGTATTGCCACACTGAAAAAGGAAATGACAGTAATGGAATGTCACAGAGTCAGCACAGGGGAAAAAGGTAAATGTTTTCCTATGACCCAAACACCCAACTGGGACCTGTTGGTGGGAGAAGCTTCTTGGGAATTATTATACCAGGAAACAAGTTAACGGCATTAGGATCATAACAAACAAGAAGCAAGTCTCACTCACTGTTTCTTTTCTTTCCCCATCAGGATGATAGTAATTCTGGAGCCAGCACCAAAGGATGCCACTAAGACTAGTAACACTTTCATTTTCCAAGTCCTTTATCCAAGGATCTCAAAATACCCAAAAAACAACTTACTGTGTTCCTAACAAGCATAAGGAGCAAGCAGGGGGAAAGTGAGTCAACAACAATAAATGAATTCTAAATTTCTTTCTTTTCTTGAGACAGGGTCTGGCTCTGTTACCCAGGCTGGAGAGCAGTGGCAGGATCTTGACTCACTGTTAGCCCTAACCTCCTGGGCTCAAGCAATCCTCCCACCTCAGTCCCCTGAGTAGCAGGGACTACAGGTATACATCACCACACCTGGCTAATTTTTCATATTTTTTGTAGAGATGGGGTTTCACCACGTTGCCCAAGCTGGTCTCGAACTCCTGGATTCAAGGTGCCTCGGCCTCCCAAAGTGTTGGGATTACAGACATGAGCCATCGTGCCCAGCCAAATTCTACATTTCTTTTTATTTTTTTGAGATGGAGTTTCACTCTCGTCACCCAGGCTGGAGTACAATGGTGCCATCTCGGCTCACTGCAACCTCCGCCTCCTGGGTTCAAGTGATTTTCCTGCCTCAGCCTCCCGAGTAGCTGGGATTACAGGCGCCTGCCACCATGTCTGGCTAATTTTTTTATTTTTAGTAGAGACGAGGTTTCACCATGTCAGCCAGGCTGGTCATGAACTTCTAACCTCAGGTGATCCACCCGCCTCGGCCTCCCAAAGTGCTGGGATTATAGGCGTGAGCCACTGCACCCAGTCTGAATTCTACATTTCCAAAAAGACTTTTGCTATCTCATCTGAGCTTGTACTAAATATTATATAGAAAATAATAAAACCAGAGAACAACCTGCAATATGTAAAGCCAATTCTTAATATCTGAGTTTATGACTTAACCAGGGATTGATCAGATTAAACCTAGAATATAAAAACAGTGAATAGGAGGCTAGGTGTGGTGGCTCATGCCTGTAATCCCAGCACTTTGGGAGGCCAACGTGGGCAGATCACTTGAGGTCTGGAGTTTGAGACCAGCCTGGCCAACATGGTGAAACCCCATCTCTACTAAAAATACAAAAATTGGCTGGGTGCAGGGGCTCACGCCTGTAATTCCAACACTTTGGGAGGCCGAGGTGGGCAGATCACAAAGTCAGGAGATCGAGACCATCCTGGCTAACATGGTGAAAACCCGTCTCTACTAAAAAAAATACAAAAAATTAGCCAGGCATGGTGGCGGGCACCTGTAGTCCCAGCTACTTGGGAGGCTGAGGCAGGAGAATGGTGTCAATCCCGGAGCAGGAGTTTGCAGTGAGCCAAGATCGCACCACTGCACTCCAGCCTGGGGGACAGAGTGAGACTCCATCTAAAAAAAAAAAAAAAATAAAAAATTAGCCAGGTGTGGTGGTGCATGCCTATAATCACAGCTACTCAGGAGGCTGAGGCAGGGGAATCACTTAGGGGAGGTGGATGTTGCAGTGAGCTGAGATTGCACCGCTGCACTCCAGCCTGGGCGACAGAATAAGACTCTGTCTCCTAAATAAATAAATACGGTGGGCCGGGCGCGGTGGCTCAAGCCTGTAATCCCAGCACTTTGGGAGGCCGAGACGGGCGGATCACGAGGTCAGGAGATCGAGACCATCCTGGCTAACACGGTGAAACCCCCTCTCCACTAAAAATACAAAAAAACTAGCCGGGCGAGGTGGCGGGCGCCTGTAGTCCCAGCTACTCCGGAGGCTGAGGCAGGAGAATGGCATAAACCCGGGAGGCGGAGCTTGCAGTGAGCTGAGATCCGGCCACTGCGCTCCAGCCCGGGCAACAGAGCAAGACTCCGTCTCAAAAAAAAAAAAAGAAAAAAAAAAAACGGTGAGTAGAAGTTACAGCTTCTGATTCCTAACTCCTTATTTCACCTTCAAAACTACTGTCTGTGCTTGAATATAATGTTCTCCAAAATCAACCATCAGTGAAGAGGGATTCACTTACATTTGAGTTTGCAATGTATATTATATTGTTAGGGCTCTATTCCTTAAAGTATTCTTTGGGGAAGACAGATTAGTCTGAAAAAAACTCAGTCATCGCTAATTTAGGATACTTATAGAGGTCAGCTGGTAGAGCCAGTTAAAACACGGTAAAGTCATCTAACAAAGATTGACTCATTATTCTTGGGGTTGGGCTCTCCTAATTGCACGTGTTCGTTATCACCGCAAACAAGCCATTAAAGTCACTTCGAAAAGCAATTTCCTTAGCTGGTGGTCACAGTGGAGAGATTACAAACACAGGCCTCTAGAACAAATGACAAAACCAAGGTTCTGAATGTTATGCAAATGGATACATGTGGGGATATAATTTCTGGTGATAGATTTCTGGTTCCAAAAGCACTGTGTGTCTAACAACATAGAGGGTGTATTACGCAAAAGTGCTCTGGGAGAATCAAAAGTTACTCATCTAGCGACGGCGAAGATGCCGATGTTGAAGATAATGTGAACTGCCTGACTATAATTGTTTGTCGAAATGTGAGTGAAGACCTTTTCCTCGGTCTCTATTATTTGACATACTTCATGATTTTCACAGTGCATGAAAAACAAAACTGTGACATTAAATATCATCATGGACATCATGACTGTCGGTTTTTCATCACTGCAAGTTTATATATATATTCAGGTTGACCAAAGAAACTTTCTTGGGAGCTCCTCTTTGAAATTCCCCCTTCTCTGGGACTGCTGTACAACACTGGTAAAACTTGATAGTAGTAGTCACAGTTCCAGAGGTACACAGACCACTTTTCCCAGAAAGAACTCTAAGTATTTTATATGCATTGTGTCACTACTTAACATAAATCAAACCATCAGAACTAGGAGGCTCTGCCAGGCTAAGCCTCTAGAGCAAGAGTTTTTTAACTTGGGGTCCAAGAACTTGAATGGAGAAGTGACCTCTTCGTTTTCACTGACCTCTCACTGTAATAGAGCATTTCCTTCAACTATGAGTGAAGGTATGAAACCAGAGTCATGGTTTACCAGGAGCAGTAGTACCAACACCTGTGACTGTGTCACTGGTATAATCACAGCTATTTTCTTTTTTTCTTTTCTTTTTTGAGATGGAGCCTCTCTGTCACCCAGGCTGGAGTGCCATGGTGCAATCTCAGCTCACTGCAACCTCTGCCTCCTGGGTTTGAGTGATTCTCTGGCCTCAGCCTCCTGAATAGCTGGGACTACAGGAGTGTGCCACCACACCCAGCTAACTTTTTAATATTTTTAGTAGAGACGTGGTTTCACCATATTGGCCAGGCTGGTCTTGAACTCCTGACCTCATGATCCGCCTCCCTTAGCCTCCCAAAGTGCTGGGATCACAGGCATGAGCCACTGCACCCGGCCAAATCACAGCTATTTTCCTATCATATTGCAGTTGTGCACACACACGGTTTATATTCCTCACTGCTTAGAAATTATGGAAGCCACCAGATCAGCTAGATTATTTAGTGTATTAACACGTACTAAATGATTTCGCACATTTAAAAATATTTGGGTACCACATTTTCCCCATTTCCCCTTTCCCAATATTTTGGGCTGGCATCCACCCTGCACAGAGGACCGAGGAGCGGGCAGCATGCAGGGGCAGCCCTCCCTCCCGTTCAGACCCACAGGAGCCCTCGCCTTCCAAGGTGATTCCGGCACTGCAGTGGGCCTGTGTGCGTGCACCCTCGCTCTCCAATTTCCTCGCCAAGTTTTAGCACCGCTTTACATCTTCTCCTAACCTTTCAGTTTACATTTTTATGTGTTGTGCTGAGCCATTCATCTCCCTTTAAAATTCTGTGTATATGGTCAGAGAGGGTGAGGAGTGTCTTAGAGAGGAAAAGTGGTCTCCGTGCTGTGGTATTTCAAAATGGAAAGCGCTTCTATGACTGATGATAAGCTACTCGTTTCTAATAAATACCTGGGATTTTGCCTTGCTTGTAAGCCATTCATCAAAGAGGGGATTCAGTGCTGGGTGGGTCCATCTGGAACCTCTTGAGAGGAGTGTCTGGGTGGCCATTTAACCTCGGGAGCACGGACCCTTCTAAGACCACAATTTTAGTCTATATCCAATTAATTGCTTTAGGTGCTGCACATGGAGATTCGGCTTGAAGTGTGTATTTCTTCGTCTGTGTAATAAGCTTAGTGTTCTTATGAGTTTAGTGGTTACCATTAAAATATGGATTAGAGGCCGGGCGCGGTGGCTCAAGTCTGTAATCCCAGCACTTTGGGAGGCTGAGACGGGCGGATCACGAGGTCAGGAGATCGAGACCATCCTGGCTAACACGGTGAAACCCCGTCTCTACTAAAAATACACACAAAAAAAGAAATTAGCCGGGCAAGGTGGTGGGCACCTGTAGTCCCAGCTACTCGGGAGGCTGAGGCAGGAGAATGGCGTAAACCCGGGAGGCGGAGCTTGCAGTGAGCTGAGATCCGGCCACTGCACTCCAGTCCGGGCGACAGAGCGAGACTCTGCCTCAAAAAAAAAAAAAAAAAAAAAAAATTGATTAGAAATTCAGTTATTAAGTTTTTTTGGGGAAGGGCATATCCTGGGGAGTAGGGCTGTGTGTAACTAGTATCTAGTCTTTGGTTATGGAGAAGTACCTTGCATGAGTATCTGGAGCTATAGTATGTGGCACATGTGTAGCCATAATGATAAGACTTGGGTTAAAGGAGGGAAGCAAGTCTGCAGACCTAGACCAGAGTAGTCCTCAGAAAGCCCGACCCTCCTCCAACCCAGCAGGTGACTTTCAGACCCAGAGATCTCTCCAGCTCACTTCCACTTTGGAGGGAATGCACGTACCTGTTGATGTTCATGTTGCAGTGGTTTGCAGACAAAGTATTACTGGTGGAGGTGGCCAGTCTTGAAGAGCTGTCTTTCTCTCCCTGGGCCTTCTTGATCTCCCTGTAGTCGTCTTCGTTGTCACACTGTATGGGAATAAACTAAAGTCAATCAGCACTGGATTTCAAGAGTTCCCAGGTGCCGACTTCCACAGAGTGAGGCCTCCTGGGAGCCCCACTCACCTGGCTTCCCCGAAGCGTAACCTGAGCAGCTGTGCCCCTGCCATGGCTTCCCCATTAGCTCCTCAACAAGCAAGGATGAAATCTGTCGGTTTTACAATCGACAGCTGATGGAGAGGAGAGGCACGACGCCATGATTCAACATTTTGAATTCTGACAGCTGCTCTGCCATCAATGGGCTTAGGATTTAGTCCTCCAAAGCAGCCCTGGTCCGAGTTCCCACTGCAGCTCCAGCGGCACTCACCTTGGCATTTCTTGGTATCAGAATAAAGTACAGCAAGTGTGTGTTCTCTGGGGTTCATGCCATAAGGTCAGTGGCAAACTTGGACTTTTCTGCTTTAAAAATTATTGCCTTGGCCAGGCGCGGCGGCTCACGCCTGTAATCTTGGCACTTTGGGAGGCCGGGGCAGGCAGATCACGAGGTCAGGAGATCGACACCATCCTGGCCAACGTGGTGAAACCTCATCTCTACTAAAATACAAAAAATTAGCCAGGTGTGGTGGTGGGCACCTGTAGTCCCAGCTACTTGGGAGGCTGAGGCAGAAGAATCCCTTGAACCCGGGAGGCAGAGATTGCAGTGAGCCAAGATCACACCACTGCACTCCAGCCTGGTGACAGAGGGAGACTCCATCTCAAAAAAAAAAAAAAAAGAAAAAAAAAATTGCCTTTTGTGAACTGCAAGCAGAAGCTATTATCTCTTGATGCCTTAATTCTAGTTTTCAGCCGGGCGCGGTGGCTCAGGCCTATAATCCCAGCACTTTGGGAGGCTGAGACGGGCAGATCACGAGGTCAGGAGATCGAGACCATCCTGGCTAACATGGTGAAACCCCGTCTCT
>NW_012117599.1:3709920-3717505 GCF_000951035.1 Colobus angolensis palliatus
TTAGTAGAGACGGGGTTTCACCATGTTAGCCAGGATGGTCTTGATCTCCTGATCTCGTGATCCGCCCGTCTCAGCCTCCCAAAGTGCTGGGATTACACACTTGAGCCACCATGCCCGGCCTAGAATAAATTTCTCTGGTCATAGATGCCCTTAGGTCACAAAGATGATTGTCATAAAAAGGAGACTGCGTGCCTCCTCCATGCACACTTACAAAGCAAGGAATATATTCACTGTAGCCAGGACAAGGTAACAAGCCGTTCTCCTTAGTCCCCTTCTCAATCAGGGATTCGAAATAGCTGTGAAACATATGTGTCCAGTCTAACTTTTCTATTGATAGACCAGACTGCCTTCAGAAAACTGTAGAATATACAAACCTCAGACTGATTTCTTATTGTGACGCTCTCAAGCCAGACAGCCTGGGTTCATTCCTGGCTCAGCCCCTGAGGACCTACGTAACCTTGGGCAAGCTGCTTTAGGCTCTCTGAGCCTGTTCCGTCTCCGTAAAGTGGGTATGACAACGGATGAAATGATTTAACGTGTATAAAGTGCCTAGAGCAGCATCTGTCACGGGGACCTACAGACCTGTGAGCTGTTACTGAAAACTTTGTCCTGAATTTGGAGCCATCCATGCATATTGCAATCTTGGTCTGTCACCCATCGTATTTTTCACTGTGGTAATAAACATTGCTTTTGAATACACGGTAACAGGAGGGGTTAAAAATCCTCAAGATTGGCTTTAATGGATGATTAAGGTATTCCCTTGCGCAAAAACCTTCTTCGAAATGGACTACACGTTCAGTGTCTGCTGCCAGAGATGCCCCCCAGCTCTCCCTGTCCTTGCACTGCCCTTCTCAACCCCTGGCCTCACTGCTTCCACCCCTGAGCCTGGACGTATTCAAATGTCCCTCCTCTACAGAGCCCTGTTTTCAGGGCCCCTCCACCATGAAGCCCTCCTCGACCAATGCTAATGGAAGCAACAGCTGCTGGTTCTGATGCTGCATTAGGGTCTGCGGTATTCATTTTCACCTGCCACAGCCTTGAACTTCATGAGGCCACTGGCCTCTTGGGTTAATGAGTGATCCCACCATCAATGTCACCCCATTTCTTCGTGCAAAGAGTGGGGTTCTCATGTGTTTAGCTTTCTCACAGAGCCTACATCCAGCTGTGTGTGCACACACTTGATACATATTTCCTATTTTGACATGCAGTGGGATAAGGCTTAATTACCTATATCTATAAAATAGGGATAATAGGCCGGGCGTGGGGGCTCATGCCTGTAATCCCAGCACATTGGGAGGCTGAGGCAGGCAGATCACCTGAGGTCAGGAGTTCGAGATCAGCCTGGCCAACATGGTGAAACCCTGTCTTTACTAAAAATACAAAAAAATTAGCTGGGCATGGTGGTGGACGCCTGTAATCCCAGATACTCGTGAGGCTGAGGTTGGAGAATCGCCTGAACCTGGGAGGCAGAGGTGGCAGTGAGCCGAGATGGTGCCACTGTACTCCTGCTTGGGCGACAGAGCGAGACTCCGTCTCAAAAAAAAAAAAAATTCTAGTTTTCAATTACTATCCCATGACATTTTAGAATCCATAAAGTACCTTTTTCTAAAACAGTAATTTGATTGGATCCTTGTTGCCATGATTGGGTTTAATTTTATTTATGTATTTAGAGACAGAGTCTTGCTCTGTCACCCAGGCTGGAATGCAGTGGTGCGATTATGGCTCACTGCAGCCTCAACCTCCCAGGCTCAGGTGATTCTCCTGCCTCAGCCTTCCAAGCAGCTGGGACTGCAAGTGTGTGCCACCATGCCTAGCTAAATTTTTGTATTTTTTTTGTAGAGATGAGGTTTTGCCATGTTGCTCAGGCTGATCTCAAACTCCTGGGCTCAAGTGATCCTCCCACCTTGGCCCCCCAAAGTGCTGGGATTACAGGTGTGAGCTAACACGCCAGCCTGTGTTTAACTTTAGATATGTGTTAAGGTGCAACATAAATATATTCATAAAGTACCATTTTCCACGAGCTAACAGGAACCTAGTATGGTATCCTCAGGGCTGTCTGCCTTGTTTTCCAGGAGACAAGTGCCAGCACCAAAGACAGACTCTGACCTTCTCACTTTGGCTGGAATTTTGCCACACAGCCTCTGCCACGGGGGCTCCCAGATGCCCACACTGTAATAGTGCCCCCATGGAGGGCCCAAACCAAAGCTCCAAGATCTCAGTCCTTAGCTCCAGGGCTCCAGCAGGGCGAGATTCCACAGGTTTGACAGCCAGGTCTACGGGGTCATGTTGGCCCATCTCCAGCACCCAGTACTGGGGTACTAGTGCCCAGAATACCAGGTAAAGAGCACTATGGAAATGTTCTTTCACTTCTCTCGTGTCTGTGTTTAATGATGATTCATTAGATTTTATGAGTACAGCCCGGTGTCAGGCTTAGTGTAAATCAAGTTTCTTAAGTTAAAATAAAAATGGCCATAAGTAATACAACTATTTAAACACAGAATATTATGGAATTTTATGTACATCTTTCTGCACCTCTCTCTAGTAAACTCTGTATGCCTGGACGGCTTTATGTATTTCCAATCTGTCTATATATTACCAATGTCTATCTCTGCATATTTCATCTATGTGTATATTTCCATCAGCCTATTCATTTAGCCATCCATCCCAGAGGTAGTAGCCACACTCATTCCCAGATGATTAACTGATAGATTGATTCCTACACTCAACAAAGATTCAGTACCAGCAAGTAGTAAGGAAGACAGGGTGTGTAGAGAAAAACAGGAGGAACAGTGGATAGGGAAGAAAATGAGCTGCTATGTATTACTGACTTGCATTGTTTGAACATATTGTGTGAATCGGACAACACCCCTGCAAAGATGTCAGTATTTTCTTTTCTTTGAGATGGAGTCTCGTTCTGTTGCCAGGCTGGCGTGCAATGGCATGATCTCAGCTCAGTGCAACCTCCGCCTCCAGGGTTGAAGTGATTATCCTGCCTCAGCCTCCCGAGTAGCTGGGATTACAGGTGCGTGCCACCACACCCAGCTATTTTTGTATTTTTAGTTGAGACAGGGTTTCACCATGTTGGCCGGGATGGCCTCGATCTCTTGACCTTGTGATCTGCCCACCTTGGCCTCCCAAAGTGCTGGGATTATAGGCATGAGCCACCATGGCCAGCCCCGATGTCAGCATTTTCTAGATGGAGAAACTGATGTTCAGAGAAAGTAAGGTCACCTGATTAAGGTCACCCAGGAGGCCAAGGACCACATATAACTTTCTGGGTCTAGTGCAAAATGAAAATGCTGGGCCCCTTGTTCAAAAAGCAGGAAAAGAGTGACGTTATAAAGCCTTCAAATAGAAAACATTTTCCTTTCTTTCAGTCTCTGTCATGGCGGTGTCTACAGTATTTGCTATACACGTTGTACTTCTCTGGGCGCGGGGATACCTGAAGCGGGGGCGAGTGTAGCCTCTTAAGGGCCCTGTCTGCCCTGGGATGAGGCACATGTGTGCAGCCCACTAGTGTGGGCGTGCATTCCCCTCCTGCCAATCAGAGGCCCTACCTGTGGTGTCCGAGTGAGGCATCTCCCCAATAACCCACAGCAATGGGCAACCCCCAGGGATTGCAAGACCCTCTTACTACCTGGATCAGGGATGGGCAAGATCCTTCCTGTGCCTGCACTTAGGCCCCCAAGGGCAGCAGTGGTCCCTGGACTCAGACAGGAAGTGGGAGGCTGCCTAGGGCCCAGGGTGCCAGGAGGCAGAAGTGCAGGCAGAACCTGCCCTGCAGAAACAGGCAGGAGGTGGGAACACAGTGAGTCAAAGCTCCATATGCCCCTGCACATGTACCATCAATTTGCAGCATCACAAATTCAGAGATTACAGGACAAATTTTAAGATGGCAGCCACAAGCATTCAACTCCAAGGGGCCCTGGGTGATGCACACCAGTGTGGTCCCATGCATGGGGCCCATGAAAAGCTGGCCCTGCAGGAGGTAAATGGTAAAGACGGGATTTGAGGTCAGGTCAGCTTGGTGTGAAAATCCACACACTTTCCATTATATGTGAGCACTCTCAGGGCAGTGGGGACCAACTAAGGGTGCCCACTGCAGGCTAATAATGGCCAGTGCTGGGTGGAAACTATGTTGGGATATCTTTATAAAATTATCTTTGCTGGCCGGGCGCAGTGGTTCACGCCTGTAATCCCAGCACTCTGGGAGGCTGAGGCAGGCAGATCACCTGAGGTTGGGAGTTCGAGACCAGTCTGACCAACATGGTGAAACTCCATCTCTACTAAAAATACAAAATTAGCTGGGCGTGGTGGCGCGTGCCCGTAATCCCAGCTACTCGGGAGGCTGAGGCAGGAGAATCACTTGAACCCGGGAGGTGGAGGTTGTGGTGAGCCAAGATGGTGGAGCATCATTGCACTCCAGCCTGAGCAACAAGAGAGAAACTCCATCTCAAAAAAAAAAAAAAATTTTTTTTTTCTTTGCATCCATACCAAGGAAAAGCAAAAAGCTGCCCCTTGAAGATATTTCTTTTCATGAACTTTCTTGCAAGGGCTTCAAATTCTACTTTATAGGGATAAATTACTTAATGTTATTAATATTATGTGAAGAAACACATCCTTGGGTACTTTATTTTTTATTTTATTTATTTCTTTCTTTGAGATGGAGTCTTGCTCTGTTGAACAGGCTGGAGTGCAGTGGCATGATCTTGGCTCACTGCAACCTCCACCTCCCAGGTTCAAGTGATTCTCCTGTCTCAGCCTCCTGAGTAGCTGGGACTACATCATGTCCGGCTAATTTTTTGTATTTTAGTGGAGATGGGATTTCACCATGTTGCTCAGGCTGGTCTCGAACTCCTGAGCTTAGGCAATCTGCCCACCTTGGCCTCCCAAAGTGTTAGGATTAGAGACGAGAGTCACCGTACCCGGCCTGGTACTTTAGAATAAATTTCTTTTTTTTTTTGAGACGGAGTCTTGCTCTGTCGCCCAGGCTGGAGTGCAGTGGCCGGATCTCAGCTCACTGCAAGCTCCGCCTCCCAGGTTTACACCATTCTCCTGCCTCAGCCTCCCGAGTAGCTGGGACTACAGGCACCCGCCACCTCGCCCAGCTAGTTTTTTGTATTTTTTAGTAGAGACGGGGTTTCACCATGTTAGCCAGGATGGTCTTGATCTCCTGATCTCGTGATCCGCCCGTCTCAGCCTCCCAAAGTGCTGGGATTACACACTTGAGCCACCATGCCCGGCCTAGAATAAATTTCTCTGGTCATAGATGCCCTTAGGTCACAAAGATGATTGTCATAAAAAGGAGACTGCGTGCCTCCTCCATGCACACTTACAAAGCAAGGAATATATTCACTGTAGCCAGGACAAGGTAACAAGCCGTTCTCCTTAGTCCCCTTCTCAATCAGGGATTCGAAATAGCTGTGAAACATATGTGTCCAGTCTAACTTTTCTATTGATAGACCAGACTGCCTTCAGAAAACTGTAGAATATACAAACCTCAGACTGATTTCTTATTGTGACGCTCTCAAGCCAGACAGCCTGGGTTCATTCCTGGCTCAGCCCCTGAGGACCTACGTAACCTTGGGCAAGCTGCTTTAGGCTCTCTGAGCCTGTTCCGTCTCCGTAAAGTGGGTATGACAACGGATGAAATGATTTAACGTGTATAAAGTGCCTAGAGCAGCATCTGTCACGGGGACCTACAGACCTGTGAGCTGTTACTGAAAACTTTGTCCTGAATTTGGAGCCATCCATGCATATTGCAATCTTGGTCTGTCACCCATCGTATTTTTCACTGTGGTAATAAACATTGCTTTTGAATACACGGTAACAGGAGGGGTTAAAAATCCTCAAGATTGGCTTTAATGGATGATTAAGGTATTCCCTTGCGCAAAAACCTTCTTCGAAATGGACTACACGTTCAGTGTCTGCTGCCAGAGATGCCCCCCAGCTCTCCCTGTCCTTGCACTGCCCTTCTCAACCCCTGGCCTCACTGCTTCCACCCCTGAGCCTGGACGTATTCAAATGTCCCTCCTCTACAGAGCCCTGTTTTCAGGGCCCCTCCACCATGAAGCCCTCCTCGACCAATGCTAATGGAAGCAACAGCTGCTGGTTCTGATGCTGCATTAGGGTCTGCGGTATTCATTTTCACCTGCCACAGCCTTGAACTTCATGAGGCCACTGGCCTCTTGGGTTAATGAGTGATCCCACCATCAATGTCACCCCATTTCTTCGTGCAAAGAGTGGGGTTCTCATGTGTTTAGCTTTCTCACAGAGCCTACATCCAGCTGTGTGTGCACACACTTGATACATATTTCCTATTTTGACATGCAGTGGGATAAGGCTTAATTACCTATATCTATAAAATAGGGATAATAGGCCGGGCGTGGGGGCTCATGCCTGTAATCCCAGCACATTGGGAGGCTGAGGCAGGCAGATCACCTGAGGTCAGGAGTTCGAGATCAGCCTGGCCAACATGGTGAAACCCTGTCTTTACTAAAAATACAAAAAAATTAGCTGGGCATGGTGGTGGACGCCTGTAATCCCAGATACTCGTGAGGCTGAGGTTGGAGAATCGCCTGAACCTGGGAGGCAGAGGTGGCAGTGAGCCGAGATGGTGCCACTGTACTCCTGCTTGGGCGACAGAGCGAGACTCCCTCTCAAAAAAAAAAAAAAAAAAAAAAGGATAATAATTGTACTTCCCTCACTGAGCAGTTCTAAGGACTTAGCCAAGTTGGATGTTAAGTGCTTACAACGGTGTCTGGACAAAGAAAGTACCCTAGAAGTGTGTGTTAGCTAAGGACACACACAACTCCTGCGGCAGCCTACAGTCCCTAACAGCAGCCTATGGGTGCTCTACCCAAGTACCCACAAGTTAAGAGATAGCCCCTTCCCCTCCACGCCCCGCACCCCAGTCCCAGCCCCAGACCTACCTTGCGTTTCCTCTTGGATTTTGGCAAAGTCTTTTCTGCAGGTGTGTCTGAGGTGTGGCTGGGCGGTGCGCTCTCAGAGTCCTTGGTGGCAGGGGCGCTCAAGACCCCTGGCTCCTGTGGCAGGTGTTCTGGGATCCTGGACAGGAGGGTCAGGTCGATTTTGACCCAGAGAGATCTGACCTCATCACTGTCCTTTAGAGGGGACAGAAGTTCGTTCCGGCCAAAGGGGACCAGGGTGTAGAACTGCTCCTCCAGCTCCTTGGCGATGTCACTGGTGGTCCTGGCGTTGATGGAGCCTACAGGGGCTCTGGGACCACTGCCCCCATTGGCAGCGGCCTCCTTCAGCCTCTGATCATTCCCGGAGGAGGCAGAGGCAGCCACGGTCTGTGCTTTGGACAGAGGATACTCCTCCTGCTCGGACTCCAGGTCGGAGTCCGAGGAGGAGGACGATGATGACGACTCTGTCTCAATGAACTCCTTGGATTTGGGGACGATCCTGCTCAGCCCCCGCGTGCGGCGCTTCTCGCAGGTCACGGAGGAGCGCAGCTCCTTGCGGTGGCTCGCTCTGTTGTTGCCACAGGGCCTGGTTTTGGTGGGCTCCGGGGGGACCACCACGCTTGTCCCCAGCGCGTCCGGGGCCGCGGGCTCCTCGG
>NW_012117599.1:3717950-3735543 GCF_000951035.1 Colobus angolensis palliatus
GGCCACGGCCGCGGGCGGGGACTTCTGCTTCACGCCTTTACTCCCAGGGGCCTTGTTCGCTGTCCTCGGCCTCTGCTCCTCCTTGCAGGTGCTCTTGACCTCCTTCTCCCTCAGGCTGGGCTGGCAAACGTCGGGGACTTTCCCACAGTCCTGGACGTCCTCTTTCACCGGGTTGTAGTACTGATTGCTCTCCAGTCCCTGGCTTTCATTTTGGATCAGAATAGGAGGCTTGTGGGGATTCACTTTGTTCAGCCATTTATCCAGCTGCCACTTGTTAGAGGATGCCGGTTCAGCCTGAAAGCAGGAAACCGGTGACAAACAAAACATCTTTCATTACAGGCTCACTTAAAAGGGGCCTGGCTGTTTTTACCTTGACTTAACTCCTCTAAGGGTATGAGCAGAAAACGAATGGGCCGGAAGCAAAGGGAAAATGGAAGCATTAAGTGTGTGTCACAGCCCCATGTGGCACTCAGGATGCCTGGATGATGCTGTCCTTACCTGCCCGTGGCACTAAATGTCCTTGCAGCACTTCCAAGTCTCTTTGGAAAAATAGCGAAAGCATTGTGCCTCATTAGAACCCATTTCCTAGTACTTTTGAGTGTTAGTATAGATTTTTTTTTCTATAATTATATGTACATATGTAAACCTGACATTCTCCAAAACTTAACTAGAGAATAGTTTAGAGGCCCTGAGCATAAATCCCTTGTTTTTTTTGGTGAGACTTAAACCTTTGGGAAGATCTGAAGAGGGGACTAAGTGGAACCTACAATCCCAAACAATTAACACACGATTTATGTGTTGAGGGCAAGTAGGCTGTAGTTATTTGGTGGTAGGAGCAATGACCTTGGGAAGATGGCTGGTTTTGCATATAGAACTATTTCAGAGGGACTTGTGTATCTTTGGCAGCCTGACTGGGTCAGTCTCTCCTCAACCTGCTTCCATCATATTTTGCTAGAAATATTTCAGACACGGAGGTGAGATGGAACACTTTCCTGCAAGCGGTTTTGCTGACTTAGAGCAACTTAAGAAAGTCACTGGTTTTGAACTGTGGCCTACAGGTTGGCTCTGGGATTGAAGGTGTGGGGATGGCTAGGGAATGCACTGAAATGGATGGGAAATGTGTAGATGCATATTGTTCCTGGAAGAGGTCTGTCGTTTTCAGTTGTGTCTCTAAGAATCTGTGTCTCGGAAAAAAAAAATAAATAAATAAAGGACCAATCCAATAATTTTACAGGGATTAAATGCCGATGTCTAAAAAAAGTCAATTTATCTAGTATTATGATTAATAAGAGAAAAAAAGGCGTATTGAGAATAACGGAATTTTAGCCAGAGTATTTTCAATTTGTGACTCTAAGTGAAATGGGGAAAATATGTTGGCTAAGGTGATATGCTTTTTCTTCCCTATGGCCTTCCACCTTTCGAATTTGTGTCATCAGTTGTTTCAGGGGAGACCAGATACAAGGCTAGAGTAAGAAGACACTGCTTAGGCTCCATACTTCAAGCTTGATAGGTTTAAGTCTAGAGCAAATTGAGTCTGTTGCCAGAGAAAAAACAGTTTAACATAATAAATTAGAAAAGGTTCCTTTGAAGTATCAAGGTTTGTTTTTCAACAGTGAGGCCTGTATTAAGGGCAGAACTCGGCTGGACGCAGTGGCTCACACCTGTATCTTTGGGAGGCCCAGCACTTTGGGAGGCCGAGGCAGGCGGATCACGAGGTCAGGAGATCGAGACCATCCTGGCTAACAAGGTGAAACCCTGTCTTTACTAAAAATACAAAAAATAAGCCGGGCATACTGATGTGCGCCTGTAGTCCCAGCTATATGGGAGGCTGAGGCAGGAGAACGGCGTGAACCCGGGAGGCGGAGCTTGCAGTGAGCGGAGATCGTGCCCCTGCACTCCAGCCTGGGCGACAGAGAGAGACTGTCTCAAAAAAAAAAAAAAAAAAAAAGAGCAGAACTCAGGGCTCTTGGCCTCACCCCAGGCACTGAGGATTTCAGAGGGGGAACAAGAGGGCTGTATCATAGATGCAGGGGCCCTGGCTGAGTCCGGGGCACAGCTCAGGGAAATGGGAAGCCTCTGATGGACCAGAGGGGCCGGGGGCCAAGAGGAATTGGCCACAGAGCGTGGGGATCGGGTAACCAGAGCTATGACAGGGACTGGGGACATCTTGCTGGCTGCCCCAAACCAGATGGGACCAACTGCCCTTCAGGGCAGACTGGCACAGGGTGGCTGGCGACTTGGAGAAGCAAGAAAATTTCAGTGAAGGCCGGAAGGAGGATGAAGGCCCCTTCCCTGGGCTGTGAGGATGCAGAAGCCCATCCTGGAGTGTACGTGGGGAAGGGGGGGCCCCCCTGGCCCTGACACAGATTCTGGTCTCCGACATGACTTTTTTCTTTGCCTGTTTTCATGCCACCAACAGAACCAGAGGCTCCAGATAAATATGCAAATGAGTAGACAGACAGAACGTTTTGGCACCTCTGAGTTCTATGTAAATCATGACCTCGCTTTATTTAGCTTCTCCAGAGAGCGGGAACATGGGAAACCTATGGAGCACGCCCGGTGCATGTGGCAGTGGTAGGTATCCTCCCATGGTCAGAGGAAGCAGGACAGTGGGACACAGAACAGCTTCTCGGCCAAGGGGATCCCTCACCTCCCCTGAGATTAGCTGAGACCGCCTGAAAGCTACTTTGGTGGCAAAAATCAATGGCTTCTAATTTTGTCTCCCCCAACCCCCTTTTCTCTCATTAAGTCAGTGCCTTCACCTGTGCCTCAGCTTCCCTAGAGAAATGGGGCACAGGAAGTATGAACGGGTGCTGAAGGGGCCTCTTGCAGAAAGGGTGCACATATTGGGAGAGGGCACACACACACACACACACACGCACACACACATCACACACGGTAGAACACACTCCTCACGCTGGCCCCGCCACTGCGTTTCACGCTCGTTCTCCTCGCTGCCACCATCCGGAGCCTTCTACAGCTCACATCTCATATGTGAGAGAACACGGAAGTCTGTCTGTAGCCAAAACACAGCTGCACATGGGCAAATTCACACTGAAACTTCCTAGCAGGAGCATCAACAGAAGGGCAGAATTTAATACACTTAGTACAGGCCCACTGCGTGGTATGCTTTTGGGTCATTTTTTCGGCACTTCACAGCCGAAGAAATCAGTTTGAAGTACCCACTTTCCACACATCACTAAATCATCCTTTTTTTTTTTTCCTCAAGGCTCTATAATAACCTCCTACTGCCTCTCAAACAAAATCCACATTCCTAAGGCTGGCATTCAAGGGCATCCGTTATCTTCCGTTGTCAGAATACCTACAGTTTAACTCCCACTTCACGTGTATTATCTCATTTAATCTTTACAGATAAGAAAGGTTATCACCCCTAACGTGTAGATGAGGCTCAGAGAGCCTAAGGGACATACCCAGAGCTGCACAGCTACCGGGCTCCACCGAGACTAACTTTGTACTAATCTAGGTTTCAAGACCAGTTGTCTCCACTGCTGCGTCACTGTGTCTCCCACTGCTGTCTGGCATAGCCTCGTGAAAGGGGGACCGCATTCCTTTCAGAAATGTCAGTCTTCAACCTCAAGTGACAGAATGAGATCTGCATTTGGGAGAAAACATCCAGAACACTCCAAACAGTGCTTGTTGCCCTGTTTTTTTTTTTTTTTTTTTGAGACGGAGTCTTGCTCTGTCACCCTAGCTGGAGTGCAGTGGCCGGATCTCAGTTCACTGCAAGCTCCGCCTCCCGGCTTCACGCCATTCTCCTGCCTCAGCCTCCGGAGTAGCTGAGACTACAGGCGCCCGCCACCGCGCCCGGCTAGTTTTTTTATTTTTATTTTTTTTATTTTTAGTAGAGATGGGGTTTCACCAAGTTAGCCAGGATGGTCTCGATCTCCTGACCTCGTGATCCGCCCGTCTCGGCCTCCCAAAGTGCTGGGATTACAGGCTTGAGCCACCGCACCCGGCCTTGTTGCCCTCTGTTACACTCAATTGCCTTGTCTTTCGATGTTCGTATTTGTTTTATGTGTACATATGTCTTATGTCTTCAAAAAAGCCAAATGCTTCTTTCAGGCGAGGGCCGGGTCTCTGTTTCTTTAGTATCCCTTGCAGCGTCTATACTAGGTCAGGGAGGCAGATGACCACGTCTCTCCTCCTAATAAGAACTCACAATGAGCTGTCACTCACATTGTACCATTTATTCCTTTATCATCATCATTCCCCCCCTCCCCGCCACAACCTCACAGATTAGGCAGAGCAGGAATATCTGCCATTCTGGAAATGAGGCAACTGTGGCCAAGGAAGCTGCAAGGATACAGAGTTTAGTGGCAGTGAGGAGGGGAAACTCAGGCTGCAGACGCCAGGCCACTGGCATGCGGCAGTCCGCCTCCTGAGCCGTCCACCCGGGGTTTCTGCCCAAGGTTCTGGTTTGTTTGCTGGCTCGCTGCTTTATATTTTCAGCCACAACTCTCCTCCCTAATCGATCTTCCCTCTGACTCACGCACCAGCTCTCCACCATGCACTCTGCTCCCTGCTTCATCTAAATCCTTCAAGTACCTGCTGCCACAGACCTCACAGGCACCTAATAAATGAGAACCTTATTGAATCAGTGAGCAACTTGAATCACATTTCTGCTGATTTTTAAGAATGATCTAGGGCAGCATTTTCCAAAATGTGCTTTGAGCTCATCTATCCCATGAAGGAGGGTTTCTAGAGTCAGATCAATTCGGGAAATGTCACAATGGAAAACACCCTATACCCAAGCAATAGTAAGTGCTGGGTGATGATTCAGTCGGTAAAGAGGTGGGATAAACCTATTTTATCCCAGATCTCCTCAACATTATGTGTCTAGGATATTTTTTTTTTCTCCTACATAATATTTATTGTACAACAAAGGTCGAGGGAGTTCCGTGTGTGGGGTCAACATGTTAGCTGAGTGGAAAAGCAACTTCCCCTGCGAAGCTCTGGTATAAGAGGCTGTACAGTGCCCAGAAAGCAGACGAGACTCCGTTGAGAAAAAGTAGTCTGAGACCAATGGAGCCCATGTCATGCCACAGAGAAGGCCCCTCCATGCTGCGTGGGAACATGGCATTACCATACTACAGTGATTTATGTGAAACCAATTGGCTCTCAACACACACAGCCAGAAAGAACATCTCCTACATGACTCAGCTGAGCCCAGTGGGTTTTCTGAGTGCTGGGACACGGTGGGGAGAATGCAGGGCGCCTCCTCCGCCCATAGCAGGGTGTTATAGCAGGGGAGTGAGGAACAGAGGCTTTCTGCTTCAAAGCAGCACAAACTGGTCTGAGCAGCGGAATGTGAGGTGCATGGCTATGAAGAGCCCGACTGTCATGTGGGGTTCAGGAAAAGGAGTCTCACTGCTCTCTGTAAGGTGACCTGGGCCAGCTCCGCCAGACCAGGCAGCACAGCTGTGGAGGACACACAGGGTGATGTTACTTCCCGCCTTTGCCATTTGCAGTCTGCAAACCCATTTTCTTTCTAAAGGGTGTGTGGGTCTGTATTATCCTTAGGAAAAATGTTAAAAGAACTTTACTTTTATTCCAACAAATACATTTCCTTCCTGCAGAAAGACAGAACGTGTAGCGTGGCTAACACATGACCTGCTGCTTCTGCGGTCCTCTGCGTAGGGAAGCCAGGAATTCAAAACCACACGTGGCCTCAGGCGACTTAAACTTTTAGGACTGACTCTTTAGGAGGCTCTTGCCCCCTCTCCTCAGTGAGGGGCCTCTGATAGCTGCTGGAAGAAGTGACAAGAGCCTCCTTTCATTACCCAAGAGTTCAAGTCTTTGTAATTATCTCAGTGACATTTAGAAAGCACTGGCTTAAAGCACTTTATAACTGTACTGCTCTTTTTTTTTCTTTTTTCTTTTTCTTTGAGATGGAGTCTCACTCTGTCACCCAGGCTGGAGTGCAGTGGTGCAATCTTGGCTCACTGCAACCTCCGCCTCCAGGATTCAAGTGATTCTCCTGCCTCAGGCTCTTGAGGAGCTGGATTACAGGCACCTACCACCACGCCCGGCTAATTTTTGTATTTTTAGTAGAGATGTGGTTTCACCATGTTGGTCAGGCTGGTCTTGAACTCCTGACCTCGTGATCCACCTGCCTCGGCCTCCCAAAGTGCTGGGATTACAGGTGTGAGCCACTGCGCCCAGCCAACTGTACTGGTCTTAAATGAGGTTTCAGTCAACACGGGAGCTCTAGGATCTACATTTCAGGATGAAAATAAGACTGAACATTCATGAATTTAACCTGCAAAGCCACAAGGAGGAGCCTGGATGGGTGATCTTCAGAGACATGAACACTTTTTGGATATCCCCACTGCCTACCCTGTCCTTGCACTGTCCCTGGGACACAGTTATTTCTTATAACTAAATATTCCAGAATTTCTCCACAAAATGTAGCATAAAGCAGGCTTTAAAGAAGCCTGCTCAACTCTTCTACTTTATTTAACTCCTGTATGTTTTTCATTTTGAATTATCCCCATTAGAATGTCAGCTCTATGAAGATACGGACATTTTCTGCCATATGATTGCATATTCCAGGGCCAAGTACTGTGTGACTGATGCTCAGTAAATATTTGTTGAATGAATTCTGAATGAGTAAATGAAAGAATGAATGAGTAAATGAAATTATGCTGAAGGAATAATAATTTAGTTTCTGGGAAAAGCCAGGGTTCTGTTACCATAAGGCTTTCATAGGTTAATGTTGCTAAGAGCCTTCTCCTTATACAGAGATAGACAGTTGGATAAATAGATGGACAGATAGATGGATAGATGGAGAGACAGAGACAGAACCTCATGGGAAGGAGAGCGTGGAGAGACGGCATGGTTCAAGATGAATGGAGAGTCCTGAGGCAGGGCAGAAAGGTGCTGAGGAAAAAATGAGGAGTGTGGGGAAACAAAATCTCCCTGATTTCACAGTGCTCCTGCATAAAGCCTCAGCCTCCTGAAAGAAGTAGGAGGGGAAAAACCCGAAGGGACTGAAGAGCCACTCTGTGAACCTGAGATGGAAATACCACTGCTTTCAGGTATGATAAACATCTAAGGCACCACTGGAAAAGCTGGACACGGGGAGGCTGATCCAGCCCATTAAGGTGCTCCCCTCCCACTGCGATGGTTTGTAGAAGTGGGTTTAGTTCCATTTCAGAGCCTATTTAGGAATATGGCCCCCCACATGGTACAGAGGGTTGCAAGTAAAAAATAAACCTGACCATTATAGTCATGTCAAATGTTTACACACTCAACAAGAAACTATTTTATTCCTTGGTTAGAAATTAGAGTCTACCCTTAGAGCTCTGCAGCCTGGGGAAGTTTCTCTCCGCCCTCTCCCAAGAATCTTCATGCTCTGAATTACTATTTCATTTTCCCCTTTCTACTTTAAAGTAGAAATAGCAATGGTTTTTATTGGTACCTTCTAATGTTTTTACAGGAGGCACCTAAATCTTCCACATAGATACTCATCACAACTATAAAAGGTTCCATCACTTTTTGTAGGCTGATGCTAATTTTTCTTTTTATATTTCCACAAAGAAAACACAGTTAAGAAGGTTTTATTAATATTTATAGCCCTTGTTCTTGTGATCCGTGACAAACCGCAAAAAGGTAAGGATCTGACCATGTCCAATCCATAAAACCCTTTTCCCTGTGATTTACGGGTGGCCACACTTCCCCGGCGGTGAGTGGCCCTGTCCAGTGACTGCCCTGGCTGACCCCGAGGGAGACCTGAGCCATAGGTTATTTCCCGTCAGTGATGTTTACAGCATACTTGGAAATTTCTGGAAGTCAAGATAGAGATTTGGGAGCAATGAAAGTTGATGTTTCTGTACTTCAAAGGAAGCTGTGTAATTAGGACACTGTGAGGAGGGGACGGCATGGGGAATATGTGGAGCCCGAGGCCCACAGCCTCCTCCTGTCCAGCACCTGGCTTGGGGTCTGCAGGAGGGAGGAGACCTGCAGCAGTGTGACAGTGACGGTGCCAGGACTTGCTCTCATCCTGGAGACAGAAGCGGGCAGAGGAGGGGCCTGAGCCAGGCAGCGCTTACCTCGGGGCTGGAGAAATGGGGGGGCTTGCTGCCCTCACTCTCGCTGGAGCTGCTCTCGGTCTCCGAGTCAGATCCTGAGCTGCTCTCTGAGTCGCTGGAGGAGCTGCTGCTGCCGCTGCTGCTGCTGCTGCTGCTGCCCTTGCTGGAAGGCACTGAGGTTCTGCAGCTGGGCTGCTGGACCACGGTGCTGCCAGCCCACGAGGCCCCCGGGAAGGAGAAGGAAGGAAAGCCAAGTGAGCAAACAGGAAAACACCACCAAGCTGTCATGCACCCCAAGGAGGGAGGAGGCACGCAGCCTACACATCTGTCAACCATGACCTGGAACTCAAAGAGCAGGCGTCGAGGTCAAAGTCATCCTAAAGGTTAAAGCAACTCATATATAGAAATAAAATCGGGAGTGAAGTTGGTGCCCCTTGGTAGTCGGGCACTGGTTATTCATGTGGCCATTTTGGAAGGGAAGGTGGTGTAACATTCAAATGGCTGTTTCTATTTTGCTGCTGTTCTGGGAATGGCTTTTAAAATGCATCCCCAAATCCAATCATCTACAAAAATGCAAGGAAATCCAAAAAGCTTGAACTATTTTGCAAAGCATGAAAATGACTGCTTTATTTTTGCCCTAGAGGAAAATGCAGCATGATGGCAGGGATTAGGCAGAGGGCTGTCAGGAAGGGCATGGCGTTCTGCTCCGAGCTTTCATGGCCTGCTGGAAGGTTCCAGAGACCGAGGGGCTGTCCAAGTTCATGTCTTGCTTCCTCCCTTTTCCCACCTGTAGTTGAGTGCTGTAGCGATTACAGGTGCTGGGATGTTGTTATAAACTGTAACCTTCCTTTGAGTCCTTTCCTGGAGAACTGAAGATCCCTCACTGACACACTTTTGTATATTCTGGACTTCAAAATTCAATCCCAGTGCTGTGGCTTATAGGAACTGCATTTCACATTTATACTTGATGTTTATATCCATGCTGAAATTTGCCAGAACGTCATTACATACTCAAAGATAACAAGAAAAACTGACTGATGCTTTCCAATAGTAATTAATTAACCATAAAAATTCAAATAGCATACATCCACCCAGAATGTGTTTGAGCAAAAAGAAAATTTCAGTCCTCACATAATATTCAACATCTTCAACGTCCTTTATTAACAAAATTGAAAGACACCATAATGTGTTCTTTTGAGGTCAAGCTCTAAATACCAAAAATGCCAGTCGCTCTTGTATGTTGAGTCAGTAAATCTCTGCTTGCTTCCACCTGTGACCACTGCTTCTCTAGGACCGAGCCTCAGTGAAGGCCAGGGGCCAGGGAGCTTGTAGGCGTTTGACAGTCTCAAGTGCAAAGCAGCCTGGACATGATAAAGGACTCCTTTCACCCATCCCTTAAATCTTTGATACATGCTTTGCCCCAAGAGGACTTTCCTAAATCCTGGGTATGGGGTTGGGGATAGAGGTAACACTCATTGGAGCTTTGTTTCTATAAAAACCACCAGACAAGAAACTATCTTGCAGGAGAGCTAAAAATAAAAGCATCTCTTGGAGCGGCAGGGTTAGGAGAACCCGAGTTTGAACATAACTTTCCCCAGTGGGGTTTTCATTTCTTCCACCAATGTTGCCGCCTATACTGATTGTCTGGCAAAATTCTTCAGCATCAGACAACATCTGCACGTTCATGCCTTGCCTGAGCTGCAGTGCTTTCCTTTCCAGCCTGTTATTTGTGTCTAGAATTGAGTGAGGGATCCTGGATCTTAAGACAGAGTAGGGCAAGGGACAGTTAGAGCTCAGGGGCCATAATATTTCTTTCCTTCCTTATGAACAAAAATCCGTCTTTCCTGTTGGCTGAATCTAGATGGTTACTATCAATGGAATCACAAAAAAAAAAGACGATTGAATTCTGACTGAACATGAACATCTGGGATCCATGTTAATAGTTTGTAGAACCTGACAGAAACAAGCAATAGGGAATATTTAATAAATGGTGCTGGGAGAACTGGCTAGCCATATGCAGAAGATTGAAACTGGACCCCTTCCTTACACCATATACAAAAATCAACTTAAGATAGATTAAAGACTTAAATTTACAAACTAAAACTGTAAAACCCCTGGAAGACAACCTAGGCAATACCATTCAGGAAACATGAATGGGCAAAGATTTCATGACAAAGATGTCAAAAGCAATTGCAACAAAAGCAAAAATTGACAAATGAGATCCAATTAAACTAACAAGCTTCTGCACAGCAAAAGAAACTATCAGCAGAGTAAACAGACAACCTACAGAATGGGAGGAAATTTTTGCAAACTATGCATTTGACAAAGCTCTAATATCCAGCAGTTATAAGGAACTTAAACAAATTTACAAGAAAAAAACCTCATTTAAAAATGGGCAAAGGACATGAACAGACACTTTTCAAAAGAAGACATACATGTGACCAACAAGCATATGAAAAAAAGCTCAACATCACTGATCATCAGAGAAATGCAAATCAAAACCACAATGAGATACCATCTCACACCAATCAGAATGACTATTACGTAACAGTCCAAAAATAACAGGTGTTGGCGAGATTGTGGAGAAAAAGGAACCCTTATACACTGCTGGTAGAAGTGTAAATTAGTTCAACCATTGTGGAAGACAGTGTGGTGATTCCTCAAAGACCTAAAGATAGAAATATCATTCAACTCGGCCATCCCATTACTGGGTATATACCCAAAGGAATACAGATCATTCTATCACAAAGACACATGCACACATACATTCACTGCAACACTATTCACAATAGCAAAAACACAGAATTAACTCAAATGCCCATCAATGACAGACTGGATAAAGAAAATGTGGTACACATATACCATGAAATACAATGCAACCATTTAAAAAAAAAAAAAGATTATGTCCTTTGCAGGGACATGGACGGAGCTGAAGGCCATTATCCTTACCAAACTAACACAGGAACAGAAAAACCAAATACTGCGTGTTCTCACTTATAAGTGGGAGCTAAATGATGAGAACACATGGACACTGAGAAGGGAACCACACACTGGGGCCTATTGGAGGGTGGAGGATGGGAGGAGGGCGATGGTCAGGAAAAATAAACTAATGGGTACTAGGCTTAATACCTGGATGATGAGATAATCTGTATCACAAACTCCCATGGCACGTTTACCTATGTAACAAACCTGCACATCCTGCACATGTGCCCCTTAACTTAAAAAAAATAGTTTTTTGGTGGGTCCCAAAACACCCCAAACACTGGGGGGTAAACACACAAAAATAAACAAAAAAGCAAAACAACACATGGCTCAAAAGCTTCCTTGTTAAAACGATGGGGTTGGGGGACACAGATGTGGAGGAAAGATATGTGTTTCTCTGCCACCCTCTGGAGTGACATCTGCCAACGATTAGCAAATGAAGATGAATAAAGAACATTCTGAACGGTGATCAAAACCATTGGACATCATAGAAAAATCAATCAGTACATTCCATCTGCTTGCACTCAACAAAAAAACATGCAATGCTGGTTCTGTGTGCTCTGGGCTTTTTGTATACGGCACAGGCAGCAAGGTGTGTGGGATTCCTTGTGGCCTGCACCCCAAAGTGACTGTCTTTTGAAAAGTGGCACTTCAACTTCTTGGAAAGTACCCATTCAGTAGTCACCACGCTGCCCGCCTTTAATGGCGTCGGTCCTGAAGTGATGAGGCACACTAGCCCAAGGAGGCAGCATCTCCGATCTGCATTATATTGGCAGAAAAACCTTATGCTTTAATGTTTTCCTTTCTTAAATTATGAAATTCACTTAAAATGACAGCTTTACTGGCATAACTATTATCTGTTTTTAAAACAGCTGAGAGAGCCAAGAGTTTAGGTTTTTCTTCATACGTTACTTGTAAGGGTTGTGCAATTTACGATGTCTGGATTAAATATATTCACGTTTCAATGGTCCCTGTAGAGAGTATGTATTATAATCTAGAAACAATCATAGCAAAGATGGGGGCAGACTTTCCTGCAACGGCGCTAGTAGCTCCAGTTGTGGGATCAAGATCACTCTCTCCACTTCCACGAAGGCAGCTCCTCTAACCCAGCCTTGCCTGGGGCCTTGGGGTCAGCTGACCATTCTGGCCTCAGTGTAGTGACTGCTCCCACCACAGGTGCTTGCAGCTGCTTTACCCACTGTGGGGCAGCTGCAGCAGTGAGGGTGGCAGAGCCAAGATGAGGAAGCCAGGAATGGATTCCCTGCAGACAAGTACTAGTGAAAGGATGGACTCAGCTGAGCCACATACACACACATATACACGTATCTCTAGAATTTGTTGTTGCCCAGGCTGGAGTGCAGTGGCGATCAGAGCTCCCTGCAGCCTCAAACTCCTGGGCTCAGGCAATTGTCCCTCCTCAGCCTCCCAAGTAGTTGGAACTACAGGCATGTACCACCACACCCGGCTAATTTTTGTATTTTTTATAAAGACAGGATCTTTCTATGTTGTCTAGGCTAGTCCTGAACTCCTGGCTTCAAGCAATCCTTCCACCTCAGCCTCCCAAAGTGCTGGGATTACAGGTATGAGCCACCGCACCTGGCCTAGGCTTTATGTATTTAAAATGGCAAACTGAAAATTTTGGTGTGCCGATTGGTTGTCATGTTTACGTACCAAAGATGCCTAAAAAAATTAACTTAAGCCTGGGCAACACAGTGAGACCCTGTCTCTACCAAACCACCCCCTCCCCCCCAAAAAATAAATTAGCTGGGTGTGCTGGCATGTGCCTGTGGTCCCAGCTACTCAGGATTACTTGAGCCTAGGAGGTCAAGGCTGCAGTAAGCCATGATTGTGCCACTGCACCCCAGTCTGGGTGACAGAGCAAGGCCCTGTCAAAAAAAATATATTATAGTGGATTTTTTCCTGAAATGATAACGCGGATTGGTTGACATGATGACACAAACTTGGACAATTTTTAGCATACTACCTACCAAGTTCTTGGACCCAGTGCCATCTCATGAACATGGTGCCATTTGACAGCAGCCGTAAAACATTATTGAGATCATGGAATAAAAGTCTTTGTGTCACCAAAGCTCAGCACAGTGCCTGGCACATAATAGGCGTTCATGTGTGATTACTGAATGGAAAACTAAAGAGAAAAAAAATCCATCACTGGGTTAATGAGTGTTTTTTTTTGTTTTTTTAAAGAGATTGAATCTTTTGAAAAGGTTATAATGTCAGTTTTCCAATTAAAAAATATTTGAGAGTACTTCAGCAACCTTTAAGACAGACTTCTTCCTTTCTGAGAATATTTCTTTAAATGTACTCTAAGTTCTATCGGCTATAATTTAAGCACAGTTCCCTCTCGGATGGTTTACTTTTCGCATTATGATTTCATGAAATGTTTGACTGGTTTTGTGAGTGGTCAGAGCCAAATACACCTTTGAGAGAGGTCCAGCTTTCTCTAAATGATCTGCTTGGTGTGTTTCTTCCCATGGCTGCAATGATACCTTCCTTTTGGAATCTAGCCTTGGCTAAGTCTGAATGCAGACTGTAAAGTAAAAGACCTGGAGGCTGGGCGCGGTGGCTCATGCCTGTAATCCCAGCACTTTGGGAGGCCAAGGTGGGCAGATCACGAGGTCAAGAGTTTGAGAACAGCCCAGCCAACATAGTAAAACCCCGCCTCTACTAAAAATATAAAAAATTAGCTGGGTGTGGTGGTGGGAGCCTATAATCCCAGCAACTCGGGAGGCTGAGGCAGGAGAACTGCTTGAACCTGGGAGGCGGAGGTTGCAGTGAGCCGAGATTGTGCCACTGCACTCCAGCCCGGGTGACAATATGAGACTCCGTCTCAAAAACAAAAAAAACAAAAAAACAAAACAAAACAAAAAATAACCCAAAAGATCTGGAACCACAATGACAAAATCTTGGATCTCACAGTCAAGGGTGCTCCTGCCTGCCAAGTGTATTGTGGGGCCTGAAGACATATCCAAAATTGTCCACACACTTTTAACTGACAAGTAACTTAGAGAGAGGTTCTCTGCCTGGTTGGTGCTGTGTGGACAGCTGTGGTACTCACACCGCACCACACATGCTGTGGGCACTCCACTGGGATTGACTAAATAATAATGTTTGCTCCTCCTCATTCAACGCTCTGTGAGAACACATGCTTGATATCCAAACCGTAACCAGTGTCCTGGCAACAGCAATCCTTTATTAATAGCATCACTATTGATATCAATTCATCTAACACCAGACCACATAAGTAAGAATGGTAAATGCGGGCTTGAGGAGGTTTGCTATTGCTAGAGTTATCGTCCAAAAAAAACAAAAAACAAAAAACAAAAACCCAACTGGCAGGCTGTTGCTTCTATCCTGAAATGTAATTGTTTGTTCTGCAATACTTCCAAGAATGATTTCTCTATACCACTTGGCTTTTGAAGCTCTTCAGGGTCTGGTCTTAACCAGATTTCCAGCTTCACCTCAGTGGGTCTATCCCTAAACCTTGGCAATAATACATTTCTCAGCATCTGGAGAGGCTGGGTCTGTTTCGAGCAGGGTGTCCTTGCACATGCTATTTTCTGTGCCAGAAAGTCCTTTTTCTCTTTTTCCTTTGAGTTACTGTTACCTCCTACTCGCTCTGCAGGACTAAGTGGCTATGTGTCCCTGCTCTGTAAAGGTTTTCCCAGCTCCCCCAGGCATCAGTGATGATTCCTCCCGAGTCCCTCATAGCACACTGCCCACTTCTCTATTGCAGCCCTTGCCACATTAAGGATTGGAATCATCTCATTTATTCATGCAATGTAGGTTTTTTCTGTTCCCTTGGGAATTGCAGGAGTTCTTAAAACTGGTAACTTTAGAACGCTACCATTTACATGTGTATCAGGTTGAAAACTGAGAACCCACAGGGGCCACGCAAGTAGCATCCATGAGTGAAGTGTTCAGGTATAAGCAAAACAAATGTGTAACGTGATTGTAAATGTCAGGAGACCCTCAGCTCCCCAGGTAGGGGAAAGGAAGCAAATTGGAGAATCCCACTAGGTCGAATGCTGCTTCTCCAGGCCAGCCTATCTCTGTACCTGGAGACAAGAGCTGATTATTATCAAATCTTTTGATTTTTTTCACCTGAAGTCCCAAATCCTTAGGTTTATATCAAATCTCCTGATTTTAAAATGCTGGTAACTAATCTGAAAAGTTTTAACCATGAAAAGTTTCATTGTATTTTAGCAATGAAACACATCTGTGGGTAGGGCAAGGCCTGTGGGGCACCATTCTGAGACCTCTCATCTATGTCCCATTATTACACGTTTTGAGATGGCTCAATATAAAATAGAAAAATATAGAGACCCCAACCAGGAGAAGTTTTACCCACTCAGGAATGTAGACTAGTAGGGCCAGGGACAAACAAGGGGTGAACCAAATATTCTCACTTCCTCAGCCCACCTTTTTTTTCTTAAAGTGAAAGCAAGTTTATTAAGAAAGTAAAGGAATAAAAGAATGGCTACTCCATAGAGCAGTTACCAAATACCATTTTTTTTTCTTACCTTAGGATTTTTTTTTTTTTTTTGAGACGGAGTCTCGCTCTGTCGCCCAGGCTGGAGTGCAGTGGCGCGATCTTGGCTCACTGCAAGCTCCGCCTCCCAGGTTCATGCCATTCTCCTGCCTCAGCCTCCCGAGTAGCTGGGACCACGGGTGCCCGCCACCACGCCTGGCTAATTTTTTTGTATTTTTAGTAGAGACGGGGTTTCACTGTGTTAGCCAGGATGGTCTCGATCTCCTGACCTTGTGATCCGCCTGCCTCAGCCTCCCAAAGTGCTGGGATTACAGGCTTGAGCCACCGTCCCAGCCAATATTTTTTTTATTAATTTTTTATTTCCATAGGTTTTGGGTGGGGGGACAGGGGGTATTTGGTTACAGGATTAAGTTCTTCAGCAGTGATTTATGAGATTTTGGTGCACCCATCACCTGAGCAGTAGACACTGAGCCCAATTCATAGTCTTTGATCCCTCACTCCTCTCCCACCTTTCCCCTGAATCCCGAAAGTCCATCGTAGCATTCTTAGGCCTTTGCATCCTCATAGCTTAGCTTCCACTTAGGAGTGAGAACATACGATGTTTGGTTTTCCATTCCTGAGTCACTTCACTTAGAATAATAGTCTCCAGTCCCATCCAGGTTGCTGCGAAGGCCATTAATTCATTCCTTTTCATGACTGAATAGTATTCTACGGTATATATATATATCACATTTTCTTTATCCACTTGTTGATTGATGGATCGGCTCACTTATTTAAAAAAAATTCTATTTTGAAATAAATACAGATTCACTGGAAGTTGTTAAAAACAATAGTACAGAGACTGTTCATGTACGCCTCACCCAGTTACTCCCAAGGTTAAATCTTATGTAACTATAGTATAATATCAAAACCAGAAAACTGACAATGGCACAATATATAGTTCCTTGTAATTTTATCACATGTATAGATGGTCAGGCCTCTGAGCCCCAGCCTGCAGGCATACATCCAGATGGCCTGAGGCAATAGAAAATCACAAAAGAAGTGAAACAGCCAGCTCCTGTCTTAACTGATTGACCAACCTTGCAACATTCCATGATGACTTGTTCCTGCCCTGCCCCAACTGATTGATCCATCGACCTCGTGACATTCTTCTTCTGAACAGTGAGTCCCATCATCTCTCCACCTGACCCCTCCTCTGCTGACAATAGATAACTACCTGTAATTGTAACTTTCCACTGCTTACCAGCCTTGTTACTCACACAAAGCCTGTTGGTGGTCTTTTCACACGGACGGGCTTGACATAGATTCATGTAACCACCACCACTATTAAAATATCAAACTGTCCCATCACCATAAAGATCTCCCTCATGACACCCTTTTAGGGTCACTCACACCGACCTCCGCCCTCTACCGTTCCTAATCTCTGGCGACCACTCATCTGTTTTCCGTCTCTAAAATGCTGTCATTTTGAGAATGTTATAGAAATAGAATCACATAGTTATGTGTTCTTTTTTAAACTAAATTATTGAGATAGAATTTATTCATACTAAGTATCCTTTTGAGATGGGCCTTTTTTCAGTCGACACAATGTCATGAGAGCCATCCACATTTTTTTAACATATCCATAGCTTGTTTCTTTTTATTGCCAGGTAGGATTCCATGGTACGGACCTTTAAAGGTTCACCTGTTTTTTTAACCATTCGCCCAATGAGGGACATTCTGGCTGCTTCCAGTTTTGGACTATTAAGAATAAGGCTGCTATGAATATTTCTGAATAGGTTTCTATGTGGATGTAAATGTCCATTTCTCTGGGACACTGCTTCCAGGTTTTCAAACTTGTTTTCTGTCTTCAAAATTTGACTCTGATGAGTTTGCGCAGGGATTTCTTTGAGTTTATCTTGTTTGGGATTTGTTCAGATTCTTGAGTCTGTAGGTTTATGTCTTTTGTAAAATTTGGCTTTTTTTTTTTTTTTTTGAGATGGAGTCTCGCTCTGTCTCCCAGGCTGGAGTGCAGTGGCGCAGTCTCGGCTCACTGCAAGCTCCGCCTCCC
>NW_012117599.1:3736828-3785942 GCF_000951035.1 Colobus angolensis palliatus
AAAAAAAAAGAAAAAAGTTTTCATCTTGCTAGGATATGCACTTCCTGACCCTTTGGTTACAAGGAACTGGCTTTCCTGTGGCTTCTGTCTGTGCTTGCTGCCAGGTTGCTGGCTTCTCCAGCATCCACTCTGTGCTATATAAACAAAAAAGGAAACCCAGGGAAGTCACCACCATGTCTTTTCCTCAGGCCCGAAGGCCCGAGCTGATTTGCCGTCTCCCTGCCTTTCAGCCTTGTGTTTGTTTTATATGTAACATCCATGGAGTTTAGCTGTACTTAGCAGGAGGAGGAGGAAAAAGTGCATTAACATCTTGTCCCAGAACAGGCAACCACCCACTTGGTATTTAGCAAGTAGAAAGGAACCCTCTCTCCATACTTCCAACCTCCAGCTCTGGTTAATTATCTCAAAAGCTGATGAATGAAACAATTACAAAAGTCTCTGCTATAGTTCCTGCCCATTTTATCACCTAGTCAAATTAGGCATTAATTCATTCATTTTAAAACTGCTATTATGAGAATTAAGCTCAGATTTTCAGATTTTACAAGGGTGTATACCAAACCTGAAAAGGACATATTACCAAGAATGTACACAGCCTCGTGAGAAAAATGACTCAAATGAAATGAGGCTGTAAAAATGTTAAGGATAGAAAGTCGAGTGCTTTAAATGTTATGTTCATAGTGAAAAATTCTCTCCATATATTTGTGAGGAAATGGGCTTTCCAGGATTCCAGTTAGCTGGGGACAGAGAAATGGATAGAATATCTAAGGGTTGACTTTGCTTTTTCCCTGGGAGAGGATAGGGTTTTGCTGATCCTGGGTTTTGCTCCAGATTGAGTTACAGCCTCTCGGAGACCTGGGATCTGAGCTGGTGCATGGCACACCTGTTCCAGCTCTGTGGGAGCACCTCTGCCTCAGCCGTTCCTGCGACCTTGGCTAAAGAAGCCGAGGACCTCATCTAAACTCACAGGGTGTAAGTGTGTGGTCTTCCCCTGCCAGTGTGTGGATTATAAAGCAGCATGATCACAGTTATGTAAAAATATACACACAGAGGAAAAAGATGCTGAAAGGATATTCAGATGTTAACTGTGGATATTTTTGGATGGTGAAAATATGGGGATTAAATGGTTTTTGAACTTTTCTATGTTTTCAAAATTTCATTGTCTTTTCACCAGTAAAACACATGACACCATTTTCAAGTCTATGTGATTGTGGAAAATGACTATTCATGTATTCCTGAATGTCGCTTGCTAGCATTTTGTTTGGGAGTTTAGGGGGTTGACATTCACAGGTGAACTAAATATTTACATTGACATATTTTACATTTTGGGGGAGATTTTTGACAGCTTTGTATCATGATGGTTTTAGCTTAAAAGAATCAATTGGATAGTGTTTTACCTTTTCATAGTGTTCTGGGAAATGTTAAGTAATATGAAAGTTACCTGTTCTTTGAAAGTTTAAAATAATTTGTCACCTATAAAATCATCTAATCTCAGAACCTTTAAGAATGGCAATTCTTTGATATCTTTCACAATTTATTATTTGGTTATTGGCCATTAATTCTTGTGTCAATTTTTAAATTTTTTTCCCAAAAGATTCTATTTAATTTATATTTTCAACTTTATTACCACAAAAGTTATATAATATTCTCTTATAATAAAAGCATGATGTCTATTATATTACTTCTTTTAAAATTTTTCCTCTTTCTTGTTTTTTCATTATATTTGCCGAAAGTTTTCTAGAAACAACTTTTGACTGATATACCATAATAACTCTAGTATTTTCTGGCTTTGCTGCTACATTTTTCATGTTTATGTATAATACTTTTACAAACTTCTTGAGTTGAAGGCTTGTTTCAGCTATGTTTACTCTTCCTTAATAATAGCAGCCTTTGCGACTATCTTTCTGCCTCTGAGTATACCCATGGTTGCAGGCGATCATCCTTGTTATGTTCTGTTTTTATTTTCCTTACTTTCTAAATAGATCATCGAAGTCATTTTTAAGTCTTGCTTGATCAAATAGTCATTTAGAAGAATGCTTTTCAATACCTGATGACATTTCAGTGGGATAAACATTACACTTAAGTCCAAAAATAAATAGGATATTACAGAATGTGTAATAGCTTAGCACATGTGGAAACCTCAGTGGTCAGTGGCTTCGGCCTGGGGCAGGAAACTTAGAGCTGTTTTGAGGCGATTTGGACAAGGTGAGAGGAGGGACAGGCAGCACAGCTCATTAACTCTGAACCAGGAGTAGGATGGGAGTAGGGAATGGCCTGGGGAAGGGATTAGGCCATAAAGAAGACTTATGCACCACTGTGATATCCCAAAGGGCCCTGAAACCTTCTACTGGCCTTAGGGAACAATAAAAGTCAACAGAACCTCCCACATTTAGCTGAGGAGAAACACAGTAATATAGGAGGTCCATAAACTTGGACATAAATTAAGTCTCATATTTCACAGTGGATGCTATTGTAGCATCTGGAACTCTTTCAGTTACAAACCAAAGAATTCAGAGATCCTCCTGACCAGCCCACTAGGCCATTTACACAGACGTATCAGAGAGTGAGGTGCTGAGGCCCAACTTCCAATTTCAGAAGAGTGCTGAGACACAAGGCTTGATCCCCAATTTGAGATACCAGAGACCACAGATGTCATCTTGTGGGGTCCTAATTACTTCCTGGGTTTGTACCCTTTATGACATAAAATGTCACAGGTGACAGGTCCTCTGCTCTCTTGCTTAGAGGGGCGCTGTGACTTGGGGCATCTGTTCCAACACTCAAAACATTTCTTAGTATGGAATTCCTGAGTTTACAGCATCACTACCTGACTACTGACATTTGCTAAGAAATACAATTTCTTTTGTTCAGGGTTCAGCCCTGCTTTTGGATTTATCAGCTTTTCTTTTTCAGATGGGTGAAGAATGTTCTCTTGCAGATGAACCAAGACAAAAAAGCTATGCTTGGAGCTCTGGGTCATATTGGGAACAAAGTTTTACTTTCAGTTGAATAAAGATGCATGGGTGGCCCCACCAAAGAGAAAGGCATTTCACAAATAAAGAAAAAATACAATAATGTACAGACATTCACTGGTTCCCAAATATTCCTGGGCTTGAAAGTTTTTCTGACTATCACGTAATAACATATTTATTTAATACTGAAAGTCCATCAGAGAACAGTTTCTATACAGCCGTCTTCTCTGGACCCAAGGCTTTGAATGGGGTAGAGTCCTCTAGCCTGTCCTTCAGACGGAAGTGTCTTTGGAGATCTGTACATGTCACTGGGCAGCATGGAAATGGCTATGGATCTTTTTATGTCCGAACATGAATTAGGCTGGGAGTCCAGATGGCAGAGGGCCCTGGAGGACGCCAGGCTTGTCCCCTGTAAAAGGCTTCTCTGAAAGCCCTGTGTTGGCTTGGCCAGGGCCCTCTGCACCACACAGCTTGGCAAGACCAGTTTGCAGCTGCATTTCCCGCCTGTCCTGGGCACTGTTTGAGAGACTGTGACAAGCAGCAGCTGCCTTCTGGTGATACAAACTTGCCTCCCCCTCTTTCAGGCGGGTGGTACCACTAGAGACACTGAGTTGAAAAGCCCTTCTTGGCCCAGAGAGAACCTCAAGCAGGGAATTCAACATCCTTCCTTGACAACTGGGATGGGAGCTGCCATGTGGCCTGGGCCCAGCCATGAGAAAGCTGAGAACATCCACTTGGACAACTTCTTCCCTGGCAGAGGGAGCTGAAAGCGTGGATGGAGTGACGGCCATCTGGTGGGCGTGTGGGAGCCAGGGTGCATGGGATGGGAGGCGCTGCCTCTTCAGAGGTTAAGCTGACCGGCTGGCGGGTGGGATGGCCATGCCAAGGGTTGGGGGCCATTGCCCTCCAGCTGCCAAGAGTGAGCAGGCTGCCCCAGATGAGCGAACGACCTCAGCAGTGCTTCATCTGACCTGCTCGCAGGACACAGCTTCCGCATGCTTCCGACTTCCTCTGCCTGCTTTCCTGGCCTCTGCAGCTGCTGGATGTGGGCAGGGAAGCTCCCACGCGATGGCTTTTCAGGCACCAGGTCTATGGGGAAATGCTGGGAGATTCTGGGCTACAAGAATTGCCCGACACTCTGAGCTTCTTTCTAGCCCCGTCCTCAGGCGTTAGATTCCCAGGGACTGCTTATAGAGGTGAAATCATGTTGAGGGCACCTCTGTAAACCCATCTGCTCCCTACTTCAATCCTGGAAGAGAGAGGCTCTACTGTGAGGAACACCTCTTTTACCCCAAGCAATGGGAGCGTTGTAAGGCAATATAACCCATTAGAGATCCCGCCACCCATGTACTTATTTATAACAGTCCTTCCATTTATTCATATTTTCAGTTCGAGGAGGCCTTTGGATAGCACGGCCTCAAACTGCCATCCTCATGGAAACTCCACAACCCATATGGCAGTAACACTTTACCAGAGTTCTTTGACTTTTTTTTTTTAACAGCTTCATTAAGATATAATTTACATACCACCCATTTCAAGTATATAATTCAATGTATTTTATAACCTTCATAGCATTATACAACTATCACCATGATCTAATTTTAAAACATTTTTTATCCTCCTTGAAAGAAAACAGCGCTTTGGGAGACCGAGGCAGGTGGATCACCTGAGATCAGGAGTTAGACACCAGCCTGACCCATATAGTGAAACCCCGTCTCTACTAAAAATACAAAAAAATTAGCCGGGCGTGGTGGCAGGCGCCTGTAGTCCCAGCTACTCAGGAGGCTGAGACAGGAGAATCGCTTGAACCCTGGAGGCAGAGGTTGCAGTATGCCGAGATTGTGCCACTGCACTCCAGCCTGGCCGACAGAGCAAGACTCTGTCTCAAAAATTTAAAAAAAAAAAAAAAAAAAGAAAAGAAAAGAAACCGTGTATCCATCAGCAGTCAACTCCCATTCCTCCCACTCCAAGCTTCCCTTGCCCCCAGACCTAAGCAAGCACTAATCTCCTTTCTATAGCTGTAAATTTGCCCCTCTAGACATTTCATAGAGAGGAAATGATGTAAGTATGTGGTTTTCTGTGACTACTTCTTTCACTTAGCGTAATGTTTTAAAGGGTCATCTATACTGTAGCATGTATCAGCACTTCGCTGCTTTTCCTGGTTGAATAATATTCCATTGTATGAATATACCACATTTTGTTTATCCTTTCATTAGATGATGGACATCGGATTGTTTCCATTTCGGGCTACTATGGATAATGCCACTATGTGCATTCATGTCTAAGTTTTGTGTGAACATATGTTTTCATTTCTCTTGGGTATGTACATAAAAGAGGAATTGCTGGGTCCTTTGCTAACTCTGAGTTTAATCTTTTGAGAACTACAAGACTGTTTTCCAAAGCAGCTGCACCACTTTGCATTCCCACCAGGAGTGCATGGGGTTCCAACTTCTCCACATGCTCGTCAGCAATTGTTATTGTCCATCTTTTCGATTCTGCCCATCACGCTGGGTGTGAAGTGTTGTCTCACTGTGGTTTTGATTTGGATTTCCCCAGAGGCGAATCATGTTGAGTATCTTTTCATGTGCTCGTCAGCCATTTGCATATTTTCTTTGGAGAATGTGTATTCAAATCCTTTGGTCTTTTTATTAACTTGAGTTACATTAATTCTTTATACATTCTGGATACAAGTTGTTTATCTGATATACATTGTGCAAGTACTTTCTCTCTGTTTGTGGTTTGTGTTTTCACTTCCTTGATGGTATCATTTGCTACAACACAAACATTTCTAATTTTGCGGAAGTTCAGGTAACCTATATTTTTCTTTTGTCACTTGTCCTTACTTGACTCTGCTTAATAGTAACAGATGCTTAAATGTATAGGATTCTTTAACTCTGCTTAATAGTAAGAAATGCTTAAATGTATAGGATTCTTTAACTGTTTTCAAGGCATTTTTTTTTCAAGTCCCACCTCTGAGCCTCACAGCAAACCAATGGTGTAGGAAAGTCAGCTACAGTTATGTCTACGGAAGGCAGAGCAGAGGGGTCCAGTGACTTACTCTAGGCTGCACATCAGGTTAGTGGAGGAGAGAGGCTGGAGCCCAGATCTCGGGCTCCTAATACTACCCTGTGTTCTCTCAGGAGTTAAACTTTCTCAACAAGTGGGGATAAATTACCAGCCTTTCTGGCCCCAGTCGGATACATTAGGTCATTTTGCCCCGTGAGGCAGGACGGTGCATCACAGACCCAAGTGGACATTTTACTGCCTGCTTGCTGGCTATATGACCTTGGGAAGTTACTTACCCTCTCTGCACCTTGGCTACCTCACTGACATTAAAGGGGTAACAAAAGTGACAACCTCATAGTGTTGCTAGGTCGGTTAGATGAGAAAATGCTCATAACATTCTTTTTTTTTTTTTTTTTGAGACAGAGTCTTGCTCTGTCACCCAGGCTGGAGTGCAGTGGCGCTATCTTGGCTCACTGCAAACTCCGCCTCCTAGATTCAACCGATTCTCCTGCCTCAGCTCCCTGAGGAGCTGGGATTACAGGCACCTGCCATCATACCCAGCTAATTTTTGTATTTGTAGTAGAGACGGGCTTTTGCCACGTTGGCCAGGCTGATCTCGAACTCCTGACCTCAGGTGATCTGCCTGCCTTGGCCTCCCAAAGTGCTGGGATTACAGGTGTGAGCCACCAAACCCAGCCTCATAACATTCTTAACATAGTGCCTAGCACATAGCAAATGCTCAGTTAATAATCTTATTTATTTATTTATTTATTGAGATAGAGTCTTGGTCTGTCGCCCAGGCTGGAGTGCAGTGGTGCGATCTCGGCTCACTGCAAGTTCTGCCTCCTGGGTTCATGCCATTCTCTTGCCTCAGCCTCCCGAGTAGCTGGGACTACAGGCGCCCGCCACCATGCCTGGCTAATTTTTTGTATTTTTAGTAGACATGGGGTTTCACCGTGTTAGCCAGGATGGTCTCCATCTCCTGACCTTGTGATCCGCCTGCCTCAGCCTCCCAGAGTTCTGGAATTACAGGTGTGAGCCACCGTGCCCGGCCAATAGTATGCTTTAATTTTTAGTAACTGTAATGCTTTTTCCAACATAGTAGCCGAACCAAGTAAGAATTCTTCCAGTTGACCTGTATTGTTAACTCACATGACCTATCTGGTCATTTTGCAGAATTACAAATGTTTTCTCAGGAAGGAATTGAAGAGATCAGCTAGTTCAACTCCCCAGAAAAGGAAAGCGGCGTGTACAAGATTGCACAGCAAGTGAGTTTTGCAGCATGACCTCTCAAGAGTCTCCTCTTTTGTTTCCTTAAGCCTGGGTGCTTCAGTGCAAAGCTACAGATAGCTCTGATTGACTGACTGATTCATTCATTCATTCAGAGATGGGGGCTTGCTATGTTGGCCAGGGTTGTCTAGAACTCCTGGCCTCAAACAAATCCTCCCAGCTTGGCCTCCCAAAATGCTCAGATTATGCGTGTGAGCCACCATGCCCGGCCCAGACAGCTCTGATTTAGAACAAGGTCAAAGGAAGCTCCCAAGAGAGACTGGAAGGGCCCAGAGAGATGGCAGTGCCCAGATCTTAGTCTGGAATCATGTTTGGCTCCTGAAAACCCTCTTTCTAACCCAATCTCTGTCTGAACAAACCAGTTCCATTTCTCTCCTGTGTTTAAAGCAAATAAAGTGAGCTCTGAATGTCAGCAGCATGTGGTGTTTAATTTGCATCTCACCAAGGAATACGAGACTTAAGGATGATGAGCGAAAAAGATTTTTATGGAAGCCAAATTACAGCATCTGAGACACAGGCTTGTGGCCGTATCAGCTCAAGCTGTGATCTTGTTAGCTGTCATAAACCAAGCTGGGTTTGTTCCTTGGTTGAGGACTCTCAGGGCAAATGTGTAAAATATTACTCAGGTGTTTCTGCAGGGAGTGCTGTTCGTCCTTTTCAAAGGCTGCATCACAGAGCACAGCTGATAGACTGTGTCTGGTGACAGGGAACAGGGACCACAATTAAAATGAGTGAAAACACAGTTAGAACATGCATGTCTCACCATCAGAAGCCCCTAAGGAGGGCCGTGCCCAGATTTGGCTAATTCTGAGGCTCAGGGGTCTCACCAAGGACTTGGGCTCTGTCTGTCTTTCCTCACTGCCACCCTTGGCTTGTCTTTAGGTGGATTTGCCTCACTCCCGATGGCTGCTGCGATTCTCACACACAGATGACAGTGTCCAGGGAAAGGGATATTACTGCTCTGTGTCCCTTGCTAAGTAGATCACCCCTCACTGGCTTGAATGTCACCACATGCCCATGACTAAACCAGTTCCACAGCGAGGGTAGTAAGGCAACAAATGCTAGCTCAGGTCAATTAACAGTCGCCCCTTAGTATGGAGGACGACGAACCTCCCCTGAAGACTCTGGCCACTCAGAGGGGGGTGACCCAAACGGCTTCTCTGTCAGGAAGTGACAGGTGACTGCTGAGCAGGCAATCAATGGTGTCTCTCTCATGCAGAAGGCCTGCTCCAGTCGTGAGATCCTGGGTATTCCAGACAAACCAGATTAGCTAGACATCTGCTCCAGACCAACAGGGCTGGCTTGGTGGGTCATTCCAACTGAGACTTGGGGAGAGAGGCACTGGGCCTAGGAACCTGCACACCAGGGCTCTAGTCACAGCTGTGCTGATAACCGCACTGTGGGTCTCAGTCTCCCCACCTATGAAGAGACGGGCTTGGACTAGATGATTTCTGTGGTCCAGTCACTTCTAATACCCTTTGATAAATGTATACTTAAAAAGAAAAAAAAAAGGCCAGGTGTGGTGACTCGCACCTGTGATCCCAGCACTTTGGGAGGTCAGGGTGGGAGGATCACTTGGGGCCAGGAGTTTGAGACCAGTATGGGCAACATAGTAAGACCCCTGTTTCTGCAAAATCAAAAAAATTTGCCAGGGGTGGTGGTGCCTACCTGCAGTCCTAACTACTCGGAGGCTGAGGTGGCAGGATCACTCGAGCCAAGGAGTTAAGAGCTTCACTGAGCTATGATGGCACTACTGCATTCCAGCCTGAGTGACATAGCGAGGACCTGTCTCTGAAAACAAAAAACCCCAAAGACCCTCTGACACTTCTTCGTCCCCTCCAAATCGCATGGTGAAATCTGATCTGCATGGTTGCAGGTGGGGCCTAGTGGGAGGTGTTTGGGATGTGGGGGAGGATTGCTCAGGAATGGCTTGGTGCCCTCCCCCAGGTAATGAGTGAGTTCTTGCTTTATTAGTTTATGCAAGAGCTGGCTGTTTATAGGACCTGCTACCTCCTCCTCTTCTCCCTCTTCCTGTCATGCGAGACGCCTGCTTACTCTTTGCCTTCCACCATGAGTGAAAGCTTCCCGAGGCCTCACCAGACATAGAGGCTGGTGCCGCGCTTCCAGTACCGCCTGCAGAACCACGAGCCAAATACATCTCTTTTCTTTATAGATTACCTGGCCTCAGGCATTCCTTTAGAGCAATGCAAACAGACTAACACATCATTTTTTAAAATTACTATCCCTAGAGATGCCTAACCTGAATTTCCAACCAGAAGCCATGTTAATTTCTATTTTAATTCTTTCTGTTCCTCCCATTTAGGCTGATGAGCAATGGTGAGGCCAAGAAAAGACCAGAGAACCCTGGAGCCAGAGTCACAGATGATTCACTCCTGCTCGTCTTCAGTTGACTATAACAAGCTGCCTGGGGTTTCCTCCCTAAATTCGCACACAGCATTGCTGTGTAACAGCTGAGCATGTGCCAAATTCCTGGCTTTGCTACCTCTAGGAGTCTAGGTAATTCTCATCATAACTAAGTCTGCTATGCTGTGCTGTGGGTAGAGATTTCTTATCTTGTGCTGTATAAAGTGGCTTCAAGGGATCTGCCTGCGACCATATCCACCCAGAGTGTTCTGGATTTCAGGTTTAGGTGGGTGAGGATTTTTCTGCCATGAAGAAATGTTGGTGGCTGGGCGCAGTGGCTCAAGCCTGTAATCCCAGCACTTTGGGAGGCTGAAACGGGCAGATCATGAGGTCAGGAGATCGAGACCATCCTGGCTAACACAGTGAAACCCCGTCTCTACTAAAAAAGACAAAAAACTAGCCGGGCGAGGTGGCGGGCGCCTGTAGTCCCAGCTACTCGGGAGGCTGAGGAAGGAGAATGGCGTAAACCCAAGAGGCGGAGCTTTCAGTGAGCTGAGATCGTGCCACTGCACTCCAGCCTGGGTGACAGAGCGAGACTCCGTCTCAAAAAAAAAAAAAATGTAAGGTTGGTGCTCCTTGCCTGTCACTGTTGCTCTGCAACCATATGTGCCTGGTACTGTTCTGAGTGTGGAGGGGGCAGAAGGCACAAGGTTATTCATGTCCTTAGGGTTGGAGGGCCTAGAATCATGTTCAAGAGAAAACAGTGTCTCTCAGGTGCTCAATACGGTCATCAAATCCCGAGTCCTAATTCTTAGTTCTTAGACCTTAGAGGCCAGGGGGAAGAACAAGGAGTAGAGTTTCCAGGCAGGAATTCTTGGAGGAAGTGGGGCCTGAAACACTGAGTAGGATTTGCTAGGAAAAGAGAGAAGGGGGCAAGCTGCAGGCCAAGTGGGTGGAATAACAGGAGGCTGGGATTTGCAGGGTGGGTTGTGTGGGGGAAGCTGAAACAGATACAGGCCACGGGGAGGAACCATTTATGCTTCCTTCAATTTTACAGCATCCAGCACCAGGTAGCCCTTCTATTGAGACATGGGTGATAAGGAAGAGAGCTGAAAAGACAGACTGGGATTGCCTGGTTTCCTATAGGGTGTGAAGCTGAAATTCTATGAGCAAATCTGTGTAATTTAAATAACACTACACCAACTAGGAGGTGCTGAAAACAATACAGGAGCAGGGGTCTCCAGCCCCTTTGGTACAGTCACTGCTGGAGTGGAGGGAAAATGAATCGAGGGTGGGAGCGTTCTCCTCCAACCATGGAGACTCATTTGAATGCACTGCAGGGGGCTGTGCCCCCAGAGGACTCTCAGGGAGGTGGTCCTGATGAGTCCAACCCATGACAGGCAAATTTCCACGAACACATTTTATTCAAGGGAAGGAATGTTAAAGCCAGGCCTTTGTTTCTTTAAGGTTTGCTGAAAATAGAAAGGTTGTTTTATGGGCAGGCTGAGCAAAGAAAGAGAAGGCAGAGAGGGGTTGGTAAGAAAAAGAAGGGGGAAGGAAATAAACTAGAATGCGGTCAATATAATTTTATTTGCTTTATTATTCCTGAGTATGGTGCCAATAAGTCTGAGTTCTGCAACTCCCGGCTCCACCATCACAGAGAACGCGAGCAATCTCGCTCCCAGAAATGAGCTGCCCACTAAAAGGAAAAGAATCACCACATCACAGAACAGGCCAATAAAACTCTCAGCCCAGCCCAGCCTGATTGGATGGAGTCCTCCCAGCAGGGTCTGAACGACCTGTGCATCAGCGCTGGAGGACAAGCCAGGCCTGCCAGGCTGCAGCCCGTTCTTTCACTGAACTCACACCACGGGGTCAGTGGATGCAGTCAGGCCCTGGCTGGGCATGGGTACAGGCAGGACGACTCAGACATGTACTGGAGACAGTCCTTGCCAACAGGGAGCTCCCGGTGGAAGCTCTGGTTCATGTCTTTGATCAGAATGACTCTGCTTCGAACAAAGGTAGCCTTGCCTTTTTCCACTGCAGAAAAGATGAGTGAGAGAGTTCTGAGGAGACTTTTGGTGGTCGAAGGGAGAGAGGACAGGAGGAAAGTATTTAGTCAGACTTCAGAGCAACACCTGGCAGCGTGTGCCTCAGTTAACTCCAAGGAGCAAAATGCATTTGGGACCTCCAATTTTTTTTGTTGACCTCTGTTTTTTTTTTTTTCTTTAACTTACAGGATAGGCCTTTCCTGATGCCATATAAGGGCAATGATCAGCTTCCCCATTCCTGGAGCCAGGACCTGCCACACCATTTGCAGTGCAAAACGCAAATGAGAGCCCCTTGTTCAAATAGCAAGATCAAAGTGCCATCCTAGGCGCTCAAAATACAAAGGTTCTTCCTTTCTTCTATAGTCTCTCACTTGGTCAAGACATTTTAATTTGCTACTTAATGGCATGCTTTCTGGGCAATGGAATACTCATGTGGTGGGTGTAGGATCTCACAGGTATCTGGAGGCTCGCCCTGCAATCTAGCATGTGCAGGGAGCTCACCACCTCTGCCAGCCCAGGATGGGCGTGCAATGCCCTGGCTGGGGTTAGTGAGGTCGAGCCGGGTATCTCTGTGTCTCGTTGGCCCAACCGACATGGGAGAGAAGACGATCCCCATGGGGACTGCAACCTTTGAACCGGGACACACCATGCCTCTGGGTTAGGGGCGGGGAGAGGCTCGCTCCGCTGCCCAGCCACCCACTGCATGTGCCCTCGTGCTGTCAGCCTGGGGCAAAACGCGGGTGCCATGTCTGGGCCTGTGAGCCCTGTCCTGACCTGCCATGCACCTATGCCCTCCTGGGGTGCTGGATAGCAGCAGTTACTGTGTAGGGTGGAGCAGGGAAGGCCAGGTGGGGCCAGGGCAGCAGGCTGGAGCTGGCGGCTGAGAGGGACCCATGGGAGCCAAGGCTCTGAGCCCAGGCAGATGCTTCATCGTCCCATTGGACTTCACTTACAAAACATGAATTCAAAGATAAAGTTATTAAGGATTTCAAGATGCCAACCACAGAGCATTAAACTAAGTAACAGGCCATCTGCGTACAGGGCCCTGGGAGGCTGCACAGGTCGCTGCTCCTGCCTGGAGCCACCAGGTGTCTTCTACCTTTGTCTTCCTCTAAAAGAAAATGCCCAAGCCACAGCTGCCTCCAAGGTTCCGGGGACTGCTGCCTTCTGAAGCTGTCCAGTCCCTGCCAATCATCTACCCAGCTACCTATCTGCTTGAATTCCTCTAGGTGCTTGCTAGTAGAAAGGTGGAAGAAAATTTCCCAGACTATCTTGAGGTAACCAAGGAGGTGACAGTTTAGGAAGCTTACAGAAAGCTCTATGGAGACAGAATTTTAAATAAGCTGGAGTCCCATGTAATTAAAATAATTTTGAATTAAAACTATCACTTCAGTAATTGCTTTTATATTATAATATTTACTACCATTGCCATTGTGTAACTTACATCATTAGTTACTGTTGGAAAAAAGTCAGTCAATGAATAATTAATACGATGTGATAACCAAGGGAGTAATGGTGCTTAAGAACAGAGCTTGAAGGAAAGTGTCACCCACACGCAGTCCCATTAACGAGAGCCCTGCAGTCCAACGCCACTTGCAAGGAGGCGAGGCCCTGGCCCGTTGCCTCCTGTTATTAGAGGTCAATAGAAAAATCTCCTTAGCCTCGTCACAGATGTGGACATAGGTCAGGAATTCTCCTTAGTGGCAGCAAGAAAAAGCTTCCACTTTATCAAAGCAGACAGTCCTTGGCACAAGTAACTCAGCAAAAATACAAATTAGAAATAGCACCCAAAGGCCAGACTGGTGCTGCGGCTGCCAGCCATGCTTCAGAGAAAGTGGCAGTCTCATGTTTGCCCTCAGGAGACTAAGGCGGGAGGGCAGCAAGTGGGAGTTCCGCCAGACGCCTCCGACCTGCACACGGCCCCACCCTACCGATCTCCAAACAGGCCCAGCGCTTGCAGCAAGCACCACACACACTAGACATACACAAGATACAGTCTCTTCTGGAAAATCTGGAGGAACGGTTGTGCACAGCTCCTCCTGGAAGTGAGATGCGTATTCTACTGTTTGGAACGAGAGGAAATTCATTTTCAAGGAAGCTTTCTTGAAGGGAGAGACAGAATTTTGACTTAAGTTGCATCCACTGTTTGTATACAGAAGGTCTTTCAAGATTCTGACATTTTCTTACGTAATTTCCAAGAAAGATCAAATACTTTTAGAGAACATTTTTTTCTTAGTGGTCTTTCAATCAAAATATCGTTTGTGTAGGGTTGCCAAGGCAAAGTACAGGGCACCCTGTGAAATCTGAATTTCAGATAAACAGTGAAAAATATACAATATTAGGGACACATTTAGACTACAGAATTATTCATTGTTCCTGGATTTTTATTTGCTAAATCTGGCAACCTTAGGTTTGCAATCTTTCTTATCCATCCAATGTAAAGATGTGTGGTGCTGAGCACAGAGAGGGCTTTCCTGGAGGGGCTGTGTATGGATTACTTAAGGAAGATAAATGACACTTGGAAACAGCATCAACATTAAATCATGTGCAGGAGATTTCCTGCTTGAAATTTTGCAAAGTGTCTTCTGGGTTGTGTGACAGGATCCTGGATGAAATGACAAGTGAGAGGATTAATTATAATTAATCACAGAAGGAAAGTTTGGGGGCCTGGGAATTCGTATTTCAGGTTGCCAAAGCTATTTAAAAAGCAATGTAATACAACAGTTGTAATGGAAGAATGGTCAGAAGATAAAAGTAAAGCACTGATAAAATATCATATGAGTCTATTTCAAAGTTGCAAAATTCAGGGTTAAAATATTTCTCTTTAGAGCTTTTGAATTAGTTGAAGAGGATGAAAGGCAAGCTTTATGTAACCACTTTTCCAGTGAAATAAAACCTGTTTACATCTTTGTGACTGAAACACCTTCCAGCTAATTTAGAATTCTCAAGTGGCCACATGAAAAGATTAGAATTTCTATAAAAAGAAATGTCCCAGTTGCGTTCCAGTTCAGGTACAGAGAATGCAGTTACTGAAGGGTCTTCAGTTCATCTGAGCTAGCCAAGTGCCACCCATCTGAAGCTGCTGCATCTGGACACTAGAACATTAGAAGATGCTATTTTATTCAACAGAACCAGTTTGGTAGACATGTTGGAATTTAATAAAGACAAGCTCTCTTTGTGGTGTTTTACTGAAAGAACACAGTATCTGCAAACCTAGAGTCCATTTTCCAAGCTCAAGTTTGTTGTTGCCAGTTCTATTTTTATACTACATAAAAGGTAGAAAATTCCTTTGGAATGCCTGCCTTCCTTCCTCCTTCCTTCCTTCCTTCCTTCCTCCCTCCCTTCCTTCCCTTCCTCTTTCCTCTCTCTCCTCTCCCTCCCTCCATCCCTCCCTTCATTCCTTCCTCTCTCTCTCTTTCCTCTCCCCTCCCTTCCTCCCTCTTTCCCCCTCCCTTTCCTTTTCCTCTCTTCTTCCTTTCCTTTCCTTTCCTTTCTTTCACTTTTAAGTTCAGGGGTACATGTTATATAGGTAAACTTATGTCACCGGATTTGATGTGCAGAGTATTTTGTCACCCAGGTGTTAAGCCTATTATCCATTAGTTATTGTTTCTGATTCTCTCCCTCCTCCCACCCTCCATTGTCTGACAGGCCCCAGTGTCTGTTGTTCTCTATGTGTCCATGTGTTTTCATCACTTAGCTTTCACTTATAAGTGAGAACATACGGTAGGCGGTTTCCTTTCCTGCATTAGTTTGCTAAGGATAATGGATTCCTGCTCCATCCATGATCCTGCAAAGGACATGATTTCGTTCTTTTTTATGGCTGCATAGTAGCATAGTATTTCATGGTGTATATGTACCATATTTTCTTTATCCAGTCCACCACTGACGGGCATTTGGGTTGATTCCATGTCTTTGCTACTGTGAATAGTGCTGCAATGAATATATGCATACATGTGTCTTATAATATGATTTATACTCCTTTGGGTATATATCCAGTAACAGGATTGCTGGGTTGAACAGTTCTGTTTTAGGTCTTCGAGGAATCACCAGTGTCTTCCACAATGGCTGAACTAAAATTTACACTCCCACCAACAGTGTATAACATTCCTTTTTCTCCACAACCTCGCTAACATCTGTTATTTTTTTGACTTTTAAATAGTAGCCATTCTGATTGGTGTGAGATGGTATTTCAGTGTGGTTTTGATTTGCATTTCTCTAATGATCAGTGATGTTGAGCTTTTTTTCATACACTTGTTGGCCACATGTATGTCTTCTTTTGAAAAGTGTCTGATCATGTCCTTTGCCTACTTTTTAATAGGGTTGTTTTTTTCTTGTAAATTTGTTTAAGTTCCTTAGAAATGCTGGATATTAGAGCTTTGTCAGATGCATAGTTTGCAAAAATTTCTCCCATTATGAAGGTTGTCTGTTTACTCTGTTGATGGTTTCTTTTGCTGTGCAGAAACTCTTTAGTTTAACTGGATCCCATTTGTCAATTTTTTTTCTTTTACTGCAATTGCTTTTGGCATCTTTGTCATGAAACCTTTGCCCATTCATATGACCAGAATATTGCCTAGGTTGTCTTTCAGGGTTTTTATAGTTTTGGAGTTTTATACTTAAGCCTTTAATCTATCTCGAGTTGATTTTTGTATATGGTATAAGGAAGGGGTCCAATTTCAATTTTCTGCATATGGCTACCCAGTTTTCTCAGCATTATTTATTAAATAGGGAATCCTTTCCCCATTGCTTGCTTTTGTTAGCTGTGTCAAAGGTCAGATGGTTATAGGTGTGTGGCCTTATTTCTGGGTTCTCTATTCTGTTCCATTGGTCTATGTGTCTGTTTCTGTACCAGTACCATGCTGTTTTGGTTACCATAGCCCTGTAGTATAGTTTGAAGTTGGGTAGTACGATGCCTCCGGCTTTTTGTTCTTTTTGTTTAGGATTGCCTTGGCTACTAGGGCTCTTTTTTGGTTTCATATGAACTTTAAAATAGTTTTTTTCTAATTCTGTGAAGAATGTCAATGGTTGTTTAATGGGAATAACACTGAATCTGTAAATTACTTTGGACAGTATGGCCATTTTCATGATATTGATTCTTCCTATCCAAGATCATAATTTTTTTTTTCATTTGTGTCCTCTCTGATTTCTTTGGGCAGTGGTTTGTAGTTCTCTTTGAAGAGGTCCTTCATTTCCCTTGTTAGCTGTATTCCTAGGCATTTTATTCTTTTTGCGACAGTTGTGAATGGGAGTTCATGATTTAGCTCTCTGCTTGCCTATTGTTGGTGTATAGGAATGCTAGTGATTTTTGCACACTCATTTTTTTATCCTGAGACTTTTCTAAAGTTACTTATCAGCTTGAGAAGCTTTTGAACGGAGACAATGAGGAGTTTTCTAGATACAGGATCATGTCATCTGCAAACAAAGATAATTTGACTTCCTCTCTTCCTATTTGAATATCCTTTCTTTTTTTTTTCTTTTTTCTTGTGATGGAGTCTCGTTCTGTCACCCATGCTGGAGTGCAATGGCATGATCTTTGCTCACTGCAACTGCCGACTCCTGGGTTCCAGAGATTCTCCTGCCTCAGCCTCCCGAGTAGCTGGGATTACAGGTGCGTGCCACCATGCCCAACTAATTTTTTTCTTTTTTTTTGAGACAGTCTTGTTCTGTCACCTAGGCTGGTGTGCAATGGCACAATCTTGGCTCACTGCAGCCTCTGCCTCCCATGTTCAAGCAATTCTCCTGCCTCAGCCTCCTGAGTAGCTGGGATTACAGGCACATGCCACCATGCCCAGTTAATTTTTGTTATTTTTAGTAGAGACAGGGTTTTACCATATTGGCCAGGCTGATCTCAAACTCCTGACCTCAGGTGATCTACCTGCCTCAGCCTCCCAAAGTGCTGGGACTACAGGTGTGAGCCACCGCGCCTGGCCTAATTTTTGTATTTTTAGTAGAGATGGGGTTTCACCATGTTGGCCAGGCTAGTCTTGAACTCTTGACCTCAAGTGATCCACCCGCCCCGGCCTCCCAAAGTGCTGGGATTACAAGTGTGAGCCACCACACCCAGCCCCTTTATTTCTCTTGTCTGACTGCTCTGGCCAGAACTTCCAGTACTTTGTTGAATATGACTGACTTTTAATTAGTTTTGACCCAGTACTGCTCTCACTAGGTTAATCAGCCATTTCAGTTAAGGCTTGGCTCTGAGTGACTTTTGTCAGTGAAGTCTCCAGATACAAACTTGATATACAAAAATCACTAGCATTCCTATATACCCACAATAGCTGAGCTGAGAGCCACATCAGGAATGCAATCTCATTCACAACTGTCCCAAGAAGAACAAAATACCTAGGAGTACAGCTAACCGGGGAGGTGAAGGACCTCTACAACGAGAACTACAAAACCCTGTTTAAAGAAATCAGGCCGGGCGCGGTGGCTCAAGCCTGTAATCCCAGCACTTTGGGAGGCCGAGACGGGCGGATCACGAGGTCAGGAGATCGAGACCATCCTGGCGAACACGGTGAAACCCCGTCTCTACTAAAAAATACAAAAAACTAGCCGGGCGACGTGGCGGGCGCCTGTAGTCCCAGCTACTCGGGAGGCTGAGGCAGGAGAATGGCGGGAACCTGGGAGGCGGAGCTTGCAGTGAGCTGAGATCTGGCCACTGCACTCCAGCCCGGGCGGCAGAGCGAGACTCCACCTCAAAAAAAAAAAAAAAAAGAAATCAGAGATGATGCAATTCCTCTGTAGACACGATTATGTAGACCCTCCGACTGTACCGAGTGCAGCTTCCCTTTTTTGGAACAGGCAGGTAGGATGGTATCTCGGTCAGTTCGGGCTGGCGACAACAAAATACCATAGACTGGGAGGTTTAAACAACAGACATTTATTTCTCACAATTCTGAAATCTGGAAATCCAAGATCAAGGTGCCAGTGGATTTGGTCCCAGGGGGAAGCGCCTCGTCCCGGCGTGCAGATGGCCATCTTCTTGCCGTGTGCTCACATGGCCTCTCCTTTGTGAGTGGTCTGGTCCCTCTTACTCTTCTTAGAAGGACTGTAATCCCATGATGGGATCCTATCCTTATGACTTCACCTAAATCTAATCACCCTCACCAAAGGCCCCACCTCCTAATACCATTGGGGATTAGGGCTTCATTGTGTGAATTTTAAGGGACCATGAACATTTAGTTTATAACAGGCGCTGAGATAGATAAGCTGGTGACAAATACCATGTTTCGCTATAGACTCCCTTCTGAGGGCTGCCTATGGGGGCAAGTGTCCCCACACCTCAGAAATGCTAACATCATGGAAGGGCAAGCTCAGGAAGACCCACATTTCTTTTAGGAGCTTTGCCTTTTCCTAGGTTTTAGCATCCAGACTTCCAGGAGATGCTCTTCACCGGAAAGCTCACGGCCAGAGGTAAAGATAACACTGGAAGCATGACGGGGATGTACTGCGTGAAGCTTGCAAAGGGGGAAGTTAATATGGAAACGTTAAATACGAACCAACGTGACCGCAGTGGTGTTAGAAAACATCAGTCTACAATAGCTATTGAGCAGCTGTCTCAGAATCAAAGACATGGCTAGGATACACTCTTCACTGTTTCCTCAATACATTTACAACAAAACTAGACATTAGGCCAGAGTGGGAAGGATTACAGTCCCAGGGAAAATCCACAGGGGTGCTTTCACGTGGTTGGGGTACCGCAAAGGGGCCCCTGCCTTGGTGGAAACAGAGGCCAGGTGTATAGCTCATTTTCACCCTGCTATCAAGAAACTACCTGAGAGTGAGTAATTTATAAAGAAACAAATTCAATTCACTCACAGTTCCACACAGCTGGGGAGGCCTCAGGACACCTACAATCGTGGCAGAAGGTGAAGGGGTAGCAAGGCATGTCTTACATGGTGGCAAGAGAGAGAGAGGAGAGTGAGCAAAGAGAAAGTACCATACTTTAAAGCCATCACCTCACATGAGAACTCACTCACAAGAACAGCATGGGGGAAACCACTCCCATAATCCAATCACCTCCCACCAGGTCCCTCTCCTGACATTGGGGGATGGCAATTGGAGATGAGATCTGGGTGGTGACACAGAGCCAAACCGTATCACCAGGCGCGTTCTGGGCTCACCTTGTGGAGGAGGCGACGCGGCAGAGAACACGGGGTTACAATAGGGGTCAGTGGAGCTGAGACAGAGGAGGGCATTTTAGAAGGAAGCAGCTACCAGCTAAGGCTGGAAGACAGGGAAGCACTGTGAGCTGCTGCAGGGAGGCAGACAGAGTAGAACGTGGAGCGGGGCTTAGGGAGGGCCCAGCACCTGGGACTGCCTGGACGCGTGATCCTTCCCCTCGGCTGCGAAGTCCCGGGACTAGCACTCCAGAAATGCGTGTGCTCTTCTCTCCCAAAGAAGCCCGGCCCCAGGTCAGCGAAAGGGTTAAGCTGGACTTCTCTCCATAGATGGCCTGATTCCTGTGTGAACTGCCACCTGCCATGACACCCAATCCAGACAATGTCCTTCAAATTTGTCCCCTTCTGCCTATCCAGAGGTTACTTATAGTAAAATACATACAATATAAAAATAACCATGTTGGCCGGGCGCGGTGGCTCAAGCCTGTAATCCCAGCACTTTGGGAGGCCGAGACGGGCGGATCACGAGGTCAGGAGATCGAGACCATCCTGGCTAACATGGTGAAACCCCGTCTCTACTAAAAAAATACAAAAAACTAGCTGGGCGTGGTGGCGGGCGCCTGTAGTCCCAGCTACTTAGGAGGCTGAGGCAGGAGAACGGCGTGAACCTGGGAGGCGGAGCTTGCAGTGAGCGGAGATCCGGCCACTGCACTCCAGTCTGGGCGACAGAGCGAGACTCCATCTCAAAAAAAAAAATAACCATGTTAACCATTTTTAAGTGTCCAGTTCAGTAGTGTCAGAGTACATTCACACTGCTGTACAACCATCACCAACACCCATCTCCAGAACCCTTTTCATTTTCCCAAACTGAAACTCAATACCCCTAAACAGCAACTCCCATCTTCCGTCACCCCAGGCCCTGGCAATGACCATTCTACCTCCTGTCTCTATGAACTGGACTACTCCAGATACTGCATATAAGTGGAATCCTATAGTATCTGTCCTTTTGTGACCATCTTCTATCATTCAGCACAACGTCCTTAAGATTCATCCGTGTTTCAGAATTGTGTTAGAATCTCCTGCTTTTGTAATGCCGAATGATATTCCAGTGTATGGATGTGCCAGTTTTGTTTATCCAGTCATCTGCTGATGGACGCTAGGACTGCTTCTACCTTTTGGCTATTGTGAATAATGCTGCTGTGGACGTGGGTGTCCAGACATCTGTTCAAGTCTCTGCTTTCAATTATTTTGGGTAATACCCAAAAGTGGAATTGCTTGATGATGTGGTAATTTTATGTTTAATTTTTTGAGGAACTGCCATACTGTTTTCCATAGTGTCTGCACCATTTCAGTTCCCATAAAAAATGCATAAGGGTTCCAATTTCTCCACAACCTTGCCAACACTTTTTTTTTTTAGACAGAGTCTTGCTCTGTCACCCAGGCTGGATTGCAATGGCACAATCTCGGCTCACTGCAGCCTCCACCTCCCGGGTTCAAGCAATTCTCCTGCCTTAGCCTCCTGAATAGCTGGGATTACAGGCACCCACCATCGTGCCAGGCTAATTTTTGTATTTTTATAGAGAAGGGGTTTCACCATGTTGGCCAGGCTGGTCTTGAACTCCTGGCCTCAGGTGATCTGCCCGCTTTGGTCTCCCAAAGTGCTGGGATTACAGAAGAGAGTCACCACGCCTGGCCTCAACACTTAATTCTTATTTTAAGTAGCCGTCCTAATGGGTGTGATAAGGGGTACTGAATTTCAGTTTGGGAAAATATGATATCTCATTGTGGTTTAAAGCAGGAAACTTTTAAGAGTGAAGGAGGCACCACCTATAATTACACAGAGGCACGGGTGCAAGCTGGGGTGACGGCAGCTATGGTCCGTCCAGGGCATCACACGGGGAGTGGTGCCACTGTGGCCTTCTCAGCTCCCCGGGGCTGAGGTTTGGAAGACCAGAGCGTCAGGCTTCGCTGGAGAGCAAAATAGCCTTCTTAGGGGCCCAGCTCCTGCCTATCATCTACCCAGCTGCCTGTCTACTTGAATTTCCCTAGTTGCTCACCGAAAGGTAGAAGAAAATTTCCCAGACTATCTCCAGGTAATCAAGGTGGAGACAGTTTCAGAAGCTCAAGGAGGCTCCTGTGGAAACAGGATTTTAAATTAGTTGAAGTCTCACGTAATTAAAATGATTTTGATTGTAATGGTCACTTCAGTAATTCCTTGTCTATGAAAATCTTCACCAGCACTGCTATTGTACACCTTATCACATCAGTCACTGTTTGAGAGAAGTCAGCTGCCGCCCTAACCACGGAGGTGAAGAGATGAGGGTGAAGGAGGAAAAGGAGTGTTTGACTTTATCCTTCATCACTTGTCAAGGCTAATGGTGAATCATGTTGCTTTTCATTTTTTTAGTGCAACCGTACTACCTAGAGGCATGGGCTATTTGGAATCAGCTTTTTGTTTTCCATGCCTCTTTCCCCAAAATCATCTGCTAAGGCTGACAACAATGCTGAGAGGTGGACGGGGGTGAGTATTACTCTCTCCACTTGACAGATGACAAAAAAGACTCAGAGAAATAAAGTCAGTCAGTCAATATCCAGGGGTGCATCAGGCACCGTACATGTGCCGAGATTTGACAGGCACAAGCTGGGGTTTGCCGTCCATGGAAATGAGGTGTCTCGGCACAGCAGTGATGAGGGTCACCAAAAGGCAAGCAGAGGGTGCTGTGTGGACGATGGCAATGCGGGGAGGGCCTGCTGGGGGATAGGGTGTTTAAGCTGCAGCCTAACGTATGGGTAGAAGGTGGCCAGGTAAGCTGGAGGGGAGGAAAGAAAGGCAGCCGAAAGGAAAACAGCTCCAGGGAGAAGGGCCAGCATGTGTGCTACAGTTTGGATATGTTTTTTCTGTCCCCCAATAAAACCAACGTTGGATTTTGATCCTCACTGTGTGGTTTTGGGCCTGGTGGGAGGTGTTTGGGTCACGGCCGTGGTGGATCCCTTACGAAGGGCTCGGTGCCGTCCTCCCAGGAGGGAGTGAGTTCTCATTCTGGCAAGATGGGATTAGCTCTCATGGAATGGATTAGTCCGTGAGGATGCACTGTTACAAAGCGAGTGGTTCCCCACTGCCTGGCCCCTCTTTGCACCTATCCACTTCTCCTTTGCCCTTCTCTACCATGTTTTGATGCAGCACAAAAGCCGTCACCAGAAGCCAAGCTGATGCTAGTGCCCCACTTCCTGTAGAGCCAGCAGAACTGCAAGCCAAATAAACCTCCTTCCTTCCTTCCTTCCTTCCTTCCTTCCTTCCTTCCTTCCTTCCTTCCTTCTCTTTCTCTCTTTCTTTCTTTCCTTCTTACCTTTCTCCATCATCCCTCTCTCTCTCTCTCTCTCTTTCTTTTTTGAGATGGAGTCTCGCTCTGTCATCCAGGCTGGAATGCAATGGCATGATCTCAGCTCACTGCCTTCTCCGCCTCCTGGGTTCAAGCGATTCTCCTGCCTCAACCTCCTGAGTAGTTGGGATTACAGGCATGTGCTATCACGCCCAGCTAATTTTTGTATTTTTAGTAGAGACAGGGTTTCACCATGTTGGCCAGGCTGGTCTCGAATTCCTGACCTCAGGTAATCCACCTGCCTCGGCCTTCCAAAGGGCTGGGATTACAGGTGTGAGCCACTGCGCCCGGCCACATCTTTTCTTTCTAAACCACCCAGTCTCAGGTATCCCTTTATAGCAAAAGAAAACAGACAAGAGAATGTGCATGAACAGATGAGGGAGAACGAAACCTCTGTGCCTGCAGTCACATGAGGCTGTGGCAGAGCCAGGCTGTGGCCTGGCAGAGCCGAGGCTTGAAGGGGACCCAGGAAGTCACTGGTGAGTCCTTCCGATTATTCAGGGAGTCTGCATGGTCTCTACAGCCCTGGAGTTTCACTTCCTTATTGAGGCAAGGGAGTTAGGATGACTGAAGGCCGGTGCCCAGAGCTACAATATGTGGGCACAGTTCACATTTTAAAGACCAATGGAATACAAAGTTGGTGTAGAGAAGGGAGCAAAATCTGTCACATTTTCAAATGTTAGTGAATAGGTAATAGTTCTCCAGTCAGTTGGAATGAAGGGGAAAAGCTTCAAGAAATATGTCTTAGGAAATAGTGTTGGCTTGGCAGTCCCCTCCTTCATTACGTATCTAAACACAACCATTTGGGAGGCTGAGGCAGGAGAATGGCGTGAACCTGGGAGGAGGAGGTTGCAGTGAGCCGAGACCACGCCACTACACTCCAGCAGAGGCAACAGAGCAAGACTCTGTCTCAAAAAAAAGCAAAACAAAACAAAACAAAAAAAGCGCACGAGCATTGCACTTTTCAAGTTTTTTTTGTCATCTTCTATTTTTAAGTGCAGAACGCAGAAGGATGGCTGAAGTCCCCAGATCCACTTCCTTGGCTAGAATAGAACTAGACGAGGTGTGTTCTTGCAAGCAACCCCCAGCAGAATCCAGCCATCTGGGCAGGAGAACAGAGCAGCCCCTGGCCCCATGTGCAGTGTTCAGACTTGTGCTGTGAGCACGACTCGAGGCAGAGCTGGATTCTGTCTCTCATATATATATATATGTATACACACACACACACACACACACACATGGTTGCTGTATGTATATCATGTATATGATATATATTTCTGTATATGACATATATGCACATACCATTTCTATGTATATGGTATATACACACTTGTCATATATATATATATGAGACAGGGTCTTGCTGCGTCACCCAGGCTGGAGTGCAGCAGCACAATCATGGCTCACTGTAACCTCTGCCTCCTGAGCTCTAGCAATCCTTCCACCTCAGCCTCCCAAGTAGCTGAGACTACAGGTGTGTGCCACCATGCTAATTTGTGTGTGTGTGTGTGTGTTTTTTTTTTGTGTGTGTGTGTGTGTGTCTGCAGAGATGAGGTCTTGCCATGGCATCCAGGTTGGTCTCAAACTCCTAGGCTCAAGCGATCCTCCCACCTTGGCCTTCCAAAGTACTGGGATTACAGGTGTGAGCTACCATGCCCGGCCAATTTTGTTCTATTTCAAGGGCACTCAGGCCGATGGAGGAGGGATCTCTCAGACACCCAGCTCCATCTGCCAGGCCCTCCCTGCCCAAGACCGCACTACCACCCCTAAACCTGGGCTCCAGCTGGCTCTATCCCCTACTGTGTTCATTAACCTTGGGCAAGCGGCTCCATCTCTCCAGGCTTCAGTTTCCCCATGTGTAAAACAAGGATATTGACACTTGCCCCCTGGGCTGTCTGGGGATGAAATGGGATGATGGCAGCAAGCCCCCAGCACAGGGCCTGGGGCAGCAAGCATGCAACCCCGAGAGACCACGAGGTCACATACACCCCCCACACCTGCCAGGACCCCATGGCTTTGTCAGAGAGGGGCACGTTATCATCTGGCTTGGTGGGAATCTTCCAACAACAGCAAAGGCCACGGCCACAGTCCTTCTATAATTCCACTAAATAGCTTAGTGGCTGGGGCCATGATTCAAAGAGAACCGGGACTTCCTTCATGTAGTCCCTCAGATGACTAACACCTTAATTTGCTCGCTTGCGTTGGGTCCATGGTGATTTTTCTTGGCTTCTTAGCACCAGGATTAGCCAGGCCGAATAGGGGTTTCTGTCTCCAAGGTAAGATGAGGAACTGTGGCCTAATGTGGCTCCCTGACTCACTGGCTGGGAGCAGGGTGAACAGGGCCACAGAGAGGCCACGTGGGGGAGCTGCCAGGGCTTCAGACTCTTGGCCTGGGCTGGGCTTCATGGAGGCCCTGTCCAGTCAGCTGGATTGGGGCCAGCGAGCAGGCCCAATCTACTTTGTCTCTGAAATGGATAAAAGGGGCCATGGACTCACCCTTCACAAGCAGTTGGTTCACTTCAACATTTTAATGGAACTGACCTGAAATTAACGAGCACTGTCACACTGAGTAAATGCTGCCTCTCAGGACGAGAGGGGCAATGGGTAGAAGGCAGCAGGACAGCTCAAACCCAAGGCCATGGACAATTACATAGAGGAAGTCTGTTCGGAATTTGGCGGATCGAATGGCTGTCCCCAAATAACAGGGATGCAGATGGCTGGGGTCTGATACTGCCTGGCGAGAGCAGAGGCGGATGCTGCATTCTGAGGGCCAGCGGGAGGACACGACGCGGCACTGGGCCAGCCAGCCACAGCCGGGAGCCAGCACAGGAAAGGGAGTTGGATGGAGTCAGAAGGTCAGGCTGCCCCAGTGAACAGGGAGCACATTAACCTTTCCACAGCAGTAGGGGAGCTTATCAGGCTCCAAAATGCAGTCATCAAAGGCCAGCCAGCCCAGTGCAGCCAAGGCTGGCCCGGGGCTACCTCTGGGAGCAGGTCACGGGGCGGCAGCCTGCAAGCGGAGGCGAGGGCAGGCCCTGTGCCCAGAGCGAGCAGCTGCAGGGTGGCATGCGCCAGCTGGCTCTGGGAGTCCCACGCTGGAGAGCGGAATGGTCAGGGTGGGACTGTTCCAGGGATGGGAAAAGGGGGGAAATGGAGAGGATGGGAGTGGGTGGGGGGTGCTGGCCTGAAGGGTTCTGAAAGCCAGAGAGAAAAGACTCCATAGGCTCTGGCCAGCTTTCTTCACTAAAAGGAGATGAAAAACAGAACAAAACAGATTTGATATCATGACTTGAACTCCCTGAAAAGTAGTTAAGCAGTTTGGTTTTAAACAAAGCAAACCAAAGCAAAACACCTCAGTCTATCTATTGGCTTTAAAACCACCCACTCATCACAAATGCTTCTGCGGCACGGCCTCCGCCCACTGCGGGTACAGGCATGAGTGATGAAGACAGCAGCACCTACGTTCAGAAACACATACGGCCACTGAAATGCATCTGTTTTGAATCTTTTTTTCTCCCTGTCAAATATATCATTTGTTGTCTTTGGGTGGCTTTTAAGGTCAGATCTGCCTCAATGAGAATGGTGATGACATCTGCAAAATTAAAAAGTGGGGACTACCAGTTGTACCTTCACATGGCATCAGTGTAAACATTCTAAAAGAACCGACCACCAATTAACCAATCACCAACCAACACATTTCACGCAGACAGCAAGTGCTTCATTTAATCTAAGCACATTCAAGAAGGAACAGGTGTACTTCTACCTCAGAAATAGATATTTTAAAAAAAGAAGTAGGGTAGATAGCAGTGACAAATACTGAAAACTATGCTAATTAAGTCTTCTATCTCTTAATTCCAACTAGGAGATGTCACGTGTATTGGATACTTAAATTTTGTTTGGATGTAAATTTAAATACAAGCTAAATGAACCATTAAGCATTAGACACACAGTGTATGTTGTCCTTGGTCTAGAAGGGACAGCTACATCGGCATTCAAAAGGAGTATGACATAGTGACAAAGAAACAAGTAAAAATAATTTATAGCTTAGTGATTTCAATACTTTACCCCTGGTAACTTAATATGCTTAGTCTGAGGATGAGTTCAGAAGAGAGGGACCACAGAGTGGGATGACAGTGGGTCAGAACCAGTATTTATTTATTTATTTTTGAGATGGAGTCTTGCTCTGTTGCCCAGGCTGTAGTTCAGTGGCATGCTCTTGGCTCACTGCAACCTCCGTCTTCTGGGTTCAAGCAATTCACCTACCTCAGCCTCCTGCAGGTGCACACTACCACACTCGACTAATTTCTGTATTTTTAGTAGAGACGAGGTTTTACCATGTTGGCCAGGCTAGTCTCAAACTCCTGACCTCAGGTGATATGCCTGCCTTGGCCTCCCAAAGTGCTGGGATTACAGGCGTGAGCCACCGGCCAGAACCAGCTGTCTTTTCACTGCCTCTAGGGAGAGTCTGGTTCCCTTTGGCCCTTTCCAGTGTTCGCAGACTGCAGCGAGGCTGGGGGACTCCGGTGGTGCGGGTGGGGGGCTCCGGTGGTGCGGGTGGGGGGCTCCGGTGGTGCGGGTGGGGGACTCTGGTGGTGCGGGTGGGGGACTCCGGTGGTGCGGGTGGGGGACTCTGGTGGTGCGGGTTAGTTTTTCTCTTCCGTGGTCACAGACACCTGGCTAAGGAGCAGGGGAGGGTTGGTGTGCGGGGCTGTGCCCAGCTGTCCCCCCGCCCACAGAGGATCTGAGTAACTTGCAGGAACCCTTCTCCACTAGCAGAGAGGGAAAGGAGGGATGTCCAGACTAGAACTCCCGCACCTCAAGCCCAGGAGAGAGAACATGGCATTTCCACCCCAGGCCTACGAGAAAGAGGGCATCTGGAAGAACCTGGGATACTGGGATCTGCAGGATGTTCGCTCTTCCCCGCGGCCTGTTTTTCCTGTTTTTAATTCTGGAAACATACACATGACATCAGATTGGCCAAGGGTGTCCAGTCCGGTGGCATTAAGTACATGGACGTTGTTGTGCAGCCTAGACCACTATCATTCTTTCTGAAAGAGGTCAAAACTCTTCTAACTGTGCCCCAGACCGAGTCATCCCACGTGTTCCTGCAGGCTCTTGGGAATTGTGAGCATTGACTGAATGGGTTAAAACTGAATTTCACCCAGAGGCGCCTTGGGCTGTGGCCTCCTTGCCAGACATCAGGCAGCAAGTCTGTATTAATCCTCAGGAATCCCTGGCCACGAAACCATCTTCAAGGGCAATTAGTGGCTTGATACAACTCATTATTTATTTACTCAAAAGACGGTATCCTTGCCCTGCTCTCTTCTTCTATTGTGTAAAATACATGTTTGGGACCTCTGAAAATGTGTATTATGTACCTGATAGAACTCAATGGCTTCTCTGGAGCCATTCTGTTTTATTGTGGAAATTAGTACTAGGGGGCTTTTAAAAGCTGATTTTTAGACCCAACAGCCTGCGTTTGTTCACATTAATGCAGTGGATGGAGCTAACAGCCACCAAAGGGCTGTGAGGGACACCTCTGTGGCCTCTCTGTTGGAGCAGTGAGCCCAAGGGGCTCCACTTTTGTGAATACAGATGGTACTCGCTGGGCCTGTTAGAGAGGAGAGGGCTGCACGGAGACTCAGTTGGCACTTATCTCTCTTCACACTGCCCCCAACAGTCCTCTGCCAGGGCTCCCCCATGTTATCTGGGCATGACTGTTTGCTTTTGAAATATTAAGTATTATTTACTTTGAAATTATAAAATGAGACCAATTTGTTGGAGATGAGCTGGAAAGGTGTCAGGAAATGACCCATGGTGACTCTTTTGTTTTTTTTTTAAATGTCTGTTTATTTATTTATTTATTCTTTTGAGACGGAGTCTTGCTCTGTCACCCAGGCTGGAGGGCAATGGCACAATCTTGGCTCACTGCAGCCTCTGTGTCCTGGGTTCAAGTGATCCTCCTGCCTCAGCCACTTGAGGAGCTATGATTACAGGGGTATGCCACCGTGCCCAGCTAATTTTTGTATTTGTTTTCAGTAGAGGTAGGGTTTTACCATGTTGGCCAGGCTGGTCTTGAACTCCTGGCCTCAAGTGAGGGGATCCCAAAGTGCTGGGATTACAGGCATGAGCCACCGCACCTGGCCCAGGATGACTTTTTTCTGTGAGTAAAGGAGAAAGACAACGTGGCAGAGAGAGGTGGTAGCCTCCTCAGAGGCATGCAGGAGCCTCACCTGGCACCCAAAGACCCACAGTTTAGCTTTTGGGAGAGAACAGGCTCTACTAAAACATATTTCAAAATAGGGATGGCATGAGTAACAGAAGGGATATTTCTTAGGATTTGCTGATATTTGTTTTTCTATAAAATCAATGTAAAAACATGCTCCGGCCGGGCGTGGTGGCTCAAGCCTGTAATCCCAGCACTTTGGGAGGCCAAGATGGGCGGATCACGAGGTCAGGAGATCAAGACCATCCTGGCTAACACGGTGAAACCCCGTCTCTACTAAAAAATACAAAAAAACTAGCCGGGCGAGGTGGCGGGCACCTGTAGTCCCAGCTACTCGGGAGGCTGAGGCAGGAGAATGGCGTAAACCCGGGAGACGGAGCTTGCAGTGAGCTGAGATCCGGCCACTGCACTCCAGCCCCGACAGAGCCAGACTCTGTCTCAAAAAAAAAAAAAAAAAAAACATGCTCCATACTACTAGCTATGAGTTGTTTCATACATTAAACCCATACTCTGTTATTTTCTTCTCTTGGTTTTTAAGCCTCTTGGTAGGACTTAAATCAAAGAGCATCTTATGATACCTCATGCATGACTCTTCTTGGTGGTGCAATGAGGTAATTACTCTCATATGGAGGGAGAAAGGAAGTGCCTTTTCTATTCATCCCTTCTTTTAATCTGTACATAAACCTAACAAGGAGGGCATTAGTAGCAACCTGCTTCTGCAACTGGGAAAGCTGAGACTTAGATGTGTAAATGCTTTGCCCAAAGTAAATTCCAGACCAAGTTCAAGGACTCAAAGTCCTGTGCTTGCTTCATGATGTCTTGTAAAAAGAGGAGCGAGTAGGGAAAGCTGGGCCAGAGGGTTTTTTTTTTTTTTTTTGCTTTTGCTTCCTTGTCTCCTTATCATGACAGCATAAATGAGTGGCATCATTTGCATTCTTGGTCTTAGTGCATTCAATAAGTCATGATTGAGCAGTCATTTTGTATAAAGTACTACTAATAGTCAAGATGTGGTTCTTGCTCTCAGTAGTTGAGACCAGACATAAATACGTAAAGGAGGCAGAGACTGTAAGCTGGCCTGTGCCAGGAATTACATGAGGTGCTTCTGGAACAGGAGCTGTGGGCGCTGGGGCAGTTGGCTGTTTATGTTTTCCGTGGAAGGAGAGGCTTGATCCCATGCTTGAGGGATGCACTGCATAGCAGAAGACCCCTCCCATGCCTCCTTGCATTGGCAGCTATCTAGAGCTGGCTTCACACTTTCTACTCAGATGCCCACAGCCACAGAAGGGAGGCCTGCCAGTCCCTGTCCACCCTGCAGCCTGGCCCTGCCCAGGCCATTCCTTCTGTGCTCTCCCCCCTTCTCCCCTCCTGGGTCACCTGATGCTTCCTGTCCTCCACATGACACCTCCTATGTCCCCTCCCCATTCTCCTTCCCCTGTAATCAGGGAGTAGGGTAATGTTATACCTGTGTCCCTCCAGTGACACTGATTTCTTCATAGTCTGACGCAGAGGGCTGCTACTGAAGTAGCTAAAAGCACCAACTCTGGAGTCGCAGACACCACTCTGTGGCTTTCCAGCTGTAAGACTGGGGGTGAATTACCTGAGTTTGGAAACCAAGCCTCACTAGGACTTTAGGGAGAGTACTTTAGAACATGAAATGAGGCCAGGCGTGGTGGCTCACGCCTGTAATTCCTGCACTTTGCGAGGCTGGGGTGGGCGGATCACCTGAGGTCAGGAGTTGGAGACCAGCCTGGCCAACACGGTGAAACACCATCTCTAATGAAAATACAAAAATTAGCTGGGTATGGAGGCTCATGCCTATAATTCCAGCTACCTGGGAGGCTGAGGCGTGAGAATCATTTGAACCCGGGAGGTGGAGGTTGCCGTGAACTGAGATCGCACTACTGCTCCAGCCTGGGCCAGTACTCCAGCCTGGGTGACAGAGTGAGACTCCGTCTCAAGAAAACAACAACATTAACAACAAAAGAACACGAAATGAAATGAAATGGACTTTCATGAAAAATGTCTCTTTAAGGCCCTCACAATTGCATTCTTCCTTCCTCCCCGAGGGAGTCGTCACGAGGATTAAGTGAAGTAAGGTATGTGAGATGCTCAGTACACAACTGGACACGCGACTGTTCCAAGGAGATCTATGACTACTTATGTGTATGTCGGCATTGTAATATACTCAGTATTTATGCACGTGCCTACATGTCCTCTACCACACCGTAGATACCCTGCGAGTGGAATCCATGGGTAATGAATTTTTTGGTCTTCTATAGAGACCAGAAGAATCCCTACCATTTTAGGGATTTAGTGCTGTAAAGATTCACTGAATGAATGAAGAAGTACAAATGAGAAACATAAGTATGAAGAGTTGGTGAAGACAGCACATTTTAAGTCACGTCAACAGTACAAAGCACAAAAATCAGGGCACAGGAGAGGGAGGGAGGAGCCAGCAGCTATCTGGCCCAACCCCCACTCGGTACAAGAGACTTCTCCATAGCATCCTACAGTTCTCTTTTGTTATTGAGTTCTAATCTAATTCCACTCTAATTTCATCATACTGAGTGGTTTTGATCTTTTTTGTGAAACTTTCTTGCCGACTTTTGGACTGAGTTTTTTTTCTCATTTTCCCATTTCTTCCCCCTGTGTGTTTTGTGGATTCTGTAACATCCATACAAGCAGGCATGAACACCCCTTTGAGCCACTTAGCGATGAGCCCCTGATCATCTACCTCTGACTCCTGAGGCACCTGTTGCAAGGATGGATAGCCACAGTTGCAAAAAATTATTTTCTCTTTTAAGCCCAAAGTTACCATTATTTTAACCACAAAGCATTGGTCTAGTTCACCCATTCATTTACCAAATGACTTACAGTGTCTCCTAATTGCCAGGTACTGTGCTAGGTGGTAGAGATAAAAAGGTTACCAAGCCAGAAATAATGCTAAGATGCAAAACGTGGCCCAAACCTCCTATCTCTGACCCCAGCCAAGCTGCTCTACTGGTGCATGATGGGAGGCAAGAGAATCATATTGACCAGGAGTCCAGGGACCTGGGATCTAGTCCTGGCTCTGCCACTTGCTCCTGTGTGGCCCTGGGTGAGTCGCATCACCTGTCGAGGCTCAGTTTTCTCATCTGTAAAACGGGTCCCATCTATCTTTCAAGGTTGTTGTGAGGATCATAAAATGAGGCAGTAAATGTGATATGATTCTAAACTCTAAAGCTCTCAAAGTTTTTATTCACAACTTAATTGTACACTTAAAAATAACTAAAAGAGTATAACACAAGGGATAAAGGCTTGAGGGAATGGATTTTTAAAAAGTTTTTATTCACATGGCGTACTTAAAAGACTTCTTTTTTTTAAAAGACTTCTCCTTTTTTTTTTTGAAACAGAGTCTTGCTCTGTCGCCCAGGCTGGAGTGCAATGGTGCGATCTCGGCTCACTGCAACCCCAGCCTCCCGGGTTCAAGCGATTCTCCTGCCTCAGCCCCCTGAGTAGCTGGGATTACAGGTGCCCGCCACCATGCTTGGCTAATTTTTGAATTTTTAGTAGAGACGGGGTTTCACCATGTTGTTCATGCTGGTCTTGAACTCCTGACCTAGTGATCCGCCCGCCTCGGCCTCCCAAAGTGCTAGGATTACAGGCATGAGCCACCGTGCTCGGCCCTAAAAGACTTCTTTATAAGGAGCCATCTTTCTTCGGGGAGACCGAACACCGCTGAGGGCCTCAGGGCCGAGTTGATGTGCACCTGCCAGCACACCACCTTCACATCTTTATGGAACCTTCACACTGTCTTAAAAGTGCTCCACCTCCTTTTTTTTTTTTTTTTTTGACCCTTAAAGAAGAGACCAATTATTAGCAATATGTGGCAACTGTGCCTGTCCTCTCACATGGCCAGGGACTGGGTGACACATTATCCAGAAAGGTACACTTCTGTGCTGGTGGCCACTCCAACACACTTCCTTTGTTTGGCTGGAGCTGGTCCACTTGACAAGGGGTCAGGAAGACGAAGGTGAATCCAACCTCCCACCCTGCCAGGCAGGCACCTGCCCTCCCCACCTTGCTATGGGGCCATTTCTGATCTGGCTTCTGGACACAGACCATTTCACATTCTTCTACCTACGTGGAGGTGAAACTCCCTTAGTTTTAGGCAATTCCTCATTTACTTAATTTCATTATATTCTCCCTAATGGGCAACAAGGAGATTTGATGTGTGAGATTGACTCAAGGAAGGACAAAACTGGGGGCAGCAAATGTGTGAGCCTCGAGTCCTTTCTCCTCGCAAAGGCAACACTCGTCTGGCTGGTAAAGCCAAGAGCACAGCCACACGGCTGCTTCTCATATCGGCACCCCCAGCCCCAGTGCAGTGCCCCAAGGAGCATGCTGGACGTGCTCAGTAAATATTTGTGAAATAAATGAATAAATCAATGGCAGTTGTTTGGATTTCAATATAAATGGATCTTGGGCCTGAGATACTGCCAGATGGGCAGACAGGTTACAGTCTGGTGATGCATCTCCAAGGCTATAAAAATGTAGCCGTTGCTGGAGTCGCAGGCTGACATTTCAGAAGATGATTATATGCACAATTTAACCACATGGCTATTTGTGCCCTCCAAGTGCCATCGCTTCAACAACTGTTTTCATGTTGGCTTTTTTGCTCGTTCCTCTGTCTTTTTTTTTTTAAGTCAAGCATAATTTTTTGCAGCCTCTCATATTTCTGGCTGAATGTGATTTATTCATGTAAAATTATGTTCCATTTTTATAAAACCCAAGTTACTGCAAATGATGCTTGAGGTTTCACAGAAAATATTAATTCCTGGTCTGCTGCTATAAAGCATGCCTGCTCGCCGAGAGCAGCGCTGTCGCTCTGAGACAGATGGAAGCAGTCCAAAGGTATGATTAACTTCTTAGTCCTGGCAATTGCCTAGTGCTCCTCTTGCCCCAGATTTCAAGATTGACCTCCAGCTTCTCTGCAGACGCACAGTTGCTCAGCTTGATAAATCACATGAATCCCTTTTTTGATCAGAGTTATCTACTATTTACTACTCATGAAGGGAAGTTAATCGTATTCAAGGCACTTCATATGCTGCACACATATCCTTGCTTCTTCCTAACAGCACTTTGCATATTTTCCACATTGGCGGTGATGTGGCATCTTTTGCAGTGCAGAGGGTCCACACCAAAGATCCACCTTTATTCTGTTCATGCCTCTTTGTCTCTACCAACCAGCATCAAATACATCGACCCATAAGAAGAAAAAACACATGAGAGGCACACAATAAGCAGTGAATAAGTGAGACAAATTGTGTCCCTCTGCAAACTGAGATTTTCTTATAATTGGCTTGCTTACTTTGTCAAGAACTTTGCCGGGCCGCGTGCAGTGGCTCACACCTGTAATCCAGCACTTTGGGAGGCCAAGGCAGGCAGGTCACTTGAGCCCAGGAGTTCAAGACCTGTCTGGGCAACATGGCGAAGCCCCGCCTCTACAAAAAGTCCAAAAATTAGCCGGGCGTGGTGGCTACCATGGCACTGGGCAGGGCATGCGGAGGGCTGAGATCGCTTGAGCCTGGGAGGTCGAGGCTGCAGTGAGCTGTGATCGCACCACTACACTCCAGCCTGGGTGACAGAGTGAGACCCTGTCTCAAAAACCAGAAAAGAAAAAAGAATTTTGCCATCTCTTCTTGCCCTGTTTGTCTGCTTTTTTTCATTTTTGGGGGACATAAATGGGCCTCTGGTAGGCCAGCTGACTCTCAGTGGTATAAGATAGATTAAAAAGTTCTACTGTTAGGAGTAGAAAAGAACAGACAATGCACCATCCCACTCTCACACACCCCTTCCCGTCACCGCTGGGCAGGAGGCGCAAGCGAGTAGGGCTGAAGCCCAAACTCCCCTTCTGCTTGCCATGGTGATCCAGTTTCACCCTGAAAGTACATTTTGCCTATTTGGGGTGAGTCATAAATTAAGTCCATTGGTCAGGCAGAACCAAGCAAGGGAAAAGGTTTTTTGGGTGATGATCACAGCTGATTTTTAACATTTACGTAATGGAAACATCACAGTTTTAATTTATCAAGATTGTGTATTGATTACAGAAGATTCTCTGAACTTTAAAGCATACAGTCTGAACTGTCAGATACTGGATTTGTGCTGGAATGCCAATTTAGAAAGTCAACCAGGAGATTGGAGAAATGAAAAGACAAGATTGACTTTCCAAAGACATCTGGACATTCTCCAACCTCCAGCACCCCAGAGGGATGAGACTTCTACCCACCCTTAGCAAGGGAAAGGGAAACGCACCCCTTTCTTTTTTGTATAACTGGCCTCATCAGGTCAGATCTCAAGGCTTTGAAGTCAGGTTTTCTTATAGGGAAACAGAGAACAAAAACTGGCTTCCAACAGTGTAAACTCATGTCCTTCCACCAAACCCAAGTCAATGAAATCCTGTTTCATCATCGATTTGTACATCTTGGAACAAAATAGCTCCGGCCTTGTCTAAATGTATTTGTGTTCACTGGACACTCAAGGTTGAGGCTCAGTGGAAGTGAAATGAGCCCACGGATAAGCCAACTTGCAGGACACTGAGGATCTGAAGAAGGATAAGACCCAGAGTGTGTCACGGACATGCTCCTCCATGAGGAACCGGTGTGCATGGCCAGAGCCAGTGCGAGTTTTTCTGTCCCATCCCAGAGTTGCAGACCTCAGGAAGCACCTTGTGAGGTCTGAAAAGTGCTTTTTCCTCCAAGAACAAAGAGGAAGGCACCACCTAATTATGGAATTTTCTATAAAGAGCTGATAACAGGCTCCAAGCAAAAAGTTTACGAAACCAGGATGGTTTGGGTAAATGAATGTATAACAGCTTCATACCAGGCTCCAAGTAGCCAGAGGTGTTGGGCCTAGAACCCAACACTTTGGGATATTCAGGACCTGGCGAGACCTTTACTCAATTCCATTCCCATCCTGAGGTTCCTCTGGCAGACAGAACATTAGGCAAGTCATACAGTAGCCTGACTTGAGGCACTTGGGGCATTTTTCTAGAAAATATTGGTTTATTCAAAAGAGTAAGTAATGTGATAGAAAATGACATCTGTTGCTTGATAAGTTATTCTCTACTTACAAACTAGAAAATACGAATGCAATTAATTCAGTAGGTATTTTAAAATCATTATTTTGAAGAAGGGTTTTAATTTCCATCTTGAAATGATTACAGATGCTTATCACTTATGGGGACTACTCTGTGGCCCTGAATTTATAGAAAACATACAATAGAAAAAGAATGGCTGTTACTGAAAAGTCAAAAAACAACAGATGCTGGAGAGGCTGTGGAGAAAAACGAATGCTTGTACACTGTTGGTGGGAGTGTAAATTAGTTCAACCATTGTGGAAGACATTGTGGCGATTCCTCAAAGACCTAGAGGCAGAAATACCATAGGATCCAGCAATCCCATTAATGGGTATATACCCAAAGGAATATAAATCATTCTATTATAAAGGCATATGCACCCTGTATGTTCACTGCAGCACTGTTCACAATAGCAAAGACATGGAATCAACCCAAATGCCCATTAATGATAGACTGGGTAAAGAAAATATGATACACATATGCCATAAAATACTAGACAGCCATAAAAAGGAACAAGATCATGTCCTTTGCAGGGACAGGGGTGGAGCCATTATCCTCAGCAAACTAATGCAGGAACAGAAAACAAATACCGCATGTTCTCACTTGTAAGTGGGAGCTGAATGATGAGACCCAAGAGGAGAAACATGCTGGGGCCTGCCGGTGAGGTGTCGGGGGAGGGAGAACATCAGGAAGAACAGCTAATAGACGCTGGGCTTAATACCTAGGTGATGGGTTCACAGGTGCAGCAAACCCACCATTGCACACGTTTACCCACGTAACAAACCTGCATATCCTGCACATGTGCCCCCGAACTTAAAATACAAGTTGAAGAAAAAAAAAAAGAAAGAAAAAACAAAAAGCACAGAGAAGGTAGCTTTACACAACCGCACTGCTAGAATAGCAGAGAAAGTCAACTCATCACTTTGAAATGACCAGTTTTGAATAGAAAAAGTGCTACATGGCCGGGCGCAGTGGCTCACGCCTCTAATCCCAGCACTTTGGGAGGCCGAGGCGGGCGGATCACCTGAGGTCAGGAGATCGAGATCAGCCTGGGCAATACGGTGAAACCCCGTCTCTACTAAAAATACAAAGTTAGCCGGGCGTGATGACACACGCCTGTAATCCCAGCTACTTGGGAGGCTGAGGCAGGAGAATCACTTGAACTTGGGAGGCGGAGGATGCGGTGAGCCGAGATCGCGCCATTGCACTCCAGCCTGGGCAACAAGAGTAAAAAAAAGGAAAAGGGCTACAGTAAAGTAAGGGAAATGCCCTATTATATTTGAGGATAAAAAAATGTGTAAGAAGAGTGGTGACAATGAAAACCTCTGTTTTTGGGTAGGGAATGGGCTTGACAAGGGTTTTTTTGTGAAAAACTTAAAGGAAATGGCATTGTTCATCATTAAAATCTACGCACACTTTCTCTTTAGGACAAGAAATCTTGTGGGAAGAAATCTTCAAATGTATCAGTCCTAGTTTCTGATGAATTGTCTTTGTATTTGCGACCATGTCTTCAAAATGAATCCATATTTTACTAAAATAGGTTTTGATTCATTCTACTAAGGTTGTAATGACATTTTGTATTTATATGTGTAGCTTTACTAAAATATAATTTACATTCCATAAAGTTCACCCATTTAAAGCATACAATTCAGCGGTCTGGTATACTTACAAGGATGTGCAACCATCACCATAATCTATTTTTACAATATCATCATCCCCAAAAGAAATCTTGTACTCGTTAACAATGACAAAGTTTTGTAAATTTTGAGGGTTTTCCCTTGCGTCTCAGTGCATTTTGTTGAAGGAATTGCTTACTTAAGAAAAAAAGTCAAAGACAGAAAAGAAATATGTATAGGAAAGAAATGCCTACGTTATATTCTAAATGTGTTTTGATCTAGACTCTTTCCTCCTCCTACTGACACACTCAGAAGCAGTGCAGTCATCAGCTTTTGTGAAAATCCCAAAAGCAATTCCAGAAGATCATGTGCCAGCCACTCAGGACACACAGGCTTGTGTGGTTGTCATGGGGAACGTTTTGTAATTGAAATAAAAATACTCATGCTCAGTCTGCCACCACATAGAAAATGCTTTTCACTCACGCACACCAGATAATTCGCCTAAGTGACAGGTTTTACTTTGGAGGAAGCACCGAGCTAAGCTGGTTTACACAGTCAGTGACGGCTCATTCCATGAAAAAGGAACTGGGAAGGAAGGCAAGGTGGTGAAGGTTAGCTAGACAATGAGGAGGTGCCTGCCAGCCAGCCAGCCAAGGCACAGCTCCTCCTGCTGCTTTTAATGCTGTGGAGACACACAGGGACTTCATCTTTACCTCCTGACAGTTCCTCAAAACATGCACATGCGTGCGCATGCGCACACACTCTCTCCAATCTTAGTAAGTGAAAAAACCAAAACCAAAACCAACCAAACCAAACCAAGGGTCTGGTCTATTCTAGAAAGTGACTTTACATACCCTCATTCAACTATCTGTCTCCAGCCTTTCAGGCAAAGCAGGATATAAAATAGAGCCTGTGTGTGTTTCTTGATGAGGTTGACACATCTCACTCAGTAACACGCGTCAGGAGAAAGAAGCCAAAGCAAGGAGTAAAAAGTCAAGCACGTGGGACTGTGAGTTGTTGGGTTATGCGCATAAAATATTTCAAGACAGAGAATCTTATCAAAAGATAGATAGCTCCCGGTGAAATGATATGGAAAAAGTCCGAAGAAAACATCTCAAAATAAATGAAGTACTTATTGCTGAACAATGAGCTTAGAGCTCAGCCAATTCCAAAGTTCAGAATTTACCGCACCATTCAGGCCTCCCTCTCTAAGTTTCTCGTCTCTTGTTTCATTGCACAACAAGGGATTCTTCATACTTGCTATGAAATACAACAAGGCGATTTTTGCAGCGATAAACTCCACACATGCATGACAAATCCAAGCATGCAAAATGTTTAACATCCCAGTTCCCAGATACTTTAGGGACAAAATCCGATTATGAATTATATGCCACAATAAATAGGGCTCAATGTTTCATAAAACAATTTATAGTTCATAAAAATGACAAAATGTACCTGTCAGACAGAGTGCGGAGAGCCGTTCTCTGAGCTGCCTGTTGGAAGAAAGAAAGGGCAGAGATGTTTATTTAATATTCTGACTTCTGAATTATGTGCTCAATCAACACTTAAAAAAAAAAAAACAACAACCCTGTGTTACACACGTTTTTGCCATGTGGCCAAATTTTAAACGACTAGCAATGTAGCAGAAAGCACTGTTGTACAATGTTGTGATGAAATGAACCTTCACGGAGTCAACTGAAGCCTGGCAATGCACACTTGCAACCAGGGAGTGAGTCTGGGGGCGCCAAAGGACTGCACCCAGGTAAGCTTGGACAGGTCTCCAGCAATTGGCAAAGACCAGAGCTACTTCTCTGAAATCACTTTCCCATTGTTTTAGTGTTCTTTCCTGTAAGAAAACAAAACGGTCTGTTTTGGTTTCTTTGTAGCTTCTTTCCCAATGAAGGTGTAATTTTTCACTCGGATTTCAGATTGAAAAAGTTTCCACAGTTGAAATATGGAATGCCACTAGAAATCTCAAGGGATTATTGCTTTGTTTTAGGCATAATGATATTACGGCAATGGTTTTTAAAATTCACATAGAAATGTTAATGGATACAATTATCTGATGTTGGGATTTGCTTTAAAATAATACACGGGGAGGGCTGCGTGTGGTCGCTTATGCCTGTAATCCCAACACTTTGGGAGGCTGAGGCGGGTGGATCACCTGAGGTCAGGAGTTCAAGACCAGCTTGGCCAACATGGTAGCTGCATGTGGTGGCGGGTGCCTGTAACCCCAGCTACTCAGGAGGTTGAGGCAGGAGAATCGCTTGAAACTGGAAGGCAGAGGTTGCAGTGAGCCAAGATCACGCCACTGCACTCCAGCCTGGGCAACAAGAGCAAAACTCCATCTCAAACAAATAAAATAAAATAAAATAAAATAAAATAAAATAAAATAAAATAAAAAATAAACACAAAAAATACAGTGGGAGAAGGCCAGAGTGAGTGGGCACACACATAAGATAAGATGACTCTGGGTTGAGAACTGCTGATGTTAGGCGAAGAGCACAGGGCAGGTTCTTATATTATTCTGGCCACTTCCCTACATGAGATGAACAAAACATTCATTTTGTATTGAAAATGTATTGATTTGTTTTTTGTTTTTTTTCATCTACCAAAATTAATGTATGTGTGCTGAAATTTCCCAAAATAAAAAACTAAAAGAAAAAATATGAAAAAGGCTCCATTTTGGCTGGACACGGTGGCTCATACCTGTAATCCCAGTACTTTGGGAGGCCAAGGCAGGTGGATCACCTGAGGTTGGGAGTTCGAGACCAGCCTGACCAACATGGAGAAACCCCATCTCTATTAAAAATACAAAATTAGCCAGGCGTGGTGGCACATGCCTGTAATCCCAGCTACTTGGGAGGCTGAGTCAGGAGAATCTCTTGAACCTGGGAGGCGGAGGGTGCGGTGAGCCGAGATCGCGCCATTGTGCTTCAGCCGGGGCAACAACAGTGAAAGTCCGTCTCAAAAAAAAAAAAGGCTCCAGTTCTCCATCAGATTCTCCCAAGTTTGTACTTGCTTTCCTTTTCTCTGGCTATTCTATTTTTCACCCATTTGCCTTCTATCTCTGGGCCCAATGAGGCCAAGGAAGGCAGACGGCATACGATGCTGTCTGTCTCAGAAGTCATGATTGGGAGGTCAGCAGATCAGGTCTACTCAGCACGCACCGGGAAACAAGGAGCGTGCAATGGTCCTTTCCTCCTTGCATGATGCACAAGTCACGTTTACTGTTTTTTTTTTTTTTTTTTTTTCTGAGACAGAGTCTTTCTCTGTTGCCCAGGCTGGAGTATAGTGGCGTGATCTCAGCTCACTGCAACCTCTGCCTCCCAGGTTGAAGTGATTCCCCTGCCTCAGCCTCCCGGGTAGCTGGGATTACAGGCGCTTGCCACCACGTCCAGTTAATTTTTGCATTTTTAGTAGAGACAGGGTCTCATCATGTTGGCCAAGCGGGTCTCGAACTCCTGACCTCAAATGATCCACCCACCTCTGCCTCCCAAAGTGCTGGGATTACAGGTGTGAGCAACTGCGCCTGGCCTACGTTTACTGTTGACCAAGGAACTCACAATACTTGTCATGCTGATCCCCCGTCACATTCAGATATCAGGAAAAACAGAATCTTCTGGTTAGAAAAAGAGGACACCTCAGAACCATTTTCCCTGTTATGGCAATAAAATATACCCTTGGTGACAGTTTCACATCTTGGGATAAAAATAAAAGTAGAAGTAGTCATCATCCCAGAAAAGCTCCTTCCTAGGTAGGAGCTGGATGACCTCGGTACACTTTTAGAATAACATGCACATGAAAGATTAAGGCGGGGCAGTGTCAGGAAGGTGCAGGGATGGGGGGCCGCTCCTCAAACGGTGCCTGGAACAGTGAGCAGGTGTCCGTACATATCTGCTGAGTAAATGTTAGAGGGATTAATCAGTCAGGGAAGCCTTCCCACTGAAATCTGAGCCTAATTTTAAAGACAAGGAGGGATGTGGGTCAGGAGAGAGGAGACTTCGGCAGTACTGGGTTAGATGGCACAGCAGGGGCCTGTCCCAGCCTCTGGCAGCAGCTCTCAACCAGGGCACCCATGACTCCCAAACCCTGGGTGTCTGGAATTGATGAGGGTGTTTCTGTGCATTACATTCATGAGGGGGATCAATAATAGAAGTTAGTGTCTGGGGCCAGGGATACTAAAGCCCTTCAGAGAGCAGGAAGGTCCCTTGTACGATGAAGAACTGTCCCCTTAAAATGACAAAGGGTGTCCACAGAGAAACAGTGCGGCAGAGTAGGAATGAAAGGAGAGCCGAAAGAAGGGACGTAGGGAACATGAGCTCCAGGGCCTGGCAAAGGTGAGAGGAACCGAGACAACTTCCGTAAGTAATGCAACAACACCGAATTAGGAAAACCATCTAGTCTGTTGAGCCTGGGGTGGAGAGTCCGACATTCTGGGACAGGTTTCACCATTCATCTGCCTTGCATCTGGCCTTCAACCTCCAATGTAATTTCCAAACCACCCTTTCCTCATCTGAATGGGGTGCTGAAAGAGACAGTCAGTCCGTGTCCAGGCTATTGTGGACAATCCAAGCGGTTACTGTCCCCTCCTCATTCCCTAGATTCTAAATGAAGACCCCTTGTCCTGGCATTCCAGTGTCATAGGATTACCTCAACAGATAAAAAAAAATGCAGATCTATCGATCTTCTTGATAAGGAGAGCCGAGGGAGCAGCAAGAAGCGGGGGAAGAGGACTGGAGCCTGAGGAGCCCACGCAGACACCTCCAGGGATGGGTGCTTCCCTCTCCCCTCAGTCCTTCTCCTGTGCTCCTCCAGGGAGCCAGCCCAGAGCATGCTGATAAAATGCACCCAGCAGGCAACAGGTGGCATCACTGCTGGCAGGTTTGTCTCCTGGAGTTTCCCTCTCACTCAGCAAGAAGGCTTTTACTTTAGGCAGTGATACTTGAATTGAACTTAACTCCCTACTCCTGACTGGCTGAATATACAAGAAGTATTTTTGAACTGCCCCAAAGGAAGGCGGAATGTATTATTAGTATTGTCTCTTAACACTATCTCAGCAGGAGCCATCAGAGAGTGGCTATTCCTGGAATAACAGAAATCGTAAGAGGTGTGACTAAAAGTTCAATAGAAACCTTCAACATGGCATCTGAATTTCCCCTTAGCCATGGAAATGGACCAAGGCTGTCAATATTTTAAAAGGCTATTGACTCTTTCCTCTCCCGCCTCCAAACAATTCCTGCTGACTTCTGTGATACGGAAACAGCGCTTGTTGGTGTGCAGCTTGTCAGAAAATGATTTAAAAAGCCAAAGGAAAACAAACAAACAGAAAGCAAGAAACACTGCTGTCTGGCCACCACTGGAGTGCCTAGGAATTGAGGCATCCCAGGTGGCGGTACCTGTTGGCAACACCACAGGACTGATGTTAGCCCCGTCTTCTAACATAAGCTGAGTTGGAAGCTTGGAGCAAGGGCTGCTTTCCTTTAGCAGACTGGCGTGATGCTGGGAACAAAAGGTCCTTCTGGGCTGAGAGACAGAGCACCCTACCGGGCACTAAGCAGTGTTCTCCTGTCATTCTTCACTCTTCCAATCTGTCACACGATGTATGCTACCAATGCATGCAACACTGTGGTACTTAGCACCATCAATTGCCTGTACTGCTATTTTTTTTTTTTTTTTTTTGAGATGTTGTTTTGCTCTTGTTGCCCAGGCTGGAGTGAAGTGATGCGATCTCGGCTCACGGCAACCTCTGCCTCCCTGGTTCAAGCGATTCTCCTGCCTCAACCTCTCAGTAGCTGGAATTACAGGCGCATGCCACCACACCCAGCTAATTTTTTGTATTGAGTAGAGATGGGGTTTCACCATGTTAGGCAGGCTGGTCTCGAACTCCTGACCTCAAGTGATCTGCCCGCCTTAGTCTCCCAAAGTGCTGGGATTACAGGCATGCACCACTGCACCTGGCCTGCTCTGCTATTTTTTAATGACTGATTTTCATTGTGCTATTGAATTTGCAGTTATTCTACATCATTAACAATTTTACAAAAACTCATCATCTATTATGAAAGAAGAGGAGTTTATGTTAGAAGTTTAAAATAATTCCTTGAGGGAAAAACCCTTTATGGCATTATATTAATTGTATGTCATATACCAGAGCAAAGACCACCAAGATGTTTTTACTGACTCCTCTCTTTAAAAAAAACTTCATTTTTTGCACACTATTTTATTTTACTATTGGAAAATAATAAAACAAATAAATATTGGAATTAAATGGCAAAGAAAAAATGACTTAGGTGACTCATGGTTGAAACTTGAAAAAGTATTCATAGTAAACTAGATGAATCGCCCAATTTCATCCCTTCAAGAGTTATCCATTACAGCAACTATATTTTTCTCTTCCTAAATCTCTCATTATCTCTTCCTTGCAACTTTCCTTTTATTCAGTTCTCAGCAAAATAGGTTGAGAGGGTTAAGAGAACACGTCATTGATCTTTCCTGAGTTCATTATTCATTCATGAATGACTCTAAGTTCCAGTCTATGAGACAAAACATGTTCTTTTTTTTCTGCCAGAAATTGCCATTTTCAGGTTCCCCTCAAGAGATGACATATTTTCTCTGTCTTTATTATAGCAAGCTTGTTGCTTGGGAACACAATCAGTAGATATTCAGGTTTCAATGTATGCTAAATGAATTACAAGTCACAATCTGTTACTGAAGGGAAATCAAAGAGGAAATTAAATGCCCTTACTGTAATTGGGTCAAGCACTGAACAAGTTCATGGATCCTGGAGTGGGGAGGAAAACAAAGGGAGAGGCTGAAATTCAGAGGGCTCTCAGAATGATCCCATTTCTTATTTGATAGAAACAGAACTTATGCTCAGACAGGTTTGTAATTCAGTCTGAAGCACCTACTATGTGCAAGCACTGGACTTGGCTTGGGTGACAGTCACAACAGACAAAGCCCTTGCCATGTTGTGCTTAGTGTCTAGAGGTGCGGCAGACATGAAAAGCTACACACACACACACACACACACACAAAACAGTCTACATTCCAAGGGGCATGGCTGAAGAGGACAGGGTGCTCTGAAACCAACTAATGAAGGAAACCTTGTTTGGAATGAGTGTTCACGAAGGCTTACTAAGTAAGAAATAACAAAGCTGAGGCTTAAAGGATAAAGAAAAATGATCAGATCAGAGAAATGGGGGTGGGTGGTGAGGGGAGAAGGGAGGGCTCTAGGTAGGGAAGCTCTAGTTTGGGAGCAAAGGTCAGGAGCTGGCCTAGATCCTGGCTCAGTTGAAGAACTACAAGATGTCACCGTGCTGCAGTTCAGCAAGTGGTAGGGACAGCAGCGGAGCAAGATAAGGCCAATCCCAAGGGTTTTAGAGATCAAGTGAAGTATTTTAGCTGTTAACCACAGGACAATAGAAAGTCATCGAAGGGCTGACATTAGGGGAAGCTGGGTGAAGCATGTATGGGGCTTGCTTACATGTTCTTTGCAACTTCCTGTGAATCTATTACATAATTTTAAAAAATAGTAGGGAGTGAGGCAATAAGATTTTTCAAACATCACACTGGCCTCTGCATGATGAATGGAATTGGGTAGGAAGGGACAAAGTCTGAGGTTATTGCAGTGATGTGGGCAAGAGAAGAGCATGGTAGTAGTGAAGATGGAGAGAGCTTGTGTTACATTGTGAAGGTCTGATTGAGGGAACAGGTGACTGACTGGATGTGGCAGGCCAGGGAGAGGCATGAGGTGTGAGGTCCAGGTTTCTGGCTTGGGCACCTGGTATGGATGGAGATCCACTTGTTAAGTGGATTAAACTGGGGGTATAAAAGCAGGGGGCAAAGGTAGAACTGAGTGTTGGGTGTGTGAAGTTAAAGTTGCCTACAAGATGTTTCAGTGGTGACTGTGAGTAGCTAGCTGGATACATGAGACTGAAGTTATTAAATGCCAATTAAGTAAGAAACATCAAGAATAGTCATAAAAATGGATTGAGGTTTCTGGATCTACATTTTGCTACTGTTCTGAGAGAAAAAGATTTAGGTTTCAACTGGTTGGGATATATCTGTGTGTTTCATTATGGATGTCAGTAATCTCCATTTTTGCTATCAACAGTATCAGATTTATTCTGCTGACAATAAAGGAGGTATCTCTGCACAGGGATTTTAATCAGCTTGTTGCACCTGTGATAGGATGTTGTATCCATATTCAAGTACTTGAATAAATGCCCTTGCAGCCAATCTTAGTTTGTGTTTTACTGTTACTGAAGCACACTGTAAAATTTAGACCCAATCACATATTTTTATACAAGTTCTATTTGTAAAGCCTTACTTTTTTGCTGTTCTTTTTTTTGAGTTGAGACTTGTACTTATTAATTTATTTCACAGTTTAATTTCCTTCCACATCTATAAACAATTTTACGTTTCATTATCTTCACTTTTATGCCATTGTTTTTCACTTTAGTCCTAGCTAATGGGTCTCTTAACTGTTTATGTTGCGGGCTTCCATTTAGTATTTTTCAACCCATTTAGTAATATTTGCAAGACAAAGGAAAAATTCTTACTCCTGTTTTTTTCCTCAGTAATAACGAGTATTTTGCATCTGCAGATTCCTAGAAATAAATGCTGCCTAGGAAGCATTTTGTTCAGCCGACTTTGACCTCAACTCATTCACGACAGGGGTCGGGCAGAGTCAGGGATGATAATATAATTTATCATCCAAATAAGAACAAATTTGAGAGTGGAAGGGGATGCTAACCAGACTGGAGTCAGAGACAAAATGAGAAAATCTGGCTGTTCCGGGCACATGGGGCTGTGCAGTTGTTCTAATAAGGACTGCTCTGTGCAAATATGCCTTGCTGCTTATAAACCTGTTAAATAAGATCATGACAAGAAGGCAGACCTCAGGGCCTGAGGACCATGCCAATAATGAAAGCACAGGGCTGCACGGGGTCAGCAGAGGACGAATCCCTCCAATTCCTAATGTTGAGTCCAGCAGATGCTTGTGTGATTTTCTGGCTCTCTGTCCATTGGCTCCTCCCTCTGTTCACTGCAGACACTCGGAGGCCTAGCTCGCCCTTTCTGTTAGGTGTTGAACTCTTGTAAAAATTCTCAAGCTCCTCTCCATGTGCTCCTAGTCTGTACCATGGGGTAGCCCTGGATTCCAGTCATTTTTGGGGAGCATGCCGTCTGCTTCATGACAATTTCAGTTTTGGTTTCCCAAGTTCCTTACAAGGACACTGACGGCAGAGATCCTCGCTCATCTTCCCTCCACCTAAAAGAGCTCTCTCTCAACCCATAACACTTACAAGATGTGAGCAGGTAACTCGGGGGATGGCAAATACTACTGCTATTTGCCACTATCTCCAATCTAAGAGGTTTGTGGAAATACATATTTTTCATATCTGTGTATTATTTCCCTATTTGCTTTGTTTAAATACTTGGACATACTTTCCTCTTTGAAAAATATTTGACTATCTTCTGCTTCCCCACATTGCTTAGGTTTGTTCATGTCTACTACAAATCTGATAGACAATAACAAACATTTACTAAGCACCTAGTATATCCTGAGAAAAATGCTGACTAGGGTTGACCATACCAGATGAAATTTGCATAGGCAACATTATCTCATAAGGTGGATCCTGTTATCAACAGAGTGATCTGGGGGCCTTGCGTGAGGCCAGATTGTCAGGGAAGGCTCTAATTTGGCAAGTCAAATCTGAGAGGACTGAGAGAGGCATACTCATTTTTGTTGAGCATTTCTAGCACATTGCACTCCCTAGAGATACACCCACGTGTGACATCCACTTCGTGGTTCTCCCTGCTCCAAAGCACGTGGCTCTTCTAGGCCCTGGAGGCTTTTGCCATCACAAATGAAAACGTAGGCAGCTGCTATCAGTCAGGAGCAAGAAGAGAAAGGTGTGAAGACAACGTGAGAGGGAGCCACAGGGACAGTCCCTGTCCAGGCTAAAGCTCTACGGAGGACACAGAAGATACGTGGCACCCTGCAGGGCAGGGCATTCTGAACACCAGGAAAGCAACATTATGGGTGAGAGGGGCCCTGAAGGATGCTGGAGGAGGGCTATGGGACACATGACTGGCGTGGGGGTGGTAAGAGGTCACTCTGAAGTGGGAGGATGATGGCAAGAAGACCATGACCATGCGTGAGTTTATTAGTATTCGATGTTTAAAACGATATAGGGTGGGTGATATCTAGCCCTAAGCCAGATTCTCAGGGGCAAGTCACAGATTAAGAGATGTGGCATCACTGTCCTATAGGGAGTAGCAGCTGGACACTAACTCCATAAAGGGCCAGGCTTAGGGAGGCTAGATATCAGTTCCTTGAGGACAGGAAGTGGTACCAGTTATAGGACTGAATAACCCTTGGCACAAGGTGCAGCCAATAGCTCTGGGTGCACCAATGCTTGACAACTGTCAGCAGATGACCAAGCTGTCATAGTGAACCTTTTGGAGGATGATGAATTAGCCTTTGACTCATTCATTCTTTTGAATCAACCTCATTTCAGAAAGCTTTTGTGTCAGAGGATGAGGCCATCAAACTGGTAACGAGGCTTCATTCTTTGACGTGGATTCTGAAGTTTAGTCAAGCTTCTGTTAGTACAATCACAAATTAAGCATTCCTCTTCTTTTCCCAAAGGAATGTCTGCTTTGAAACAGGCATACTGTCAGACCTCTGAGCCCAAGCCAAGCCCTCGCATCCATCCCGTGACTTGCATGTGTTCGCCCAGATGGCCTGAAGTAACTGGAGAATCACAAAAGAAGTGAAATGCCCTGCCCCACCTTAACTGATGACATTCCACCACAAAAGAAGTGAAAATGGCCCGTCCTTGCCTTAAGTGATGACATTACCTTGTGAAAGTCCTTTTCCTGGCTCATCCTGGCTCAAAGAGCTCCCCCACGGAGCACCTTGTGACCCCCACTCCTGCCTGCCAGAGAACAACCCCCGCTTTGACTGTAATTTTCC
>NW_012117599.1:3786565-3787255 GCF_000951035.1 Colobus angolensis palliatus
TTGTGACTTTTTTTTCAGCAAAAATTTCTCTCAAGGTACTAGATTAGGAATTATCAAACTATACATGATCCCCACTGGACAGCTGGTAAAGTTACTAATCTTTCTCCTTTCTGTTCTAAACATAACTATTTTATCCTTCTAAAGAATATAGTCACAAAACTCCATTGCCATTAATTATGGGCTAGGTTCTGTTTGTTACCTCCATTCTCAACACTTCTAGTTTGCTCTGGGAAAAAGAAAATAGAACCATACAAATAACAATATGTAACATCTAGCTTAAAGCCTTCAGATTTCAAACTTCTTCATTGCATGCATATGATACACACCGGGTGGGGGCGTTAAATTGTTCTACACGTACTAAGTAGTATATGTTCATTGCAGAAAAACATAGCACATATAATAAGTAAAAAACAAACCCAACAAACCAAAACAAACACCACCTCCATCTCACTACTGTGGTGATACTACCATTAGCAGTCTGCTGTGAATCTATCCCTATTTTACATGTAACCCAAATAAATTAGGGCTGTCTCAGGGCCAGTCCAAACATGGTGTTGCATCTGAAAGAAACACAGATATGCTACAGAAGCCTGGAAAAAGAACGTAAGTATCAATGTCTCCTGATAAGAGAAGGCCAAGGAAGAAACAGACTGTGTAAAATATTGTAAAACCCTCTGAATCTTCTGTACT
>NW_012117599.1:3788005-3790294 GCF_000951035.1 Colobus angolensis palliatus
AACAAGATTCTGTCAAAAAAAAAAAAAAAAAAAAGTGTCAGCAATGCAAATAAAGAACATTCCTGAAGAGAGGGGAATGGAGATGAGGGTTTCGGAAGGAAGAAGGAGGAATTTTTAATTTTATTTTATTTTAAGAGATGGAGTTTTGCTCTTGTCATCCAGGCTGGAGTGCAATGGCACGATCTCAGCTCACTGCAACCTCTGCCTCCTGGGTTCAAGCGATTCTCCTGCCTCAGCCTCCGGAGTAGCTGGTATTACAGGTGCCTGCCACCACGCCTGGCTAATTTTTGTAGTTGCTTTTTAGTAGAGATGGGGTTTCACCACGTTGGCCAGGCTTGCTTTCATAATTTTATACTAATGTCTATTTATATTCATAGAAAATATTTTATATTAATCTACTTTAATATTTTTGTCCAGTGCATTTAAGATACTAAAACAGAGGTCCAGGAAGATTAGCTTGCCTATGGTCTCAGAGCCAGTAAGTAAAGGAACCAGGACAGTGAGGGCTCCACAGAGCAGCCCCATTCTGCCTTGGCCTCACTGCGGACTCCTGTGGCTGGCGGTAGAAAGCAGACGGGACTAGGCGAATTCTGAATGGTGGCAGCTTCGGTGAGAAGAGGACTGCCAGGACACTGGGTGAATACTAACAGACACTGGGAGAAACCTTCATCTGGGGGTGCCAGCGAAGGGGAATAATAGGAGTCACCTCTTAGATAAGTGCTGGCAAAGGAGATGGGAGGATTTCAGGTTTCTGAGACTAACTTCTCTTTCTCAAGAGGGTTATATCCTTATTGTTGATCTCAGCCCTTGTCAAAATCTTCTGGGGAAGAATTTTTTTTTTTTTTTTTTTACCTCCAGGGCTCATCATGACAGAACTAAGTAAAGGAAGTACCTGCTGGGTGAGGTCTGGGTAGGAGCAAACATCACTGAAGATTCACCTGGCAGAGCGGGCAAATCTACTGGTGCTGTTGGATGCTGGTGGAAGATCCAAGCTCAGCTGCCTGTTCTCAGAAGCAGGTGGCTGAAACATGGTTTCTGGGACTGAGTTTTGGCTAGGCAGTTGTGCCTTCCGGATGTGCACACACGCATACATGTGCCTGTCTAGCTACAATTTCAAAGTGACAGTAAACAAACAAGAGTAGCCATCGGACCCAATGCTGGCTGAGCTGCTAGGAGATACAATGCAGGTAGTATATGCATTTCAACTCCTGGTTCTTAGGAATGGAAGTTTAAATGTGGAGTGCAGATGGTGATGCTGGTCAAAGTGAGGAGGTGGTTTACTTTCTGGACAGCTGCCTTGGCTTCCAGATCTCACTAGAATGGGCAGGTCTTTTCTAGAGGTCTGTGACATACAATTTTAGGGGAAAAAATAGAAAGTAAATCACCAGTAATAAGTGCTAAGTTCTAAAAGTGACAGTTGACTTGTCCTTCCAGATAGTTCCAGCCTTGGTGGGATTTAATGCAGAAGAGATGACATGTCAGAGTGACTGGACTGTGGGGCGATCGTATGCACACGATGAAGCTTTGCATAAAGGTGATACCAACGTAGCTCCTCATCACAGCCTCGACTATTTTAGGTTCTGCTCGGGCAACGGATCAAAACTCCTAGCACAAAAAGACCTGTGTGCACAGAAACTGTGTGCTTCGGGGTCCAGTCCCTCCACCAGATGAAAGCACTAAGTACGGCGGGTTCCATCATGACTCTGTGGCCTGCTCGTCTGGGCTTTGGTCACCCACAGGTTCCTGGAACTCATCTCCCAGGGCAATCTCAGTGCAGGCCAGACCTTGAGCAAGGCCAAGATGGCGATGCCCATTAATGGCTTTTTCATCTTTGGCTCAGCAGGTGGATACTGGGATTAGTCACTTCCTATTTTGTTGAGTTTGCCAAATACATTTTGGACCTTGAAAAAGTCCTTATGCGATCGCAATATGATGCTTCGGCAGAGTCCTGTCCACTTTCCACTGGCCTTGGCAGGTGGTTGAGTATTATGAGAGCAACTAGGGCCTAAATTGTGAAATACAAATGTTACTTTGTTTTTGTAGAAAGACCGGATGAAAATAACACAAAACGTTCTGGTAATTTTGTTAAAAATGCAATCTGTGCTTGAAGAACTTAAATCTAAGTCTGGCTTTATGTTTCATTTAAACCTTTTGCTGGGCGCGGTGGCTCAAGCCTGTAATCCCAGCACTTTGGGAGGCCGAGGCGGGCGGATCCCGAGGTCAGGAGATCCAGACCATCCTGGCTAACATGGTGAAACCCCGTCTCTACTAAAAAAATACAAAAAACTA
>NW_012117599.1:3790529-3799083 GCF_000951035.1 Colobus angolensis palliatus
AAAAACCTTTTTTACTCAGGCAAAATAGCAATATTTGAAGGTAAAAACAGGTTTGCAATGATTAGGAGAGATTCTCCCAATTGCACGTTGCAAACCAATGATACCAGAGAAAGCTGAACCAGTTCTGAGTGTGTTATTACTGTTATTAGGATTTTCACCTCTCAGGTGAACAGTGCTTTACGATTTATATGTGAAAGTGCTTTCGCACGTAATGTATAATAATCACACAGTCTTCTTTGAAATGCCTTGAACTTTAAGAACAAATCCAGGTTGAAAGAAGAGGTACTCAGAGAAACAGTGTGAATCAGATCTCTCTGGAGAACCAGATCTCTCTACTGGAACCACTGCGTGCAGGGTTTTCCAGTGTGCAGATGACCACGTCTGGGGGCCTGACATTCTAGCCACTACCTGGTCTGCTTCTTCAAGATGGTCTTGTTTTAATGAACACAACCTTTTGGCTGCAGATCTGGTGGGGATGGAATTGGGAAGTGCCACAGGACCTTGAATGAACACACGCGGTTTTTCTCCACGTAGAAACAACAGGCTAAGAGAGTCTCCTGAGAAAAGCTGGGCTTATGAGGTAACCAGCTGTACCCGGAGAAGCTTTGGAAAATCAAAAACAAAAACTCAACTTTACAACTGTGTATCTGGACCAAACACCTGAGTAACTGTCGGTAAATCCTTTACTACGTGACACTGCCCGTGCCTGGATATGAGGGACAGCGTATACTCCAAGGAACAACACCTCTTGCAGGGTTTCACTTCCTAAAAAGCGACTGAAGAAAAAAACCACTGAAGTCATGGGACAAAGGGCTATTCCTCTGAGTTAAATAGGAATGTCCCCTGGAGGGAGAATTCCACTTCCTCTGCCAACTAGCAACCCTGCTGGCAGCTGTGTTTGAGAAAAGTGTGCCTATCAACTAATGATGCCTAGCCCCTCTCCTGGCTCCTGAATGGAGAGTCTGTGTTGGTGGTATTGCTATCCACCATTAACAAAAACTTGGCTTACTTTCAAAAATGTAGATCCTTTTATGAATTCTTCAGTATAACAAAGGCAATGGTTTCCCATTTTTGTGTTAACTGTATGTTTGCCCTAATTTGATGGATCACGTTTTGATTTTTATATAATTTTCACATTTTCCAGATTTCCATTCAGGGTCCTCAGGCTGAAATTAGGCATATCCCATGGCCCAGGCTGGTTGGACACAACTAAATCTCCATAAATCTCTGTTGAGTCTCCAGAGGAGATTCAATGAGAAAATATTTTAGGAAACAGGGTTGTGAGCCTTTGTGCTCAGTGATGTTTAAGTTGACTGACCATTTCAATTTTGGAAATTCTAGTCCATTAACATGAAAAAAAGGCAATTACATGTTTGTATATTTCTACCTATGCTTGTGCTTTCTGCAAATGTTTATAAAGAGTGCCATGATAAAATAATTTTGTGTTTGCTTCTGGTGACAGTAAATTTTATTTATGAAACACAATTACTGGCCAGGCTCGGTGGCTCACGCCTATAATGCTAACACTTTGGAAGGCCGAGGCAGGTGGATCACCTGAGGTCAGGAGTTTGAGACCATCCTGGCCAATGTGGTGAAACCCCGTCTCTACTAAAAATGCAAAAACTAGTTGGGCGTGGCGGCGCACACTTGTTTTCCCAACTACTCAGGAGGCTGAGGCAGAAGGATCATTTGAACCTGGGAGGTGGAGGTTGCAGTGAGCCAAGATCACGCCACTGAACTCCAGCCTTGCGACAGAACAAGATTCTGTCAAAAAAAAAAAAAAAAAAAGCAATTACTTAATTAAAAGCTTTAGGATGGTTAAACAAACAAACCAAACCTTCTGCTGAACATCTGAATTTCAATGATTATTATGGGAGGTTCAAATATATGATTACTTCATATACGGATGCGAAAAAGGTCTGATACGCAGTTTTCAATTAGAGTTATTGTTCTGTTTCCATATTAATAGAAACCAATTAGTTATTATGAACAGTATTTAGCTCAGGCATAACATAAAATGCAAGACTAAAAAGAAAAACGAACATACAGTATTCTTTTTTACTATGTTGCTATGAGGTTTAATATATTTAATATATACTTTTTGTATGATCCATTAGGGCAAGGGATTTCCTGGCATTGAACATCTACTTAAAATATCTGTGGTTAAGTTATCATAATGAATATTACTAATGTGTAATTCATTAAGACCAACAAGCCAGCATCTTACATGATGTTTGGTACTTAGCAGGTATTTGAGACTATGCTCAGTTTTTTGCAAAACCTGTCTAGCTCGTTTGCGTGCAAATAACATTGACAATACAGTTCATTTCTAACGTAGGAGAAACTTGATTTTGGAGCTTTGCCCCTCAAACCTGGTCCTGATTACTGCTTCAACTCCTGTTTATATAATTCTACACAATTCTGGCAGGATTCAAGAGCACATACCAGGGTGTTGGCTTTTACGAATCTCCTGGGATGTGAATGTCACGCTGACTGGATGAACCCTGGCCACAAATCCCAGACAAGCACAATGACTCTATTTATTCAGACTTGGCTGCCTGAATGCAGATTGACTCTGTGGGTAATAAATTTTCACAGGCCAAGAGCTTCAGGATCAACCAAGCTGATCCTGAGAAGAAAAATGCACCTAAGGAAGCAGAGTTGGGCTGCAAAAACCTTCTATGTTTTTATTCCATGTGTGCATATCATTCAGCTAATTCATTTAGTTACTGATTGACATGTACTGTCAATGCTTTCAGACATTTTAAAAGCTCTGCTTTGTGTTATGCAATTGTCATATTAAAAAGAAACAAGGGAAAAAATGAAGAGCTTCCATTACAATTGGCAATCTGCTTTTAATAGTACACCCAAAACTGATGTGAGTCATCCAGTAATCTCTATGGTAAAGCGCACAGAATTGAGATGGGAATGTTTCTTGTGCTGCTCCATAAGAAACCAAAGGAAACAGCAATAAGAACTGCAATTTTGTGCTCAGAGCAACCTCACCTACCATCTTGATATCTTGATGAAGCGAGGCTTTAGATTATTTCTAAGAGACACGATTATTACTCTATGCATTATAAATAAGAAAATAATTGGCTCTTTAATTTGTAGATTTATGTTAATGATCTAGATATCTATTAAATTAATTGCATGCTCTCCAAACATTGATTGGGGATTAAAAGGTAACTTTTCATTGTGCAAGAAGTAAATTAACGCCAATGGGGAAATTTCCCTCTACGGATTAGATCCAATGATTGTTGCCTGTAAAATTAACATAGTCAGTTAAAGTGGACAAACCATGCTCATTTAAAGAGAAAAATGTGGTTACATAGTTAAAATGAAAAGACTGCCCAATATGTTTGGATAACGTAATTACTGGAAGCTGCAGGCATGTACACAGCCATTCAATTTAGATCTCTGGTCCCTTCCTTTCCCTAAGCTATGTGTTTGTCATCTCCGAAAAACTTGTCTGCAGTTGACACTATCTCGGCTGCTCCTTGCGGAAAGTCTTAATCATGTGTCCCTCTCCTCACGCCTTAGCTATAGCAATGCCATCTGCATATTTGCTTGTGTCCAACCTCCCAAGCTTACCCTGACTTGAGAGGCAGAGCTCATCTTTTTGCCAAATGGGAAGACTTACAATATAATTCATCACTCCCTTCCTAATCTATTATTATTATTATTATTATTTAGTACTTAATGTCGTAAGTCTTCTAATTCCTTCACACTGTTTCATAAAAACATTGGCCTTTGGAATTGTTAAAACCAACAGTTACAGAAAGGAGATCAAACAAATTACTCCAGGTATCATATGCCTTTCATTTACTCAGATAAATAAGAAAACTGATTCTCAAATCTTTTGTGCTATTTCCAGTTGGAACCTCATCCGGTATGAAAACCAGAGGTGCGGCCGGGCGCGGTGGCTCAAGCCTGTAATCCCAGCACTTTGGGAGGCCGAGATGGGCGGATCACAAGGTCAGGAGATCGAGACCATCCTGGCTAACCAGGTGAAACCCCGTCTCTACTAAAAAATACAAAAAACTAGCCAGGTGAGGTGGCGGGCACCTGTAGTTCCAGCTACTCAGGAGGCTGAGGCAGGAGAATGGCGTAAACCCGGGAGGCAGAGCTTGCAGTGAGCTGAGATCTGGCCACTGCACTCCTGCCTGGGCGACAGAGCGAGACTCCGTCTCAAAAAAAAAAAAAAAAAAAAAAAAAAAAAAAAAGAAAACCAGAGGTGCACCCATAAGGCTATGCTTCCATTTCATTTATGTCTGTAAACTTTCTAAGGAAACCCAGTCAGAACCCCAGCACTAGAAGCTACGGTCAAAATCTGGTTATCCTTGAAAGGGAAGGCTGTGGAGAAACCCAGTCTCTTGGTTTTGAAGGCTTCTGTTTGAGATAACTTATGAAAACTTGTAACTTCAATATAGCTTGATGTAAGCATCTTTAAGAAGTGGCTATAGACATTTCCATGGAGATTGGATAAATGCTTTTTTTCTCAAATAGGTTATTTTTGTATTAATCGACAGCCAACTTAAGGTATTGGGCCTTATATTTTTGTCATCTCTGTCAATACTTTTGATGTTTGGATAGAACTCATTTGAAAAATCACAGAGTTCAGGAAAAGGAACAAAGACAGAGCAAAGGTCATCTTTGATACTGTACAATGGACAGTGGGAAATACTCTCAATTGAAGGCATCACTATGCGTTTATCCATGCATTCATTCAACAAATATTTAGCAGTTCTGCTGTGCCAGACACAGTCCCTGCCCTCAGGAAACTTCCAGTTTAGCTGCTGTAGACAGTTAGAAAAAGTAAACATAACATGTAACTAAAATTACGATGAAATTTAGGTAAAAAGATGAAGGATACTGTGAGAAGGACTAACCGGGAGTCGATTAGATGAGAGGTAGGTCTCCCTGAGGAGGTGAAAGTTAGGCTGCGCCTCCAAGATGAGTAGGTGTTAGCAAGGCAAAAATGAGGGAGTAGAGGCCTCTGGAGGCCCCGAGGCAGCTGAGCTCAGCTTCCTGCAAGAGCTGAGAGAAGGGCTGGGCTTCAAATGAGCTCAGTGTGAAGATGAGACGTGGACAAAGCCAGATGGTGCAGGGTAGTGTTGGCCATGCTGAGGGCTCTGAATTTGATCCCAGGTGGGATGGGAAACCCATTTAAGATTTTAGACCAAGGAATTACTTGATCTGATTTTTAAAAGATCACTGTGGGGAGGCTGTATTACAGAGGGCAGGGAACAGAAATATGATAGTTCATACCAGACTGGTTTAGACTAGCTGGGAATGGAAAGAGGTAGATGGACCAATATTTAATTTTAGAGGCTGAGTTTATAGGACTTAGAGATGAGGTGACTACCTGAGTGAGGAACAGGGAATCATCAAGGATGAGTCTGAAGTTTCTAGGCTTGAACAGCTGGGCATTTGGCAGTGCTAGTTTTGGAAATGGGAACAATAACAAGAGGAACATGTTTGTGTGTCTGGGTAGAGCAGTGGCAAAGGCCAGAAGTCCAGTTGGGCACAGACTGGATTTGAAATGTCTGTGAGACATCAAAATGGAAAAGTCAAGTAGGTTTGCGGTTCTGAAGAGAATTCTGAGTTGTGCATATAACTTTAGAAATTGTCAGTATATAAAAATTGAAGGTCATAGGAATGGATGAGATCACCCAGAGAACAGACATGGAGAAGAAAAGTCAGGAATAAACACAGAAAGTTTCCAACATTGGGGAGAAAATCAGAGTCAGCAAAAGAGCCTGAGAAGAGAAGTCAGAGAGGCAGGACCCAAACCAGGAGAGTGTGGGGTCAGACTCCTACAGAGAAGGGGGTAATGAACACTGTTCAATGCTATAAGTCATATAGTAAGACAGGGGACTGAAAAGAGCCCAGTATAATTGGCTCTATGGAGGTCACTGGGGGCCCAGTGAGGAGCATTTCTGGTAAAGAGATGGGGCATAATGAGATCAAAAGAACAAGTCTCTAAGTAGCTCTGAGGAAATGGATGAACTTTGGATAGGAGCAGGGCAGCGTCCTCTCACAACAGGAGAGCGGGAGGAGGATAAGTGAAGATGGAAGCAGGGGTGCAGATGTGGTATTGAGAAGTTTAGGTTTCTCTGCTAGAAGTCAGTCAGCCATGGCATGAGGTACAGAAATAAAGATAAATAAGATACACAGTGAAATTCAGGTTGTTTACTCATGAAGTTGGGAAGACAGAAAACTACATTTGTATTATCTATTATTATAAATTCTGTAACAAAGGTTACAGGATATTAAGGGAGAAAGCTTGCAAAATGACAGCACCAGTGAACTGTTGTAAGTTATGTATATATAGTATAATACCTAGAATAGCCACTAAAAAAGGTATACAGAGACACACACAGAAATGTTACCGACAAATCAAAATAGAAGCCAAAAGGTTTAAGGCATACACAGAAAGGCAATAAAAAAGAAAAAGAAAATAAAAACCAGGAAGAAACCAAACAAAAAATAGAGTGGTAGACATAAGCTTTAACAAATCAATAATTACATTCAATGTAAATGGTCTAAATGTATCAATTAAAAGACAGAAATTTGCAAAGTGAATAAAAATATGACAACTATTAATATATGTTGTATATAAGAAACTCATTTCAAATATAACAATATTGGTAGGCGGAAAGTGAAAAAATGGAAAAAAGTTACATTATGAAAGTATTAACCAAAAGAAAGCAGGAGTAGCTATACTGTTATCAGAAAAAGCAGACCTCAGAGCAAAGAAAATGATCAGAGAGAGTGGGTCATTACATAATGACAGAAGGGTCAATCTAGCAACAATATAGCAATCCTAAATGGATACACACCAACTAACAGAGCTGCGAAATATGTGAAAACAACCTGATCAAACAGAAGAAATAAATCCACAATGATAGCCAGAGACTTCAACACCTCTCTCTCAACATTAGATAGAGCAATTAGACAGAAAGTCCAGAAAAGATACAAAAGAACATCACATAAGATAAATATAATTGATATTAATAGAACTCCCTAACCAACAACAGCAGAATATACATTCTTTTAAGTGCCTATAAAACATATACCAATACAAACCATATCTTGGGTGATAGAAAATCCTCAACAAATGTATAAGAAATGAAATCGGCCGGGTGCGGTGGCTCAAGCCTGTAATCCCAGCACTTTGGGAGGCCAAGACGGGCGGATCACGAGGTCAGGAGATCGAGACCATACTGGCTAACACGGTGAAACCCCGTCTCTACTAAAAACTGCAAGAAACTAGCCGGGCGAGGTGGCAGGCGCCTGTAGTCCCAGCTACTTGGGAGGCTGAGGCAGGAGAATGGCGTAAACCCGGGAGGCGGAGCTTGCAGTGAGCTGAGATCCCACCACTGCACTCCAGCCTGGGCGACAGAGCGAGACTCTGTCTCCAAAAAAAAAAAAAAAAAGAATTGAAATCATACAGACTATGTTCTCTGACCATAAAGGAACCAAACTCGAAACCAATAAAAATTAAGATTAAGAGGGATCTCTGAGCACTTAAAAATTAAACAACACATTTCTAAATAATCTACGAGTCAAAGAAGAAGTCTTATTGAACTGAATGACGACGAAATATAACACATCAATATTTGTGGGATAAAGTTTATAGCATGACTGAGAGTCAAATATATAGCACTAAATACTTATTGTATCATAAAAAAGAATGAATCTCAAATCAATAATCTAATCTCCCTCAAGAAACTAGAAACTGGTAAAAATGTACCCAAAGCAAGCAAGAGGAGGGAAATGAAGATAAGAAATCAGTGAAACTGAAACAGAAAAATCAAATAGATAATATTAATGCAACAAGCTAGTTCTTTCAAAAGATCAATACAGTTAATAAACCTCTAGCAAGACTGATAAAAAAAGAAAGAAGACAAATGATGAGTATCAGTAAAGAAACAGGGGCTGACACTATAGATTTTGCAGTCATCAAAAGGATAATAAAGGAATACTATAAACAACCCTATCTACATAAACATGACAACTTAAGTGACACGGATAGTCTTATTACTGAAGAGCACAGTACCATACACACCCAGTATGAAACAGATAATCTAATAGCCCTATGACTATTAGATAATCTGAGGAGCTCTACAACTATTAAATTTTTTTTTGGCCGGGCGTGGTAGCTCACGCCTGTAATCCCAGCACTTCAGGAGGCCGAGACAGGTGGATCACAAGGTCAGGAGATCCAGACCATCTTGCCTAACATGGTGAAATCCCGTCTCTACCAAAAAATACAAAAAATTAGCAGAGCATGGTGGTGGGTACCTGTACTCCCAGCTACTCAGGAGGCAAGGCAGGAGAATGGCGGGGACCCAGGAGGTGGAGCTTGCAGTGAGCCAAGATTGAGCCACTGCACTCCAGCCTGGGCGACAGAGTGAGACGCCATCTCAAAAAAAAACAAAAACAAAAGAAAAAATATTTAACTTGGCCTATAATCTCAGGACTTTGGGAGGCTGAGGCAGAAGGATCATTTGAACCTGGGAGGTGGAGGTTGCAGTGAGCCAAGATC
>NW_012117599.1:3799561-3804221 GCF_000951035.1 Colobus angolensis palliatus
CCAGCCTGGGCGACAGAGTGAGACGCCATCTCAAAAAAAAAAAAAAACCAAAAATAAGTTTTTTTTTGTTTTTCTCCCCCCGAGATGGAGTCATGCTCTGTCACCCAGGCTGGCATGTAGTGGCTTGATCATGGCTCAAGGCAACCTTGGCCTCTTGGGTTCAAGCAATACTCCTGTCTCAGCTTCCTGAGTAGCTGGGATTACAGGCGTGTACCACTACGCCCAAATAATTTTTGTATTTTTGGTAGAGATGGGTTTTCACCATGTTGGCCAGGCTGGTCTCAAACTCCTGATCTCATGATCTACCCTCCTTGGCCTCCCAAAGTGCTGGGATTACAGGCATGAGCCACTATGCCCGGCCAGGAAATAGAATTTTTAACTTTAAAAATCTCCAGGCCCATATGGTTTTACTAGAGAATTGTGCTAAATAATTAACATCCTTTTTTTTTTGAGATGGAGTCTTGCCCTGTCACCCAGGCTGGAGTGCAGTGGCACGATTTTGGCTCACTGCAACCTCTGCCTCCCAGGTTCAAGCGATTCTCTTGTCTCAGCCTCCTGAGTAGCTGGGATTACAGGCGCATGCACCATGCCTGGCTAATTTTGTATTTTTAGTAGAGACGGGGTTTCATCATGTTGGTCAGGCTGAACTCTATGATTTTTCAAATGAGTTCTATCCAAACATCAAAAGTATTGACAGAGATGACAAAAACATAAGGCCCAATATCTTAAATTGGCTATATATTAATACACAAATAACCTATTTGAATAAAAAAGCATTTACCCACTCTCCATGGAAATGTCTATAGCCACTTCTTAAAGATGCTTACATCAAGCTATATTGAGGTCTCAAACTCCCGACCTCAGGTGATCCACCCACCTGGGCCTCCCAAAGTGCTGGGATTACAGGCCTGAGCCACTGTGCTTGACCTAACATCGTTTTTAAAAAACATAGTCTTTTTGAGAAAAGGGCAGGGGACCCTTCTCAATTCATTTGATAAGGTCAGTATTACCCTGATATCAAAACTAGACAAAGATAGTACAAAACAGAAAACTTCCAATCAATATCCCTCGTGAACATTAAAAAGACAAATGTGTGGTGAGGATGTAGAGTAACTGAAATTTCTCTTACATGGCTGGTGGGAGGGTTGACTGGTAGAACCATTTTGGAAAATGGTTTGAGATAATTTACTCAAATGAAAATGGCCTAAATGTATCAATTAAAATGTATCCGTAGGGTATGTAAATAAGCACATACCCTACTGCTCAGCATTTATACTTCTGGGTATAGACCCAACAAAAATGCTCCCATGTGCTCAAGAAATGACCTGTACAAGGATGAAAAGACCTGTACAAGGATGCTAATAAGAGCACACTATTTTACTCCCCAACCCCTGCCAAAATATCCACATGCCCATTAGCAGTGGAATGAGTAAGTAAATTATGGCATACACTCATAATGAAATAGGATACAGCAATGAAAACGAACAAACTTCAATTACAGGTAACAACATGGGTGAATCTCATAAACAATGTTGAACGAAAGAAGCCAGACACAAAAGAGTATATGCCAAATAATTCCACTGATATAAAGTGCAAAAATAAGCAAAATTACACTATGGTGTTAGAAAACAGGAAAGTGGTTATTCTTCTGTAGACTAGTGACTGGTGGGAGCATGGGGCCACCTGGGAGGCTGGTAATATCTGTGTTTTCATCTTGATATCGGCTATATCATACATCTATATCTATAAAATCATTTTTAAAGACATATCATTTTTATAAATCATATACAAACAGGCTGGGCACGGTGGTTCACGCCTGTAATCCCAGCACTTTGGGAGGTCGAGGCAGGTGGATGACTTGAGGTCAGAATTTTGAGACCACTCTGGCCAACATGGTGAAACCCTGTCTCTACAGAAAATACAAAAATTAGCTGGGTGTGGTGGCAAGTGCCTGTAATCCCAGCTACTTAGGAGGCTGAGGCAGAAGAATCACTTGAACCCAGGAGGCAGAGGTTGCAGTGAGCCAAGACCGCACCATTGCCATTGCACTCCAGCCTGGGTGACGAGTGAAACTCCGTCTCTCTGTGTGTGTATATGTATATATACATACACACATACACATACACAAAAACATGCCTATTGGATCTAGTGACATGAAGATGATGGGTGACCTCAAGTTTTGATGAAGTGGCAGGCTTGGGGATCAAGCATTAATTCCAATTTTACAAACAGAGACACTGAAGCAGAGAGCAGTTCAGAGTCTGGGCCAAGGTTACAAAACTAAGTAGCAGAGTGGGGATTTGAATCCCTGGAATGGGGCGGCTATGCTCTTAACCACTAAACTAGACTGTCTTTTGACCTTTAGGATCACAAAGGCAATGGGGAGAAAAGGAAACCTCAGATAGGAGTGTTCAAAAGCACGAAGTCTGAGGTGATCTGAGGAAGGGCAGGCAGGTATACCAACTTGAAGCTCTCACAGACACCTCTTTATTACAGAGGCACATGGGCTGGTTGGACCAATATTCACAAAGACAGCCAGATATAATGTCAGAAAAGGTTCAAGATTTTCACACACTGTACCATGTTTATTGAGGCAAGGGATTTTTAAAATACTTTGGGTCTAAGGTGCAAACTCTGATTTTACATCTAGAAAAATCATTTATGTTAAATGTTCAATTATCTCGGAACGCCAGGGAATGAGTGTGTGCGTGTGTGTGTGTGTGTGTGTTTGTGCACACGCTATGCTGTTTCAGGGATAAAACATAGTTTGGTCTTGAAGAGAAAAAAATACCGTATCATTTGTCTTGTTTAAAAGTATGGGAATTACAATTTTGTGATTAGACCAGGGTATAATTACAGGTCAAAGCAGGACAACTTAATGCAATTACTGTTGAAGCAATAACTTAAAGTATCATATGTGAAACCACTGTCTGCAGTCTTAATTAGGAAAGAGGGATTACTGTATAAAAATTATTCATTCTGTCAGTTCCTTTTATTGCAAAAATAGGAAGGTATATTCACATAGGAATTAAATGCAAGAATAAAGGATCTGACCTGTACATTCACAACACAATATTATCAGTGAGTACAGAATGGAAGGGAGTAGCTTAAAAAGCAAAATGAGTCAACTAAAAGCTCTCATTGCCTTAGAGAACATGTATAGTATGTCATTAGTAATGTTTATTAAAATTGAGTTTTCACTGGAAATACTTCCTGGAAATAGCTCAGGAAATTATTTCCAAATTTAAAAAGGTTTGCAGATTGAAATAGTCTGTGAACCCTTTTTCTAACAAAAAGCATACACAATTTACATGTTTGATATGATTTAATCCATAATCTATGTATCCAGGCCACTTAATGGGAAAAAACACAAAGAGATGAAATCATTTGCTTATCGTCATGTAGATAAGAAGCCAAAATTAGGAGTGAAGCCATGCTCCATTTCGGCTGAGATTGCTGTGTGGCAGGTATCTGGCTGCCCTGGAAACAAATCAACAGATCTCTAAAAAACTCAAAGCCTCAGTGGCCTTCTTTGCCCAGTTAACCTTCTTCCACTGGGTATTCTCCACTTGCCAATCTGGTTTCCAGACTCCTCAAGCTCTTCTCCCTTTTTGGTGCCTCAGTTTCTCCCATGAGATGAGTAACCTTTTTGTGACCTCATAGCTATGCTCTGCTCAGATACTCTTACTGGAAATTCTCCTTTGACTTGCTTTTTTTTGAGACAGAGTCTCGCTCTGTCGCCCACGCTGGAGTGCGGTGGTGCGATCTCAGCTCACTGCAAGCTCCGCCTCCTGGGTTCACGCCATTCTCCTGCCTCAGCCTCCTGAGTAGCTGGGACCACAGGCGCCCGCCACCACGCCCGGCTAACTTTTTGTACTTTTAGTAGAGACGGGGTTTCACCGTGTCAGCCAGGATGGTCTCGATGTCCTGACCTCATGATCTGCCAGCCTCGGCCTCCCAAAGTGCTGGGGTTACAGGCGTAAGTAAGGCACTGTGCCCAACCTCTCCTTTGACTTTTATTTAACCTCTGCTTGTTCTCTCTGTACGTTATTTGTATTTGCATGTCTAGACAGCAAATCATCTGCATAGCATTTCATGACACTTTTCTATTAAGTTCACTATTCCAAAACCAGTAGAATAGCATTAGTATTTTGTATTGCATACAAAAATGACTTCTTAAAAAAAAAGCCTCTCTGAATTTTCTTTCTACCCATCGCATGTTTCTAAACTTGACAAAATGCAACATGGGGGATGAGAAAAAGAAAACAGAAGTGTAGAAAAATCTGTCTTTAGTGTTTTTAAACTTGCTTTGAAATACAAACATTTCTTGAAATGTAGAAGTGAAAGTGATGAATGTTAAGTGGATATTTTTTCACCTTAACTGACTGATCAGAAGAGTATTTATAACCCCCTAACTGATGTCTGGAGCTGATAAATCAACACCAGGGGAGAATATTTCAAGCACATTTATCATTTAAGACAAACAGCCTATACCGAGCATGATTATTTTTTATTCATCATTTTGGCTCACCTCTACGTTTGCTCCTTCTCATTGTTAATAATATCTGTATAAGACTTCTCAATATTTAATGTTACAGATTGCCTGTTGCATGCTGATGAGGTTAAGGTCATATGTTTGACCTCCAGAAGGCCAGTTAGC
>NW_012117599.1:3804656-3817704 GCF_000951035.1 Colobus angolensis palliatus
ACACACACACACACAGACACAGACACACACAGAGACACACAGACACACACATATATACACACAGACACACACACATACACATACACACACACATAAATAAAAATTAAAAAAAAGGCCCTATTTCTAAGGGAAGCCTGATCTTAGCTTCCCTGTAATACCCATTGGTGGTCTCAACATCATAAAAATTACAGAATTCAAGGCTTAAGGGAAACTGTGGGCAAGCTATTTTAATACACTGACCCAACTGCATAGAAGCTCACACTTAGCAGACGAAAGACCAGCATCCTGGAGTGCCACCATTCAGCTCGGTTAATACCCAGCACAGTCCACCAGGTCACTGTTCTCAGTGTCACCTCCAAAGGATGCTGACATAAAAGAGAATCTTACCTGTTCATTCTCCTCTTCATCACTGCTTAGCTTAAGGTCATCTTCCAGCATTCTGAAAGAAGGAACAAAGAGGTACAAAGAGGTACAGATAGTTAGTGGATTCAGAATAATTCAGCATCAAAATATCACCTTAATGTTGCTAATAGAGCAACATTTTGGAAATAAGTCTATTTGATTTCCTATTTTTTTCTTTCCTTTTTATGCGCTTTTCCTCTGGTGCACTTAGGAAATAGCAGACAGTCCCATCATAAAAATTAACCCTCACAACAGTCATCAGCTAAGACGGGCAGCTTTCAGAAGATGCTGTGTTAGTAGGGAAATAATACTTAACCATAACGTATTGTATATTTCAAAACAGCTAGAAGAGAAGAATTGGAATGTTCCCAACAGGAAGAAAAGATAAATATTTGAGGTGACGAATATCCTAGTTACCCTGATTTGATCATTACACATTGAATACCTGTATCAAAACATCACATGTACCTGAAAATAGCAATAAAAAAGAAGATGCTTTTTTTTTCTCTCCCGAATACATACGGGCTTTTCCCCTGGGCAGTCTGCATTCCACAATTACTTGTTTAGTGTTTTCCAAGCTCCCAGTGCTGGGCTGTGTCTCCATGCCTGCCCCAGGGGCTTTCATGGTAAAGAGACAAGGGAACAAGAGCCATAAAGCCATAAACTTGAGTTGTGAGCGAAGCTTCTTAGGCTATCCATCAGTCAAAGAGCTGGAAAAGATGTTGTCCCCAAGATCCTATCTAGTGGGGAAAACCAAGCAGGAGGGCGCTTTCTGAAAAGCCTGTGAAGGTGATTCCCCAGCCCACCCGGATCCCCCCATCCATCCTGAGGAGACAGTGGGGAAGCATGAGGTTGAAAGTGAAAAAAAGAAACACAACTTCAGACTCTGTTATTTGTGATGATAACACTGTATTCTTTTCAGCGTGGCTAAATTGTTTCTTTATAGAATAGTAGTTTTCAGATTAATTCACTTCAAAAGAAATCGTACTCAGAAGTGCACTGTAGAAAAGCGTGCTCTCCACGCAGAGACGCTCTGAGGGAGCAGGGGAGAGCCCGCTTCTGAGGGACCCTGGGGCTCCATACATCAGTGCGAAGGCTGCTGAGCCCTTGTGCTCAAAGGCCTCATTGAAGCCAGCTTCCAAAGGCTGTCCCCTAAAATGTACCCAGTGTCCTTTAAAAGCCAGTTGCAGGCCCATCACTGACTGATACATGCCTCTGAACATTCGTAGAAGTCATTTCAGTCACTTTGGGGGCAAACTAGGGGGTAAAGAACTGGCAGGATAAGGCATGGCCCAGGCTCTGCCGCACCTGTCTATGCATTTGGGGCGAGTCGCTTCACGCACCCTGCCCCCGTTTCCCTATTTGTGAAGTGATGGGTTATAGAGGGCAATCCTGAGGTCGAATCCTGCTTTAGATTCCTTCGCTTTAGATTCCGTCGTGAGTCTACAAAATAAATATGCTCCCCAGTTCCATCAAGTAGAAAAAACCTTCTATTTGTTCTAGAGAACACCACGGAGAAACTTCTAAGTGGTTTTTGGGGTACGATTTAAGGCATTGCTATAAGGGCACCCAATCTGCTTCCTCACAGGCTCCTGCTCATCTTCCCATGCTGAGAGGTGTTGTTCTTGTATTTTTTAAACCACAAGTGAACAAACGAACACGTCAGCAGAGGCTGTAGAGCGGCACCCCCAATTCCTCTGCACGTCTGGCATGCCAGTCATTTCCTTCACCTCACAGACACATAGGCTTGGCTTCAGAGAAGAGACCTCTTGGTGATTTATTAGAGCATTGTTTGGGAGTAGCCTGGGGAAGCGGGCTGTGTTTCCTCTGTCCTTGAGTCCCCAGTGACGAGCACAGTGCGGCACAGAGCACAATTCCAGTTTGCTGGCTGGGCTGAGGCGCCTTCCCAAGACCATTTTCCTGCCCAAAGGCACAGATTTCTTCCTAATGAAAAAGACCAGAGGAGGGGACAGGTCCTTGCCTCCACTGCTGTGCCCTCTTTTGGGTAAACCACCACTGCAGTGTGGTTTAATCTCTAGGACTGTCCAGCAAGCGCTGGGTCTTTTAAAGGTGGGTGGTCCAGCTGGTGGGGGTGGAAAGAGTGGGAAGGACTCACATAATCATGGTTAATAACCCCCTTGCTGTCAGATGGAAGCTGTGTGGTTGGGAAATTTAATGTTTAAATGGACAACAGTGTGCATGGATTAGAAGGCCATCATTCCCCCAAGCAGGAAAGCCCAACACGCCCCAAAGTGAGGGCGCTTAGGCTGGCTGCAAACTAGCCGTGCAACTCAGTCACCACATGAGGCTGGCATGGCTGAAAGTCACCACAACAGTCAAAAGGCTTTGGGAGGCTCTTTCAAGGTACGGAATGCAGCTTACTTTTGTTTATTTCAAACATGTGCTAAACGTATCCACACACAGACATGCGTCTGTGTGAATCTCAGAGGCCCTTGCACCATGATCTCGTGTGAGGTCCGCCTCTGGGGCTGAGCATTTGTGCTTCTGTAAAGGGACTCATCTATCTCATCACCATTTCCAGAAGAAAAGCAGTCAGAGATCAACCTTGCTTTGTGAATCATCATCACTCTGTCGCTGACTTTACCTCTCTTATATTAAAAAAATGAATTGACTGTGTTTCTGGCTGGGTTCTAAAAACAACAAATCACAGGTAAAAATACTCTGCCTTCAGGAGAGACTTCAAGAGAAGTTCAAATCTAATTAGACCTCGAAATAGGAGAATACCTCGAAATAGGAGAAACTGGCCATGGAAACACAAAATCACACAGCTGATACAACATTCCCAGAGCAGCCCTGCGTGGTGCTATTCTCAAAACATGAAATCACAGACCTGGGAAAGATGACCATGGCCCTGCTGCATCCCAGCCCTGACAGGCACAGAGGCACACCCCGAGGAGACCCGGGCTCCCCGCAGACTGAGAGCAGGAACCCTCTGCTTTATTCTTTTCTTTTCTTTTCTTTTTTTTTTGAGACAGAGTCTCGCTCTGTCACCCAGGCTGGAGTGCAGTGGCACGATCTTGGCTCACTGCAAGCTCCGCCTCCCGGGTTCACGCCATTCTCCCCACCTCAGCCTCCTTAGTAACTGGGACTATAGGCACCACCACCATGCCCCGCTAATTTTGTTTTGTTTTTTTGTATTTTTAGTAGAGACAGGGTTTCACCATGTTAGCCAGGATGGTCTCGATCTCCTGACCTCGTGATCCGCCCGCCCTGGGCTCCCAAAGTACTGGGATTACAGGTGTGAGCCACCGCGCCCGGCCCCTCTGCTTTATTCTAATGGTCATGAGCAGGCGCTCGGCTCAACTCCTAGCAAACGGCGCTTGTTCCTGTCCACGACTACTGCATCTTCAAGTCGGTTTAACATTCACAAACAGCTCCATGTTTAATGCTGAACACATCCAAGTGGCCTCTCAGAGAGCCTACGGAGGGGCTGAAGTTCATAGCTGAACAATGAAACACGTTTAGGAGAAGAGAGAACCCGTGACGCCCACAGGACCATAGGAACTGTCTGTACTTGGTTCGGCCAGCAGACAGCAGGCATGGCTGTCTTCACCAAACACACAGATGGCACTGTGGTGGTCATGGGCCTGACCCACTCCCAAACCCTGGGGAACATTTTTTACCATTTGTCTGTTTCCAAAAGGAAACACATAGGCATAGGTATACCAAACAATAAACACACAGAAGTGTTCAACCACGAGTAAAAGGAAGATGCAAATTAAGTGCTGGTTAGGCTACTGGGCAGGGGTGGAGATCCCCCATTTTTTTTTTTTTTAAAGGGAAGGCAAAGACCCTGCTGCTCTAAGGGGCCCCTGAGGGCTAAGTCATCTACATGGAAGGACTGGCCATCTGCATGGAAGCACAGGGACTGTGGGTCCATCCACAGCACCCTGGCTGCGCCCCTACTCCTGGCTTCATCCAGGCCCTACCCCAGCCGATGGGGCTGCCACCCAGGGCCACCCCTTTCACGTTCTCTTAACCCCTCCCCTTCATAGCTCTTCAGATTCCTCCCAGGGGATGGAGCCCTCGACTCACAGCAGCAGCTCTCATTGCTTAAGGGATGTCCCTCCGTGCCAGACCAGCTAAGCGCTTTCTAGATGCTACTTTGTCAATCCCTACAGCAACTCCTCCAAGGTGGGAGGTGGGCGCTATAGGGAGCTGCGGACCGTGGTGGTCACAGCAGGGACTCCAGGGTCACATTGCCCAGAATGAATGCTATCTCCGCCTTTCATCTAGCCCAGGGCCCTGGGACCTGCCTCAGAGGGCTTCCCGGAGAACTTATTTCACAATCCTTGGATAGTGCTAAGCGTGGGACCTTACACCAGGGAGCCTCCAATCAATGCTCATTTTTACCAATATTCCCTTTTCCCTAGGAGGGAAGTGGGCCTCAGAGCATTTAAGAAACTTATATGGATAAACAAGTTGAGAGACTCTGAAATGTCTTTGTAATGATGCCTTAAAACAGAGCCATTGGCTCTACTTTCAGGCCGTTTTGAAAAGAAAGGGTGATGTTCCCGAGAGATGGTGGAGGGAATATATTTTGGCCTGTCACTGCTGTCAGCTGGTCTGAGTGGCTTTATGTCGACAGGACAGAAAACATGCCCATTAGCCCCAGTGCCCGGGGAGGTCCGCCCTGGGAGCCAGCAGGTGGCCACGAGGCCAGGAGTCCCTCCATGAGGAGTCAAGAAGGCGCTGCCAGATGACAATGGGGAAGCTGAAATAAAACAGGTACTAAAATTGAACTTTTTGGCTGGGCATGGTGGCTTGCTCCTGTAATCCCAGCATTTTGGCAGGCTAAGGCTGGTGGATCATTGAGCCCAAGAGTTCGAGACCAGCCTGGGCAATATGGCAAAATCCCACCTCTATAAAAAAATATAAAAATTAGATAGGCACGGTGGTATGGACCTGTAAATCCAGCTACTAGGGAAGCTGAGGTAGGAGGATCGCCTGAGTCTTGGAGGTCGAGGCTACAGTGAGCCGAGATTGTACCACTGCACTCCAGCCTGGGCATGAGACCCTGTCTCAAAAGAAAAAAAAATGAACTTTTTGAATTGAGAGCAGAGGTGCAGCCTGAGGTGTAGACAGACCTGAACTTCATGGCCTTAACACTGAAGAGTTATCAAACTACCATCAGGGACAGTCTGCGTTAGCACCTCATGGTGACTTTACAGTAGAGTCTGAACCAGGTACGTGAGAACTGTGACGCTTTAAGGACGCAAGCAAAATTTTTTTTAATGTGCGATTAAGTGATTGAGATTCCACCCATTTTCACTTGCAAACCTGTCCTTACAGTGATTGTTGGGCATGTTGTAACACCCTCCCTGACACGCAGACAAGGAGTGGAAGGGTTCTGAGCCCCCAGCTGCACTGGCTCACACTTTCTTTTTTTTTTTTTTTCTTTTTTGGATTTTTAGAGTTTATTAAGCAGGGGAGTGGAAGGGAGATGTGGCACAAATAGAAGGATGTAACATTCAAACAACAGAATCTAGGATTTTTGAAACACTTTCAGTTACGATTACACAAAGGGTCACTTCCTCCCCCAACGACACATGGGCCTCTCAAAGGAGAGGAGGGAGTAAGTCCCATGGTAGGGTCAGTGGTTGCTCCTGGGTTTTGGAATCCTTTCTGTGGAGCTTTCAAGGCCAGACCTTGGGCTCAGGGTCGAGACTTCATAGTGGTGACAGCTAGACCCAGCAAGAGGGCTGTGACCATGAAACCCTGGGCGGCGATCCGGTTGCACATCATGAGCTGAGAGCGCTGGCTGTCGCCCCAGTAGAAGGAGTAGAGGCCGTAGGTGAGGGCGGCCGCTGTGGCCAGGTAACCTATGGGTACCATCGGGTTCTCGTGGGTCTTGTGAAGGAACTTTTCCTTGAAACTCTCTGGATTCCTGTAAACAGTGGGCCTAAGCCCCTCAATGACTACAGGCTTCGATGGTTCAAAGGGAACCTCCAGAATCACAGGGCCGGGAGTCGCCATGTCCGGGCCACAGCAGCAGGAGAAAATCCTGGCTCACACTTTCATGCAGGGAGAGAGGGCCTTGCAGGAGCTCCGTAGAGGAAAGGATGCAACGGGACTTTCATTCAGAACTCTAAAGAGGGAGCCAGAGATAAACAGGTCCATTTGCAGTTTGGCGAGCACTACCCTGGAGGACTTTTTACTTTCTGAAAGGGAAAGATGAATGGAAACATGCCTCATCACCACCAGTGGAACCAGCATCCAAACTCCCAATTGTTGTTTTGCTTTGCTTCAGAGACAGGGTCTTGCTCTGTCTTCTAGGCTGGAGTGCAGTAGCGCAATCATAGCTCACTGCAGCCTCAAACTCGTAGGCTCAGCAATCCTCCCACCTCAGCCTCCCATGTATCTGGGACTACAGACGCTGGCTACCATGCCTGGCCAAACCCCCAAGTGCTGATTCATCCAATTACTTCTGTGTCCACTGTGTGCCAGGCACCTACTACAGAAGGTGTATGTACCATCTCCCAGGGGTGGTTCCCCTCACACGTGACATTGAAATCAGCATGTCATTTTACCTATTTTTAAATGCCTTCAAATTGTGAAGCTCTGGCATATACAACTTTTGCAGAACCCAACTGTGCCATCTGAAGGTAAACTCAGTACTTTTCAGAAAAGGGAGTAATTCAATACCACCTTTGCAATGTTAACATTTGATGACCATAACTTCCCTGTGCGTATTATTTTCTTAATCGAGCAAGTGATACACTTATGTTGTAGCTGGCGCCTGCATTTTTCAGGCCTAAAATTTCTTGGGAAGCAGAAATAGCCGCCTACACTTAACAGATGGCTAACGGCTGCCAAAGCTCATCTGTATCTTCCACAGGTATTGCAAACGGGCACATTAACTACCTGCAAGTGTAATGGCAGCCATTTCACAGAGTAGTGGTTTTTAATCAATAGGATTTTCCCTGAATTAGTTGTCATTTGGGGCCCTTAACAGATCGGAATCCTTTAGTCCTTTAAAGTTCATTTCATTTTGCTTTGTTTTAACAGTTTTTAAAAAAATCTCAGTTTTAATTGGGCTGTTGGATTTTCAGATTTGTTTCTATAGCTGGTGCTGCTACTATCTCCACCCACGTGAGATTTAAAGCCAAAGACAAATGTTTATGAATCTCCATTAAACATATTCATATATGCAAATATCTAACAATTAGCATTGCCCGAGAGCCTATTCATTATGCAAGTGCACCTCTCTGCAGGTATTCCCCAAGCCATCATCTCCACTGCCTGGAACACGGGAAGGAAAGTTATACAACTCATTTCGTTCTTTCTGAAGTCTGCTGCTTTGTCAGGGTCAGTGCTACCATCTGCCTGTGGTGATTTTCATGAACAAGTAACCACCTTCTTCTCGGCATGTGTGGGTAAGAACTTAGCTTATGCCATCCCAGCTAACTGGGAACAGGGAAGGCTAGCGTGGGCTCAGTCTAGGCCTTGTCAATTTAGTACATCCAAGGCACAGATGAAGTCCCTTAGTCTGGAGGCAAATGGAGAAATCAGGAACAAGATGAAGGGCTGCTCTACTTGACCTAAGTGTTTCCAACTCTGATGTTTTAAAACCCATGGATCCCGACATCTTCTGAAGCAATTTCGGTCCATAGCAAGGTGGTATTTGCTCATGCATAGCTCCTTCCTGGACTCCCTCCCTCCCAGGACCTGTTCTGTCAGTGAAATCATCCATGATCCTGTCATTCTGCCACGTTGAACCTGGGGTGAAGGTGCACTGTCTCGCTTAGGTTTAGGACCTTAGTTTTAGTTAGCGACAGCAACTTCCGATGGTCCTTTTCTCCACTGATGTGCTGAATCCACTTGCCACCTTCTCTGCAGGCCCATCTTCCCTGGGGGATGGCATCTCATCTCCTACCCTAGAAGGCCCTCTCAAAAGCCAATCTCATTTGGGAAACCTGCCAAATCCTGCTGAGATGCTGGGTGATGTGTGTCTTCAAAATCTCAATCAGTCAACTGTCTTTCCCAACAGTACGCCTATCTATATTCATAGAAAATAAACAGAAAGAAAAGGAAAATGGAAATCAACAGTCATAAGAAGAAACAGTCAGTGGTACAGAGTCTGGGGTGGTGAAATAAGTTTTGAAATGGCAGCTTGGAGGCTAGCCAGTATTATAGTCTAATTCTGTCCCTAACTAGCACCGTGAACTCAGGCAAATCATTCACTTCCCCTAGACATTGTTTCCACATCTCTAAAGTGAGAGTTGGATAAAACAACCGCTGCATCCTCTTACTGGTCTGAATTCCTTGGTTCTGTGCCTTTACCAATGGGTAGAATGTCCCGGAAGACTGCTGGAGAATTGGAGAATGAGATGATCTGATACTACTCAGTTGAAAGTGAAACAAATAGGCTGGTATTTGAGTAAATGGCACCAAGATCCAGCAAGATCGAGGAGTCCTAGGTGAAGTTCTCTGTTTCCCTATAGTTCAAGTTACATGTGCCAAAGGGGTGTTCTAAAATCCAACAGAAAATGGATGTGGGATGTGGCAGTGCTTCCAGACAGCGGAGTGCTGTGTGAACAGAATGTCTGAACACTTTATGAAGATATTCCCCATGTCATATGGTATGTGGCATAAAACCTCCCTCTCAGGCTCTAGTCCTATAAACATGTAATACTGAAGAGGCATCCCATCCCTGAAACAAGAACAAAGGCAACAGCCAGACTGTGCCCAGGTTCTCCTGCACAGGGAATGCCGACTACTGAACCGGGGGATGGTGCCAGCTCCCCACCTGGGCTTGAGACACGGGAAGTGTCTGTACTAACCAGTCAGCTCTAGTATTCTTTAGACTCTTCCCTAGTACAGTGAAATGTGACCCCCCCCACTCAGACCGAATAGCTTTTTGGTAGTTAAAAAGAGGACTGAATGATAGAATAAGGTTCTGGTGATCTATTACACAGTACAGTGACTATAATTAATAGTAACATATTATGTATTTCTAAATGGCTAAAATAATGGATTTTAAATGTTCTCACTACAAAGAAATAATAAATATTTGAAGTGATGGATATGTTAATTATCCTGATTTGATGGTTCTACAATGTATGTATGTATCTAAACATCACACTTACTCCACAAATATCTCCAGTTACTATCTGTCAATTAAAAATGAAACTTTTTAAAAAGAAAAAAAAAACAACCTAAGAGGACCTTTATGTTAATAAAATCAGATGACATATAAGTTGATCATTTCCACAGATGCAGAAAAAGCATTTGACAAAAGTCAACATTTTTTAAATTAAAACACTTAACAAAGTAGGTACGGCTGGAATACACCTTAACACAGTAAGGCCATATCATATTTGACAAGCCCACAGTCAACATCAGACTCAATGGTCAAAGATGGAAAATGTTTCCTGTAAGATCAGGAACAAGAAAAGGACACCTACTCTTATCATCTCTATTCAACACAGGACTGGATGTCCTAGCCAGAGCAATTAGGCAAGAGAAAAAAATAAAAGGCATCCAAATTGAAGAGGAGGTAAAATTGTCTCTGCAGATGACACGATCCTGTATATAGAAAATTGTAAGGATGCCACCAAATAAAATCCTGTCAGAATGAATAAATAAATTCACATGACGTATAAGAAGATGGCGAACAGAACAATAAAGTAATTTGGTGTCTCAGAAGAGCGTTCACCACGTTCTCTAGGCTCTGTTCCACACATCACCAGAAGTCTGTGTCCTCTCAAAAATTCTACATGATCCTTCAATTCTTTCAAAAGGAACAGCTTGTTCCCAAACTCCACCATGAAGACACATGTAGAAAAGCATGAAATCACAAAATACTCTTCAAGGTAACTGAAATAATAAGTGGCATAGCTTGGGAAAAAAATAAAGTCACCTGGTATCAAGGTAGAGACAGCATTGCTGGGGTGCACACAACCTTCACCAATCAGAGACAGAAAATACCAAAATACTGTTCTCCACATTTTAACAAGAGGTAATCTATAAATGAGGACTTCCCAATGAAAGCTCTGAAAATAGTCCACATTTTTCTTTTCAAATCATTTAGTAGGCTGAGTGTACTAAGTTCCTCATCTGATCAGTCTTCGAGGAAGTAAAGGCTTTGAGAGTGCTGTGGGAAAACGTTTACAAAGGAATGTGTTCTTAGAGCATGAATTGCTCTTATTTAGCTGCGGGGAAGTAGAAAGCTCCTTAGGAGCTTTAGACATGAAAGTGAGGCCAGTGATTCTCAAGCTTGAGCCTGCATTAGAACACTAGTTAAAAGCTCCATTGCTGGTCCCATTCCCAAGGGTTTCTGATTTAGCAGGTGTAAATTAGTCCGTTTTCACGCTGCTGATAAAGATATACCCTAGACTGGGTAATTTATAAAGAAAAAGAGGTTTAATGGACTCACAGTTCCACGTGGCTGGGGAGGCCTCACAGTCATGGCAGTAGATGAAATCATGTCTTACATGGCAGCAGGCAGAGAGAGAATGAGAACCGAGCCAGAAGGGAAACCCCTTATAAAACCAGCAGCGTGTGAGATGTATTCACCGCCATGAGAACAGCATGGGGGAGACTGCCCCGTGATTCAGTTATCTCCCGCCGGGTCCCTCCCACAACGTGTGGAATTATGGGAGCTACGATTGAAGATGAGATTTGGGTAGGGACACAGCCAAACCGTATCAGTAGGTCTGGAGCGGACCCCGCCCCAAGTTGGTGTTTCTCGTAAGTCCCCAGGTGATGGGGCCACACTTTGGGAACCAGTGAGCTAGGCCACACCTCCTGCCCACAATGCTGTGTATATCTGCAGCCAGCAGCTGAAAGCAGAGTCTGTGAGGCTCCCTAGAGCTGCTTCTGAGAGCATATTAGGGAGGGCCGAATGGTGGGGACCTGAGGCCCCGACACCCAGACACTGCCCTGGCATGTATTTCTCATCAGATCTCACCCACAGTGACTGCCTGTCCACAGTGGGGATCCCAAAGAGAATTGGGGCCCCTTTCCCCCTCTATCACTGCCAGGAACTGCTGCTCTTTCACTCAATCAGCGGAGCCCATCACTGGAATACAAATTCCACAAAGGCTTTGGACTTGCTCTCAAAGGCCTCCTGGTTAGTAGGGGACAGAGACAGGTCATCCCATGATTTTAACATGGTGGCATGAGCTCTAGAGCAGACATGTGCTCTCAGAGACCAGGGGCTCAGGAAACACTGGCTGGAGGAGAGCATACCTGAGCTGTCCTGGGAGAGCCGGCGAGGCCAGGGAAAGCCAGCCCAGCCTCCACAGGGTGACAGTCCCGCAAAGGGAGGACAGCCTAGCACAGAGCGTGTGGGGGAACGGAGGCGGTTTCTTTCCCTCAGTTCTATAGACCTCTTTTTAAAAAAAGACAATACATAAACATGGCTAAAGCATCCCCAAGTAGAAAAAGGTATCCAGTGAAATGTCTCCCAGCCTTGTCTCTACTTGCCCACTTCCTACTTTCATCCTCTACCATCACAATTGCTTAGAGTTTCTATTATTTCAGAGTGTATGTATTAGCATGCAAATGAATGTAGACCCATTAGAGTCAGTACAGGACATTAAAGAGCAGCCGTGTGGTGGACGAATAGAAGGCTAACTGGAATCTTCTGTTTTTGAGGCAGGGTCTCACTCTGTCGCCCAGGCTGGAGTGTGGTGGTGTGATCGTGGCTCAAGTGATCCTCCTACTACCTCAGCCTCCCAAGTAGCTAATTCAGGAGACCTCCCAATTAGTGAATGCCTAGCTAATTTTTAAAAATATTTTTGTAGAGATGGGGATCTCACGATGGTGCCCAGACTGGCCTTGAACTCCTGGGCTCAAGCAATCCTCCCACCTTGGCCTCCCAAAGTGTTGGGGTTGGGATTACACATGTGAACCACCGTGCTTCACCTGCACTCTTATCTGTGAGTAGGAAGGTTCCTGATGAGCCCTGCCTCCTGCTTTTCACACCCTTGTGTAATGCCTTCCCCTGAGGGGGCTGCAGCAGCGACTGGCCCCTATTGAACAGCATAGTGCAAACAGTGGGATGTCACTTGTGAGATTCGGTGACTTCTGCTTGCCAGCATGCACGCTCTTTTGCACTTCTTGCTGGCTTGCTTTGAAGAAGCAAGCTGCCACGTTGTGAGTCCCCATGGCAAGCAACTGAGGACAGCCTCTGGAAAACAGCCACTGAGGAACTGAGGCTCTCAGCCCAACAACTCAGAAGGAAACAGCCCCTGCCAGCAGCCACAAGAAATGCATGTTTCCCCGGCCAAGCTTTGAGATGACTATATTCCTCGACGGCAGCCCTGTGTCAGACCCTGGGCCAGGGGACCCCACTGAGCTAAGCTCACATTCCTGACCCACAGAAAACTAGGACATAATAGATACTGTTTTAAGCTACTATGCTTTGGAGTAATTTGTTAGATATCAATAAATAATTGGTATGCTGGTGGACGGTATTTGATATTTAATGTGTCCCCCCTTCAAGACTGCTCCCAATTGCTTGAGCCAAAGCATTCACAGCTATCATTCAAGTTGTCCAACAGAAGTATGAGACAAGTTGGTAATTTAAACTTTTCTAATCTTCACATTAAAAAATACGGCCAGGCGCGGTGGCTCACGCCTGTAATCCCAGCACTTTGGGAGGCCAAGGCGGGCGGAT
>NW_012117599.1:3818262-3824586 GCF_000951035.1 Colobus angolensis palliatus
TCTGCCTCGAGAAAAAAAAAAAAAAAGAGAGAAATAGGCGAAACTAATGTTAATAATATATTTCATTTAAGACAACATGTCATTTCAATAGGATAAGATACACATCTCAAGTGCTCAACAGACACATGTGGCTGGTGGTTCCCACATCGGACAGCAAAGGCTCAAACCTTTGGTCTGAAGGTGAGGGTGTTCACATTTCCAGGAGTTTTTGTTTTTCCCACTCACACTAAGCCCTCAGCCCCACTCTGTCTCTTTTAGGTTGGCAATATTTTCCATATTTGCTGCCTAATCGAGTATACCAGCAAGCCTGTGACAACAAAGATCCTGAAACCTTTTTTTTTTTTTTGAGACAGCGTCTCACTCTGTTGCCCAGGCTGGAGTACAGTGGCACGAGGCACGATCACAGCTCACTGCAGCCTTGACCTCCCCGAACTCAGGTGATCTTCCCACCTCAGCCTCCCAAGTAGCTGGGACTACAGGCATGTGCCACCATGCCCAGCTAATTTTTGTATTTTTTGTAGAGACAGGTTCTGCTATATTGCCCAGGCTGGTCTCAAACTCCTAGACTCAAGTGATCCTCCCACCTCAACATCCCAAAGTGTTGGGATGAAAGGCATGAGCCACTGCAGCCAGCCAATCCTGAAAACTTAAGCAGGTAGAATTGCTGAGAGAGGAGAAATGGGAGGCTTTGGTCAGGATCAGTACAAATACATACGCCCACTGAATCCTAAAGGCCCATTTTGTCCCAGTTAAACCTGTCAATGACAAATCTTGCTACTAATTCTGATGCTACTGTTTACTTATGATCTGGCACGCCACAAGGTTCCAGTATGCACTGGCTTCACGGAAGAGCTGGGAAGCAGAAACTAACATGTAGCTGCAGGTGGCCCACAAGAGGAATAAGCTCAGCTCAGGGCAACGGGTTTAGGAGCCACGTCCTAGGAAAACAGAACAGCAGGCAGGCTCGCAAACACATCCTGTAAAACTGACCATTTGGCAAGGTAAGTGTGTACCCTTGTTGCTCTGATTTATCCCTTCCCCATTTCTCTTGGATGCAGTAAAGACATATAGTAAATCACTAAAGTTACCTGAAACTTCCCAGCTTGAAAAAAAAAACAAAACTGTATTTCAAAGAACGGAGTAACAGATACTGGGGTCTGTTTGAGGGTAGACTTTGGGAGGTGGAAGAGGAGCAGGAAAGGTTACTGTTGGGTACTGAGCTTAATCCCTGGGTGATGAAAAAATCTGTGCAACTAACCCCCCATGACACGAGTCTACCTGTGTAACCTATGTAGTCTACCTTCACATGTACCCCTGAACCTAAAATGCAAAGTTAAAAAAAGAATAAGATAGGAAATTAAAAAACAAACAAACAGTGTATTCACAAAGTGTGCTGACTGTCCTTTTCACTTGGAATTGCAACGCTAGCTAGGGGAGCAGCCCAGAGCGACCCCTTTGTCTTAGAGAACTGGGAGGCTGGGCCCCCTTTCCTTGAACATCCCATGATGCTTTCCTCCCAGAAATATGTAAGTGCCACACACGGTTCATGTGTGATTGTGAAAATATAAAAATGCTCCATCTTTTCCACTTAGGGCAACGTAGGCCACAGTTATGAAGTAGCATTCTCCAAATATATTAGACTTTAAAATTGCTTCCTGCTAAAAGAATTGCAGGGAAAGAGGGCTGGATGTACTCTATCATTTCTATCAGAAAACTGGGGCTTTAGAAAGAGCACTTTAACCCGGAGTGCTTTCTCCTTGAAGATGGGTTTAAATCCTGTCTTTGTCTGTTATAAGGACTTCTAGAAAATTAGTTTCTGAGCTCGATGTTCTCAGTATTAAAGAATTGACTTTCTAAGGCTAAATGAATGCAGGTACAGTTTGTGAAAGAACATGACCCTTTCCTGGGCAGACAGCAGAGGACAGGTCAGAGGATCCCGACTGGGAACATACAGTTTCTGTGGCTGTACAAATTCGATGGTGGACATTACTTAAACCTCTTCAAAGGGGGATTTGCACCTAACCAGAGGGGAACGAGATATGTATGTATTTATTTGGCTCAAATCTGATGTTGAACATTAATAATCAGTAAATAAGTTAGCTGCCTATTCTGTTTGCTCACTAATGGTTTGCTTATTTAATAACTTTTGACAATAAGAATGCATTGAATCTATAAGTGTCATAACATACATCAGGTTAAGATTTGTTCTTTGGTTGGAAACGTAAGTTTTTGCATTTTTCTGGCTGCTGTTATTGACAAGTTAATTGCTAAAAGAGTCCCTAATTAAGAGATCTGTTTGAACAGATAAATGGTCAGAATTAGGAAAGAGAACCACGCATCATCTCCTAATTAGCAAATTCATGCACTTTAAGCTATACCAACGTTCACACGTTACCTGAGGATGGCATCACACAGGGATTTCTAACCTTTATGGCACATTGGAGTCACCTCAGGATCTTTAAAAAATATTGATGCCCGGCTCCACTCCAACCCCATATTCTGATGGGATAGGTTTGGGGTGCAATCTGAGCATCTACTTTTTTTTTTTAAGCTCCCTAGGGAGCTGATTCATGGGCCTCATCCCCAGATACTATGATTCGCAGCAAAGTTTGGGATGCACTCTATAACATACAGCTGGACTGAGTCATAAGAGCTGAAGGTCATGAAGAGCTCTGCACCTTGGATAAAGTCCCACACTCTAAGTTTTAGTCTGTTCATTAATATAAGGGGATGATAGTTGAGATTCAAATGAGATGATAAAGGTGAAAGCCCACTGTAAACTGTAAAGCTTCACAGGAGTTTTCAGTAAGGGGTTTAGCATTACCTGGGATGTTTTGAAAGATACTGTTCTATGGGCCTTACCCCCAGGGATTTGATTTAATTGTCTTGGATTGGCCATAGGCATGAGTACTTCTGACAAGCTGCTACGGTCTGAATGTTTCGTGTTCCCTCAAAATTCACATATTGAAACCTAACCTTAAATATGATAGTATTCAGAGATGGGGCTTTTAGGAGGTGATTAGCTCCTGAGGGCAGAGCTTTCATGAATGGGATCAGTGTCCCTGTAAGAGACCTCAAAGAGCTCTTCCCACTTGGTGTCCTTTCCAACGTATGAGGACCCAGCTCGCAGGTGCTGTTGATGAACCAAAAAGCAGTTTATCAACAGACACCAAATCTGGTTTCTTGATCTTGGACTTCCCGGCCCCCACAACTGTGAGGAATAAATTTCTGTCATTCAGATGCGTCCCAGTTTATTTTGTTACTTTAGCCTGAGGTTTTTTTTTTTTTTTTTTTTTGAGACGGAGTCTTGCTCTGTCGCCCAGGCTGGAGTGCAGTGGCCGGATCTCAGCTCACTGCAAGCTCTGCCTCCCGGGTTCACGCCATTCTCCTGGCTCAGCCTCCTGAATAGCTGGGACTACAGGCGCCCGCCACCGCGCCCGGCTAAGTTTTTGTATTTTTAGTAGAGACGGGGTTTCGATCTCCTGACCTTGTGTTCCGCCCGCCTCAGCCTCCCGAAGTGCTGGGATTATAGGCTTGAGCCACCGCGCCCGGCTAGCCTGAGGTATTTTGTTACGGCAGCCTGAATAAACTGACATGAACATCCTAAGTGAATCTTCTATTCATTCTATTCAGCCAGGGTTGAGAACCACTGCCTTAATTTTTCTTTTTTTTTTTTGACAGGGTCTTGTTCTGTCATCCAGGCTAGAGTATAATGGTGCATCTTGGCTCACTGCAACCTCTGCCACCCGGGTTCAAGTAATGCTCCCTACCTCAGCCTTCCAAGTAGCTGGGACTACAGGTGCCTACTACCACGCCTGGCTGATTTTTGTATTTTTAGTAGAGACAGGGTTTGGCTATGTTGGCCAAGCTGGTTTTGAACTCCTGATCTCAGGTGATCCGCCTGCCTTGGCCTCCCCAAAGTGCTGGGATTATAGGTGTGAGCCACCACGCCTGGCCACTGCCTTAATTCTAACTCAACTATCACCTTCCTATTAAAGTCATCTCCAATCCACAGGACAGAATTAGTCACTTCTTATCTAACTGACTAATTTGTACATAGCTAATGCATTACGTTGGAATTTTCTATCTGATCTGGCTTCACTCTCCCTGCCATCTTCCACTGGAATAAGAATGCTTGAAGGGAAGGGGTGTGTTTCCTCAACGCCTAGGATAAGGCACAAGCCCATCATTACTAAGAAGTTAAGGAATTACCATGAGGCATTTTAGAATTCTTCAGTGGTTGTTTTCAGAAACCACAAGGTAGCCCTGGGGAATCTGAGATCCCCAGCTTCTTCTTCAGCCTCTGGGAGGAAACAGAAAATTATACGAATGCCACGCCTTTCAAGCTCCCTGGAGAAGACCCCACACTTTCATCAAGACTGCATAGGATAGTGTGCTGGGTTTTCTGTCTAGTGGCAACTTGGCATCATCTCTCCTTTGAAGCACTCCTTTCTATCACAGGGGCTGGAGGCCTAGGAACTACATTTCCCAGAATCCCTGCCGATAAGGCTTTTGGTTAAATGCTGCCAGTGAGAGGCACCTGAATGGAGCTTGGAAAATCAAAGATTAACAGAAGCCTTTACTGCTCCCAGGACAGTGAAGCAGGTGCAGAAGCTTCAGCAGATGGCAGATACGAGGTTCTGTGAGTGGCTTCCAGGCACCCTTCTGTGAATAATGCCTGCAGGTGCTGCAGACATCTGAGATTATTGTTAGCAGTTTTCTGTTATTCTTGCATTTATTGATTTCTTGAAATGACTTTCTGAACTGATGACTGATTTCCTGTTAGTATCCCTTCTCTGGCCCTCCTGATGGGTTTGGAAGGCACTAATTCCCTATGTTAAGTGTCTTTCTACTTGAAATACCCAGAGTGGTTCCTCTTCTCCAGATCAAACTGACTGATGTGTATAGTAATTAAGAGCATGAGCTCTGTAGTCAGAAAGCCTGGTTTATTGATTTCTATCCAGATGCTGTACCTCAGGCTAGTTGTGTCCTTATGCAAAGAACTTAAGTTGCTCTGCCTTCCATTTCTTCATCTGTAAAATGGAAAAACGAAGTGTTTACCTCCTAGGAATGTTGTAGAAATTACATGGGGAAAATGTATAAAACATTCTATACAGTGTCTGGTATGTAGTAATTATTAAATATTCAGTATTCTAACTGATATTTTATTACCTATTCCATCTTGTGGCAGTAACTATGCTACAATTTAAGACAGTTTTTCCTTTTCTTTCTTTTTTTTGAGACAGAGTCTCACTCTGTTGCCCAGGTTGGAGTGCAGCGGTGTGATATCACGGCTCACTGCAGCCTTGACCTCCCAGGCTCACGTGATCCTCCCGCCTCAGTCCCCCAAGTAGCTGGAACTGTAGGTGGCCCACCATGCTTGGCTAATTTCTGTAGAGACGAGAGGTTTTGTTATGTTGCCCAGGCTGGTCTCAAACTCCTGGGCTCAAGTGATCCACCTGCCTCAGCCTCTCAAAGTGCTGGGATTATAGCCATTTACTTTCTCTAACGGAGAAGATAAACTTCTTAATTTCTCGACCACCTCCAATGAGCACCTTCTAGGTGTTAAGAGATACAAAACTGGAGACGTCTTTCTTTTCAAGTTGCTCACTGTTTACTGGGGACAGAAGCAGAAAGAAAAGCCAGTGAGGTGATAAATACTATGGCAGCACAGATGACCATCTTCTTTCCTTGTCAGACAATCCCAGTCCTTTTATTTTTCCTTGTAGGTTTATTCTTCAGTCTGTAGTTCTCTTCTGTATCTCCTACAAGTTCCCCAGTGTCCTTCCCAATTTATAGTCATGTGTGGGACACAGTCCACTCTACAGGCTCTATCGGCATGGACTGTAGGGGAGAATGACCTGCTTTATGTCGGAAGTCAACAGCTCTGAGAATTAAGGCCTAAGACTCATAACTTAGAGCTTTCTCCACCTAAGCTCATTGAGTCTCTCCTTCCCCAAATGTCTTGAGGAAAAAAGCCATCTGCCTCCTTGTTCAGGACAGCCATGGGGTCACTTAAGACTCATCGTGGAATTTTAACAACCTTATCCTACGCTGTGTGGACCAAGATGACCATCCGGCTCCTGTGGTTGCGGTGGGGACCACACTGTACCTGGGTACTACAGGGGTGCAGCCACCCCACCCTCCCCTGCAGCCATCCGGTCCCTGGAACACGCGGTTCCAGGACCTGCAGCTGCTCGTGACTAGATGGAGGCTTTCACACTAATCCACGAATCCTCTCTGCCACAAACATCATAAGCAGATTGTATAAACGTGAAGAGGAGAAAAAGACTTCAATGTTCCATATTAAAGAAAAAGCGGCCG
>NW_012117599.1:3825086-3844223 GCF_000951035.1 Colobus angolensis palliatus
ACAGCTCACTGTAGCCTCAACCTCCTGGCAGTGCAGTGGTGTGAACACAGCTCACTGTAGCCTCAACCTCCTGGCTTCCAGTGATCCTCCCACCTTGGCCTCCCAAAGTGCTGGGATTACAAGCCTGAGACACTGTGCCCAGCCCATGAATTCAGCTTTAATACTACCACTTTTGTAGCACTTTGCATGTTATCTCTGATACTTCCAGAATTTTTCATTATAAAACGAATCCAGACGGTTTGAATATAGAAATCAAATAACTCAAACCTCAAAAAATCTCACTATATACCAGGACTTTTTCTTCCTTTTTTTTTTGGAGACTGAATCTCACTTTATCGCCCAGGCTGGGGTGCAGTGGCACTATCTCAGCTCACCACAACCTCCACCTCCCAGGTTCACGCGATTCTCGTGCTTCAGCCTCCCAAGTAGCTGGGATTACAGGTGCCCGCCACCACGCCTGGCTAATTTTTGTATTTTTAGTAGAGACAGGTTTTCGCCATGTTGGCCAGGCTGGTCTCAAACTCCTGACCTCAAGTAATCTGCCCGCCTCAGCCTCCCAAAGTGCTAGGATTATAGGCCTGAGCCACTGCCTCTGGCCTTCTCTCTTTCTTTTTTAAAAATAGAGTTGAAAATTAGGCCAAGTATATTAAGTATTCTAAATCCATTTTCAGGTACATACAACTGGCTTTTGCAATGAGAAACCTGATTACCCAGCCAACATGCATCTCTCTACACCAATTACATTCTCCTGGGAGTTGTTCAACTCAAGGTGACACAGAATGTGTCGAATAATCCATGTAAATTAAGCCTCGCCATATCCATTGCAGAGGAGTCGTGCATTTACTGGGCTGGAACTGGGGTCACCAGGACCAGTCAGGCCACTCCTTAAGAAAGGTTCAGCATTTCGTCATGATTTTATATATTAGATATATTTTGAGTTTACGTAAAAAAGAGTAAAACTGCAGAATCAAGTCCTTTGTTGCCTACCTAACTTTTTAAACATATTCATCTATTTCTCTTTCAGGTGGAAGAAAGGAATCTTAAGTTCAAGAAAAAAATTCATGTGAAAAACTCTAAGTGGGAATGTTCACTTTTGAAATAGGGTCAGACTACAGAATAGTGTTGCTTCTGCTTAGTGCTTAAGAAAATAACCATGAAAATAACGATCTACTTAGTTACTATCCTGGAAGTCATGGTGTCCATACTGCTAAAGTGGGTCTATTCGCTGATGGAGGATAGGAGAGTAGGGATAAAAACAGACAGGATCCAGGCCGGGCACAGTGGCTCACGCCTGTAATCTTAGCACTTTGGGAAGCCGAGGCGGGCGGATCATGAAGTCAGGAGATCAAGACCATTCTGGCTAACCCAGTGAAACACTGTCTCTGCTAAAAATACAAAAAAAATTAGCCGGGCGTGGTGGCGGGTGCCTGTAGTCCCAGCCACTTGGGAGGCTGAGGCAGGAGAATGGCGTGAACCCGGGAGGTGGAGGTTGCAGTGAGCCAAGATCGTGCCACTGCACTTCAGCCTGGGCGACAGAGCAAGACTGTCTCCAAAAAAAACAAAAACAGAAACAAAAAAACAGATAGGATCCCAGTCCAATGCAGACTTTTTGACTTTCCTATTTTAGATGAGTCAAGAGTCCTGATCCATAGTTGCAATTAAAATGACAGAAAGCCAACTGATGTCAGGGCCAACACCAAATAACACTGTGAAGGACGCTGAGTTTACCTTTGAGAAATCCCCATCACTTTAGGTGCACCCTCCCTCTCCAGGGCTCATACCCCCACACAGACTATTCCTTTCTGACCAAGGAACTGGAGCCATTCCCATGGTCTGGAATGTGTCTCCTTTCCTGCCTACTTGCTAAAATGTTTCTCTTCTCAGTCCCATACCCTTGGGACTCGTTGTGAGCCAGCCACATTGAATGTTGAAGAGTTGGTAAGATTTGACTCCTTCTAACAGGTTCCCAAGCACTACTGACCTGCAATTGCAAAAAATACAAATAAATAAAACCCCAAGAGCAACAAAGATCCTGAAGGAGTGACATTAATGGTAGAATTTTTAAGGTACAGTGGTAGCCCCCAAATGGGCCATTTTTCCTTCATTTAATCTCACTGCATGGCAAATATAGACAGCAGCAGGCATTCCTGACCAAGAGTCCTAGTGATGGCCTGATGGAATCAGAGATGAGACTGTCTGACCCACTCCAGGCAGCATGGCCCCTAAAGGGCCCTCTACAGCTGGGAGCCTTCCCTGTTCTGTAATAACTGCACATCAGCAACCTCTATCATTGTGGCAACGGTAATTAATTATTTAAGTCATATTTCATTGATTGCCTAATAACACATCTAAATGTGCCAGGCATGTTGCCAGCCAACAGCAAACCAATGATGAACAAGAAATGGTTCCTCCCTTAGGGAGTTCCAGTCTGGGAGGGAACTCAGGGTTGCTGAATTTTCTTATCCAGGATCTTTTAAACAGTTCCCTGAGTGCAATGAGTATGTTTTATGTAACATTAAACTCAGAACAGAGAGAAGGATCTAGGAATGCAATTTCCTATGTGGTCAAGAGATGTGTAGCTACCACAAATGTATCCCTGGCTTCTGAGGCACTGTGATGTTGTCACCCATGCAGCCATTTTTAACAGTAAATAGCTAGATATACAGAAATAGGCACTTGGCAATTATTTATTTGATTTGGGTAGTGTCAGGCTAGGGAAATACTACCAGGACACCAAGACAAGAAGAGAAATGTCCCAGTATGGCAGGGGCCAGATGTGGGAGGAGAATCAGTTTCATCGTATGAGCCAGGTGGGTAATGGGAGTGAGTGGGAGCTTCAAGTCAAGGAGAACAGAGGGAGTGTTCTAAGAACTCAGCGAGGATACTCTTCAAGCCACGAGGCTGAGCTCTCAGAACTCTAGGAGAGGGGAGCTAGAGGAAAGGCGGGCTCTCACTGGCCTGCAGAATAAAGAGGCTGACGAACCTTCCCGAGCGAGGGTCCCACAAGCAGGGAGGAAAGCCCGGGGCTTAGAGGGAGAATCAGGCGGGTGGCCAGTCAGCTGTTGTTATTTCTAAATACGCTTTTATAGTAGTTTTAGATTTACAGAAAAGTTACCAAGAGAACACAGAGGGTTCTCGAATACTCTGTGTCCAGTTTTCCTTGTCCTTAGGATCTTACAGCTGTCACAACGAATACACCTACACTGATACGATAATATAAGTCCATTTGAAACGGAGTCTTGCTGTCACCCAGGTTGGAGTGCAGTGGCACCATCTCAGCTTACTGTGACCTCCGCCTCCCAAGTTCAAGCTATTCTCCTGCCTCAGCTTCCTGAGTAGCTGGGACTACAGGCGCATGCCACCACATGCAGCTATGTTTTGTGATTTTAGTAGAGATGGGGTTTCACCATGTTGGCCAGGCTGGTCTTGAACTCCAGGGCTCAAGCCATCCACCTGTCTTGGCCTCCGAAAGTGCTGGGATTACGGACATGGCCACCATGCCCAGCCCCATCCTTTATTTCGATTAGCTACTGTTCCTTCCCTGTCCCAGGATGATGCCATCTAGGACAGAATGTTACATTTGGTCATCATGTCGCCTTAGGGTTCTCTTTGCTGGGACAGTTTCTCAGACTTGCTTTGTTTTCGATAACCTTGACTGTTTTGAGGAGTCTTGGCCACGATTTTGTAGAATGTCCCACAATTTGGGTTGTCTGATGTTTTTCTCATGATTAGATGGAGGTGATAGGGTCTTAGGAGGAAGACCCCAGAAGTAAAGGACCATTTTCATCACATCCCATCAACATGACTTATCACTGAGAACACGGCTGAGGTTGCGCTTGTTGGGTTTCTCTGCTGTAAAGTTACTCTTTGTACTCCCTTTCTAGACAGGACACGGAGGCCACCAAGCACAATCCACACTTCAGAAGCGGGCAGTGATGTCCCCCTCCTTGAGGGGCATTATCTATAATGCTTAGGTTATTTGGAGTTCTGTTGTATGGGAGATTTATTTGCCCTATTATTTATTCCAATCATTCATTTCCATCAGTATGGACTCTTGAATGCTTTCTTGCTTTGGATTACAATCCAATACTAGTCAACTGTTCCTGAATCACATAAAAGGTGCTACACTGTAGTGGCGCAGACACTCTGTACATACAGCAAAGGGGCAGAATTACCATGTGCTGCTCATGGTAGTGACAGATACACATCAAAGGCTTATCATTACCTGGGCAAAGTGGTTAAAATTCTGGCCAAAAAGACATTTTCAGTCCCAACAAGGCAGTCAGATGCTTGACCAGCAAAAGCAGTATTGTTTCCAAATTACAGGTATCTGCATATCCACACATATACCTTAAAACTACTGGGGACATTCAACTGCCAAATCAAATGGACACCTTGGTCTCCTTGTCTTGCTTGGTCACTCTGATTTATGTGACATTTCGTATATTCCTTCCTTGAGCTGCTCTTGTGCAACTTCTCTGATTCTCAAGGTGCTCTTTCTTTTCCTTTGATGATTCTATTCCTTTCTGGCCACTCTTCAGAGCTGCTGTCACACCCTAGGATCCTGCCTCAGTTCTCTTCTGCCCTCTCTCATGTCCTCATCCACTCCCAAGCATGACATCCATGACGGCTTCCTCCAAGTGCCAGCCCTCTTGGGCCATTGTGCCTGGGTATCTCTGCACTGTGGCCTCCTGGAGGCTCGAGCTCATATTTTATCTCACTGGGCGTCTTCAGTATCTAGGAAAATGCCCGGCATGCAATCACCACACAATAAATGTTTGTTGAGCCAATAAATTAATCCCTACTTGGATGTGCCTCCACCTTGACTGGCCTCAAACCAGAACCTATTTTCTCCCCACCTGGAACCCAGCGTGCACCCACCTGGTCCTCTGCACATGGGTTTTGACTTCCTCTCTCTCCTCCCTATAGACGACAAAACTCCTAGCAGTGTCCATCCTATTTCTCAAGCTTTTCTTGTAATCCCTCCCTTTCTCCATCCCGTGTGATGCTGCTTCTGTTCACATTTCATTTCTCACTGGCATAACTAACTCCTCTCTTCAGTCTCTTCTCCAGGCTCTATTTCCCACCTTGCTGCAGCCCCCCTATGATTTAAACTCCTAACACCGGCTGCTTCTTAAGGTATACAAGGCTCTTCATGGTTGGCCTCAGCTCACGGCAGCTGCTGCCTGGTCCCAGCCCTGTAACTCAATACTGGAATGATGCAAAGACTTTATAGTTCCGCTTCTCTGAGTCTTGGCCTGGGCTGCCCTTCCTGGCTGATGCCTTTCTCCCTGTTCTCATTTATTACTCACTCCTCAAAGGCCACCCCAAAGGGCACAGCTTTTTGGTGCTCAGTGACCTTATTGAATTACCCTCTGCTGTACACGTCTATTAGTGCACTTGCCACTCCACGTTGGAATTACTAGTCGTCATGTCTGTCTCATCTGCCTAACTCATGTGTTCCTTGAGAGTACTGTCTGAGCCTTACTCCCTTCTGTATCTCCAGTGCCTTGGAGACACAGGTATTTATTTAATTGCAAAAAACATGAGCATTCACCGCTTCAAAATAGGAGACAAGACCTGCAAAACAGCACAGAAACACCCGATCGATCCACAACTCCAAATGGAATGGAATACATTTAAAATACATCTGGAGTGAGCAGAAAAAGAAAAACGAGCTCAAAATACGTTATAAAAGCTTACTTTAAAAAAACAACACTTAGAGGCTGAGGCAGGCGGATCACCTGAGGTTAGGAGTTCGAGACCAGCATGACCAATATGGTGAAACCCTGTCTCTACCAAAAACACAAAAATTAGCTGGGTGTGATGGTGTGTGCCTGTAATCCCAGCTACTTGGGAGGCTGGGACAGGAGAACTACTTGAACCTGGGAGGTGGAGGTTGCAGTGAGCAGAGATCACATCACTGCACTCCAGCCTGGGTGACAGAGCGAGACTCTGTCTCAGAAAACAAACAAAAAAACCCCAAAGCCCCCACAACACCTAAATTTATAATAACCACAATCTTTAAAGTTCATAGTCTATCAGCTTTAAAAGCAAAGGAGTGGTTGGGCAGATTTGTCTATTATATCATCAGACCAGCAGCGGGAAGGGCTCAACTGGAAAGTGCTGAGAATCCCAGGGCTTTGACTGGTTGTGAGGCTGCTTATGAAATAAAAGTTGGAGAATGAGTGAACATGTGCTGCTGTTAGAACCCATGTACGACTTTTTAGCCAAAGCTTTTCCCAGAAAAAATTAGACTTTTCATAAATATATTGTGGTTAAAATTATACTAACCCAATGTAAGAATTTTCTTTCTTTCTTTTTTTTTTTTCAAAAAAAGAAAATCTAACATGTATTTTGAAGAGTTTATACTCAGGCTTAGTGGAGATCCCTTCTTTCTGTTTTCTTGGTGGGAAAGGCAGAAGCAGAGAGGCCAGGAGGAGGGAGATGGGGGTGGACAAAGGCACGGTGGGCAGTGCCAGGCACGCTGGGTGCGTTTCTGTTTGAATGTCCAGGCTGTGACAAAGGGAAGTAAGGAATGCATGTTGGAGGGACCCATCTCTCATTTGCCCTCATGTCTAGGGCCGAGAGGATCAGGCACTCAGGACAGCTGACGCCAAGCAACTGTTGGACATTTCTGGCCTTGTCTCCTCTTCTCCCTCGCCAAAATGATATTAGCCAGGACTTCCTCACCTCCTATCCAGAACGCATTCCCTGTTCCAGAAAAATCTCAGGCTGCCGGATTACCAAGGCTGGACCCAAACCAGGCTGTGCTCAGTCCTTGCTCATTCCGCCCATGCGGAGGAAAAGTTTCAAGGGGATACTTAGCGTCTCATTTGTTCACAGAGGGCTCCGTAATACACTTCTGCTAAAAATGCATGTTTCTGCTGAGCTTCCGCAGCCTGCGGTTTGGGACAGAGTGTTATTTTGGAGCATTCAGTGTTGCTGAGGCTCTTCTGCCCTTGTCCCTGCCTTGGTGTCCAAACTTGGAGCATTTCCTTACTTTCTTAGAGCTGCCTTGACTCGAGGCCACAAAGGACTCACACTATCAATGAGCTTGTGCACCAGACCAACTGCTGCCTCGTCATCCTCAAAACAACCTAGAGAAGTTTTTAGAGGTCAAGAGGCTTCAGTGATTATCAAGACCAACAGTTTATCAACTTTTGCTCTTGTTTTTGGCACCCCAACCTTTTCTTCAAAAGAGTCTTAAGTCAAGTGGTATCATGTCTCTGGAGTCACTTGCTCACCTGCTGTCAGTGACAGGGTGTGGGGTAATGGGATGAGCCCTGCAGAGTCCATGATCACAGGATTAGGTCAGGAGGAAGCCTAACTCCAGGAAGAGCTCCCACAATCGTAGGGCTCTTAGCTAGAGGGTAGAAATTCATTCTAACGGAGGTCTTGTTCACAAGCATACTTAATTAGCAGCGAGAGCCCAGGAAAGGACTAAATTCGTGTAATTTAGGATGGTCTAAAGTATGGAAGGCTTCATGTACATTTCTGAACAGCCTTCTCCCACTTCTTGGAGGCAGCTGTTTCAAGTAGCGACTCGTGCTCAGCCTCTGGAGCTGGCAGCAGAGCCCGTGGGTGTGGCGAGGTCAGAAGAGCTTTGCTCAAAGCCAGGGTGGGTGTGGCTGCCTCTGCAGCCCTGGTCCACACCCTGCCTCTGTGGACTGAGGCCTCCTCCTGCCCAAATCCAGAGAGGACTCTTAACTCTTCCTCCTGCAGGACTCAGTCCTAAAGCCCAGGAAAGTGCCAGTTGCTAACTCTGATTTGGCCCTTGATAAGCTCTCCATGGACATAGTGGCCCCTGTGGCCAGGGAGACAGGAGAGTGGATTCTGCTCTCCCCCTTCTTCAGCAGCGCGTTCCTTATTCTCACTCTCTCATTAACGGCGGCAACAGTTGGGAAGATGTCACAGCATATGGGGGGCAGGAGGCAGGCGCTATGCTTCAGACAGGCAAGTGACTGCAAAGGACAGGCTGATGAAGGGCATGGAAGAAGGTTAGGAGGAGACTGGGGAGGGGGCAGTGAGCCTCATCCCATGGTGCTATATGCTGGGCTCCCACCTGCAATGCCTGGCCTCCTTCCTCTGCCAATTCAAATCCTACATACCTTTTAGAGTCCATCCCAAGTATCACTCCTCTTTAACGGCGGCAACAGTTGGGAAGATGTCACAGCATATGGGGGGCAGGAGGCAGGCGCTATGCTTCAGACAGGCGAGTGACTGCAAAGGACAGGCTGATGAAGGGCATGGAAGAAGGTTAGGAGGAGAGTGGGGAGGGGGCAGTGAGCCTCATCCCATGGTGCTATATGCTGGGCTCCCACCTGCAATGCCTGGCCTCCTTCCTCTGCCAATTCAAATCCTACATACCTTTTAGAGTCCATCCCAAGTATCACTCCTCTTTAACGGCGGCAACAGTTGGGAAGATGTCACAGCATATGGGGGGCAGGAGGCAGGCGCTATGCTTCAGACAGGCGAGTGACTGCAAAGGACAGGCTGATGAAGGGCATGGAAGAAGGTTAGGAGGAGAGTGGGGAGGGGGCAGTGAGCCTCATCCCATGGTGCTATATGCTGGGCTCCCACCTGCAATGCCTGGCCTCCTTCCTCTGCCAATTCAAATCCTACATACCTTTTAGAGTCCATCCCAAGTATCACTCCTCTAGAAGTCCACCAGACATTCCTGCCTTCCCCGACCTTCCCTCTTCTCTGAGCCCTATGGAGGACATGTTGTCTTGAACTGAGCCCTGGCAGATCTTCCTTCACCAGACTTCTGGACTGAGATGACGCATTAAACTCCTCTGTGTCCTCCAGAGAGCCAGGTTATCAGGCATTAGCCTAATGCAGAAGGAGGTGACTTAGTCTCAAGCTGTATCAGCTTCCTGAAGGCCCAAGTGCCTTCCTGGGACAGGTGGCTCTGTAGAGCTCTGAGCCTCTGTGAACAGGTACCTCCTGTCACCTTCTACTGAAGTGACCATTCTCACTCCAGCCTCCCCCTCTGCAGGGCAAACTGCTGCAGTCACCAATCCATACTCCCGTATTCATTTTGTTATTTTCAGGGCATTGCATAGAATTAACAGGGTAGGAACTCAACAAATGGACAGATTCCCAACAAACCAAATGGAAATTAAGAGACTACTGTGAAGATACAGAAAAAAGAACTGGGTGATGAATAAGGAGAAGTGGGATTTTAAAAAGTCGTGATGCAAATTCCATTATAAACTGGAATCAAAGTCAGCATCAACTAATAGTAACATGAAAATTATTGCCCAAAATGGGTAACTGTCAATGTGACTGTGCAAGAAAAATCTTATTTTTTCTTATGTATGTTTAATCAGATTCTTGGAAATAAACTTTCTTTCTACTCCTGGATGCTGCAAAAACTGGATATGCCCAAATCTAATTTTCATATGGAAATAGTTTATATACTATTAGGATTTTTAATCTGTGGGATTTTGATTTTTTTCTATTAAAGAAAAATGCATAATTTTTTGAGAAGTCAAGATGATTTCAGCCAAAGAAAAATGAAAGAGTTGATGAGTATTAACATAGAAATGGCCTCCTGGATACTGCAATTTGTAAGTCTTAGATTTATGGCCAGTTCCTTAAGAGCAGGGAAATGGCTACTGTATGTTCCCAGGCATGATTCTTTTTATCCAATTATTCTAACATTTCTCTCTTTCCCTTATTACCAAAAAATAATGTCATTAAAATCTTTTTTAAGGAATAAAAGTGAAAGTCAGTAGGTTTTGGTTCCTTATTCATACTCTTAGGTTTGTAAGTAAGAAAAACACCCCAAACACTTCTTTTATTTCCTACTGCATCATTATTTCCAATGTCAAGGTATCCTATCTAAAATCTAGCCTTTTCCCTGTAGAAATCTACATTTCTCATTCCTTAATACTTTTTCTTTTTTCGAGACAGAGTCTCACTCTGTCACCCAGGATGCAGTGCAGTAAAGCCATCTCAGCTCACTGCAACCTCGGCCTCCTGGGTTCAAGTGATCCTCCTGCCTCAGCCTCCTGAGTAGCTGGGATTACAGGTGCGCACCACCACACTCGGCTAATTTTTGTATTTTTAGTAGAGATGGGGTTTCACTGTGGTGGCCGAGCTGGTCTCGAACTCTTGATCTCAGGTGATCCGCCTGCCTCAGCTTCCCAAAATGCTGGAATTACAAGTGCGAGCCACGGTGATGGCCTCATTCCTTAATCCTTTGTTAGAACTTTCTAGTCAATACGTTAGAGATAGGTGTTTTAGATGTTCAAAGGATTTTACGCACATTAAGGTCAAATTCTGACTGAAGGGAAGACCCACTGGGCACTCTTGACCCACTAGTCAGACAGCAGGTGTAAAGACAGGGGCACATTTGGTGTGAGCCATGAGCAGTAGGCCACAGTGGCAGGCAGAGGAAGCTGGGTGCCCTGGACATGAGTGAGGGTCCTGGGTGTGTGCTGAGGCCACTGAGGAGCAAAGGAGAAGCCAGGGTGGCTGAGGGCTTTTAAGAACACGGACGCCTACTAATCACTGTGACATTTTTTGCACTGCTCTCTGTAAGTCCCTTCCCCGTCCACCCCACATGCTGAATATTTCTCTAGAACAATGTTCTCTAACAGAAATATGTGAGTTGCCTATGTAGTTTTAAATTTTCTAGGAGCTATGTTAAAAAAGCCAAAAATAAACAGAAACAAAAACCAATGAATTTTTTTTTTTTGAGATGGAGTCTTGCTCTGTTGCTCAGGCTGGAATACAGTGGCACGATCTTGGCTCACTGAAACCTCAGCCTCCTGGGTTCAAGCAACTCTCCTGACTCAGCCTCCTGAGTAGCTGGGATTACAGGCACGTGCCATACGCCCGGCTACTTTTTGTACTGTTAGTAGAGACGGGGTTTCACTATGTTGGTTGGGCTGGTCTCAAACTCCTGACCTCGTGATCTGCCCATCTTGGCCTCCCAGAGTGCCAGGATTACAGTTGTGAGCCACTGTGGCTGGAGTTAATTTTAATAATTCTTTATTAATTTTAATAATAAATTAGTAAATTTTAACAATATATTTCACTCAATCCAATTATGTTGTCCAAATACTGCCATTTAAACATATGAAAATAACTTATGATACTGTTTACATTATTTTGGTACAAAGTGTTCACCATCATCTGTGTCTTTAAGCCTACCTCAGTACAGGCTCCATATTTCAAGGGTTTGACAGCCACGTGTGCCTGGTGGTTCCCGCACTGGATAGCACCAGTGCCCCCGGCTGGGCCGGTCCTTCGTATCTTGGGTGTTTCTGGCCTCACACTCAGTTCTTCACTGGGCGAGTCTCCCAGGGTGGGACCCTCATTGCTGACAGCTTGATTCATTTAATTCATTAGCTTCCTAACAACCAGGGGAGGTACTGCTGGCTCCTACATCTATGGGCACACATGTATTCTTTTTAGTCAGGTCTCTTGAAAGAGCCTGGAAGTGTGCCCTTAAACTGCAGGGGTAAAAAAAATCTGGGAAATGCCTTTTCCTGTAGAAGCTCTGATTTTACATGCATGCCCACAGCCACCACAGTCAGGGCTGCCACACAGGACAGAGAAGGAGGGGTCACCTCCCTACTTTGCTCTGTTTTAAAAGAACATGTTCAGTTCCAACAACCTTAATGAGCAGAAGATTTCTCAACTGCACAACACAGTATTCCATTTCTACTTTTTTTATTGGTAAGCGATGGGATTTCATTTGTAATGTATAATTCTGAGAATTCGTGGACACCCATAAGCACTTTTATGCTCTCAGATGATTGAGGTGATGAAAAGACTGCAATAAAACATCTGTGAAAACAAAGATGATCAATCACAGGGTCATTTTCCCTAGCCAGAGAGCTCTCTAGAATCTGTAAAAAGATTACTTACTAGAAAAAATGAAAAAAAAAAAAAAATCAAAAACCAAAAAACAAACAACAAACAAAGCCCCAAGCACTCCAACAGGGCTCTTTAACTGAACATTGGTCATCCCCTTCCCAAGAATGACATTCACTCCTCACAGCCTGACAGCCTCACTCCTCACAGCCTGACAGCCTCAGACAACAGTTAGCTGTCCAAACCCATTCAGACAAAATTGATTATTATTTTTTTTTTGGTGAGGGGTGCACATAAAATTCTCAAATGAATTGCCTGAGAAGTCAGTTTGACATAATATCCCATAAACTCTTTGCTGCTTGGAAGAACTATAAAAAGTTTCATTAACATAGAGCTTCATTCCACTCCAACTCTTTGCACCAACTTCATGGCACGTTAGAGCATCAAGGCTTAGGTGATTTACACACACGGAGCAGAAATCATTGCATCTCAGCCAAAGAGTATGCAATTTTAAGTCGGTCTATCTAACACTTCCATTACTCAACCTCTGCATTTAATATTTGCAAAAGGTCTAATCCAGGCAGTGCAATAGCATCCTACATAGTTATATCTGTACCCACGTGGTTTTCTACAAAGAGAAGAGATTCAGGTCAAACTTAATATTATACTAGTATTGCTCTTTCTTCCTTCTGTACTAGACATGGTCTCTGGAAGCCCAGAACATGGACTAACAAGCTCTGCCACATCTTACAGCACAGCATGTGCTTTCTAACTATGCAATAATGAAATGTATTTTTTTGTTTTTGTTTTTCTTTTTGTTTTTTTGAGTCAGGGTCTCACTTTGTTGCCCAGGCTGGAGTGCAGTGGTGCAATCATGGCTAACTGCAGCCTCAAACTCCTGGGCTAAAGCGATCCTCCTGTCATAGCCTCTAGTGTAGTCAGGACTACAGGCATGCGCCACCATGCCCAGCTAATTTTAACATTTTTTTGTAGAGATGGAGTCTTGCTATGTTGCCCAGGTTGTTCACAAACTCCTGGCTTCAAGTGATCCTGCTACCTTGGCGTCCCAAAGCACTGATGTGAACCACCATGCCTGGCCTGATGAAATTCTTGATGGCTACAGGCAGGGACCTGCCAGCCTTGCAGTTCCCTTTGCTTTCCTCTTCTACCACCCATTTCCTTCTAAGCGGGTGAGACCCTTGTCATACCCTGAAAGGCATCAAGTTTTGAAGGCATCAAGTCTCTTAATCTAACTTCTCTTCTCAACTCAGAATTTCAGTCCAGGGAAAAATGTCCACCTAGCTCTTGATAAGCAGAGACTAGAAGTAGGAAAAAGCTGGCGAGGGCATGTTTTACAAGAGTTCCAGTCAGCTTCCTGCAGATTTGAGAATCCTAAATGCCACGTGGTGTCCTGCTACCCACTCAGCTGGGCAGCACGGCAGGTGGGGCAAGATGGCCTTCCTGCCCAAATTCTGCCCATCACTGTCCTGGGTGTGGGGGATTGGCGGGGGCATGTATGTATGGTTGAGATTGTGGACACTGACTTTGAAAAGGACTTTCCAGCCCAAAGAGCAATGTGAAGAGTCCAGTGAAAACACGTAAGTTTCAGGACTACAGAGCAAATACAGTGAGGAAGAGCAATTTGTGAAATACTAAAGTAGGTTTCTGGACATACCTCTACTGTTCAGAGTAATTCTTTATTTAAATAGGCAAGGCTTTCTGCTCTTGCAGAAAGGCCCTTGGGATCAGAATAAGCAAACAGATCCTGGTAAGGACCCAGGTTCTGAGAACACCTTTTAGGGTCTGACATCTCTGCCAGGTGTGAAGAGCTGAGAGTCAGTGGATCTGAGTTCTAGCCCGAGTTCTGGTGTTAACTCCTCAGCCATAACTTCCTCGTGCTTTCTTTACAATGAGGAAAATAAAACCAGCCCTATCTTCTTCACAGGCTATTGCTGAAGACAACATGATGTAACAGAATTGGAACTGCTTTCACAAGCATTGTTTTATGAACACAATGTAAGGTAGTGAACAAATACCTGACTTTGTGAATTTGCATGCTGCCAATATCTGCACACCTGCATCATATGGCCTCATTTATGATGCTCTACGTCTGTTATATTTTTCCTTTAAACATTTTCTGTGTGTTCCCAGCTGTTCAAAATATAATTCCAAGTGTGTATCATTTGTAGAATTGGGCAGAGAACTGTTGTTCCTGAACCTAACCCAAAGTTCCAAGAGCCAGCCCATCTCTGAACTTCTCACCAGCATGAAAACCCTAATCTAATCTGTGCAACAATAATCTCTAGATAGGCATCTCTCATACTTGCCTTTGGAGTACTGTTTTAGTAGCTTATTTGTGTTTTTTAAAGTTCATTTCTCCACCCACAGGAAAGCTCTACATCTTCCAGCACCACTAATGAGGGAGTATTAGGGCCAAGCTGGTATCTGCAGAGTGCTGACTGGCCAAGAGTCTGCCTGTGACTCATGGCTTAGGCTGTCCAGCGTTGGGGTGCTGGGGGGCTGTAGCCATAACATTTGCAGGATTTGGAAATTCCACCTCAAGCTCCGCTCCCAGGGTGTAGATTCTGGCTAACCACGTTTATGCAAAGCAATCCAAGCACTTTGACTCACTTGGGGAATCTGGCATTCTTGGGCTTTTGATATTGAGACAGTGGAAAACTTTTATATCGGTTTAGGTCCTGCCAATAATTGCTATCCACTTAAGCATTTGATTTTTTACATATTTATCAGCAATTTCCAAGGCTTTAATGGATGGAGTTAGCCCTCTTCTGCAAGAAGAAATTGCTCCACAGTGCCAATCGCTGTGGATTCACAGGCACCCAGTGAGAGTATTTTAGGCATAAGCTTAGTTTTATTATTGTACCTTAGTGAAACCTTGCATTTTTAACTAGGTGGTAACTTTTTATTGTATTGGTTAATCAAAAGAAACATAAATATAACCAAAATGCTATTTTTAGTTTGTACTGGATTCTATAAAAATATGATTACGTGTTCTAGCTTTATTTTGATGTTAATATTTACATTTAAATAGAAAAAAAACAGTCAAGGGAGTGCATCAATGTAAGAAAAGTGTATGGCTTTAGCAAAATATGTAACAAACTTTGGTAAACAGGGATTTAAAAAACTCGAATCCCTTCACCAACTCAGAATACCAGTTCCTTACAAAGCTGCAGACCTGAGCAACCACACACATGGTTTCTGTGGATGAGACATTTAAATGATGCGATCATTTCGGGATAACAGTTACATAATATAAAGGTTTCCTATGAGTGTCCAGCTGAAAAATCACTGGGTTTTCCTAGGAATGCAAAGACACCTCTGCTCAGGTGTTCAAAGCTGCACCTCTCCAGTTGCCTGCCACCTTCCACCCCTTCACCTGGGGCTTTTGCTGGTTTCTGATGGGCAACCTTTGATCACTGGGGTCAGTTCAATTTCCTGGTCCAGTGGGTCATGGGCAGGAAGTGAAAATGTAAGAAGAGGGACCATGGGGTTCACCTAAATAACACTCATTTAATAACATCCAAATCCTTGATGTGACAGGACCTATCGCCTGGCCTACTAAAAGTGGGGAGAACAATTCTCTCATCTTCTGTTGTAGTTAACGATATTTTCCTAAACCTGCATTAATCATCAAGTGAACTTCTAGGGATAAAGTAACTTCTGGGAGAATTTAAACTGAGACTGAATTCGTATCTCAGAGGGTAGTCCCCACAGAGGTGGGCAGTGGCACAGGCTTCCTTCAGCTTTGTGTCCCAGGTTTATGGGAGAACTCTTCTCCCTGCCCCTCGATCCACACACACAAGTGCAGAACAGGATTATGAGCATAGGCCATGGGCAATTTCATGTACAGCTGTGCCGATCTCTGCCTCACTCCTTGAGGTCACCACAAGGCTTTCCTTCTGTTCAGAACCATAACGGTTTCTGTGTGTCAATTCTTTGTGGACAACTGCTGAAAGGGAATCGAGGGGTAAGCACGATTTGAACCAGTCGCATTCTGTGGTGTCTATGGGCTTCCTAACACATGGGAACCTTCCTCAATTTAGGGTCATCCTAAAGGATGATGAGGATATTTTCAAAAACTTTAAATTTGAACTATTTCTAGCTTCCCATGACGGTGTCACAAAATGTACAGGGAAGTCCTGAGCACTCTTCACCCAGCCTCTGCCAAGGTGGGAGTCACACGTAACTGTAGTAAAATGTCAAAACCAGGATACTGACATTAGAACAATTCACAGAGCTGATTCAGATGTCACCAGTTATGCATGAACTCATTTGTGCATGTGTGTGCACGCAGCTATATGTAATTTTATCACACATGTAGCTACATGTAACAGTCGGCCACAACCAAAGTATTTAACCGCACCATCACCACAAAGGTCTTTCATGCTAGCCCTGTATAGGCACCCTCCAACCCCAACCCTAACCACAGGTAACCACTGATCTGTTCTCCATCTCTATAGTGATGCTATTTCACAAATGTTATATATGTGGAATGTGAAGTATCTATGCTTTTGAAATTGGCTCTTTTTTCCCACTCAGCATAAATTCCCTGAGATCCATCCAAGTTGTATGTATTAACAGTTCATTCCTTTTATTGCTGGGTAGCATTCAACGGACTTTTAGGTAGTTTCTGGTTTTTGGCTATTGCAAATAAAACTGCTATGAACCTTCACGTACAAGTTGCTGTGTGAAAATATATTTTTATTTCTCTGGGATATATGCCCAGGAGTGTAACTGCTGGGTCCATTTTAAACTATAAAAGGAACTACCAAACTATTTTCTGGAGTGCCTATACCATTTTACATTTTCACCAGCAATATGTTCGTGAGCCAGTGTTTGGTGTGATCATTATTTTACACATTCTGGTAGGTGTGTAGTGGTATCTCATTGTGGTTTTAAGATGCATTTTTCCTTTCTTTCCTTTTTTGAGACGGAGGCTCACTCTGTCACCCTCCGCCTCCCGGGTTCAAGCAATTCTTCTGCCTCAGCCTCCCGAGTAGCTGGGATTACAGGCGTGCGCCACCATGCCCAGCTAATTTTTGTATTTTTAGTAGAGACGGGGTTTCTGACCATGTTGGTCAGGCTGGTCTTGAACCCCTGACTCAAGTGATCTGCCCGCCTCAGCCTCCTAAAGTGCTGGGATCACAGGCGTGAGCCACTGTGCCCGGCCTTAAGTTGTATTTTCTAATGGCTAATGAAGTTCAGTATCTTTTCGTGTGCTTATTTGCCATCTGTATATTCACTTCAGTGAAATGTCTGTGTATGTCTTTCATCCATTGTTGTAACTGGATGGTTTCTTCAATGCTAAGGTCTAGGAGTTCTTAATATATTCCAGTTACAAGTCCTTGCCTTTGTTGAATATGTGGTTTACAAATACTTTCTTCCAGGCCATAATTTCTCTTGACATCCTCTTAGGAGGTCTTTCGCAGAGCAAAAGGTTTTTAATATTGATGAAGTCCAATTTACCAATTTTTCCTTTTATGGATCAAGCTTTTGGTGTCAAGTCAGAGAACTCGTCCATTTCCAGGCCCCAAAGATATTTTCTTAAGTTTTCATATGAGTTTCCCATTGCTGCTATAAGAAATTACACAAATTTGGTAGCTTAAAACACCACAAATATATTTACCATTCTGCAGGTGAGAAGTCCGAAATCAGTATCACTGGGTTAACATTAAGATGATGCGGGGCTGCGTTCCTTCCGAGGCCTCTAGGAGAGAATCCATTTCCTTGTTTTTTGTTGTAGTTGTTTCTAAAGGCAGCCTGTCTTTCTGGACTCATGGACCCATTTTCCCATCTTCAAAGTCAGCAGCTCAGCATTTCCAAATCTATCACTGGCTCTGCAAAGTTCCTTCTGCCATGTAAGGTAACATATTCACAGGTTTTGGAGATTAGGATGTGAATGATATGGCGGGGGGTATTATTCTATCACAGTATTTTTCTAGAAGTTCGAATGCATTTTGAGTTAATTTTTGGATACGATGTGAAGTTTGGATTGAAGTTCATTTTTTTTTTTTAGCCTATGAATATCCGATGGTTTCAACACCGTTCATGGAAAACGTTCCACTCCACCAATCTCTGTCTTTTAATTGATATATTTAGACCATTTACATTAAAAGTAATTATTGATATGTTAGGATCGAAGTCTGCCATTTTCTTCATTTACTGTTTTATTCCTTTTGTTTCTCATTTCTCTTTTTTTTTTTTTCCTTTTCTTGCCTTCATGTGGGTTACTTGAACATTTTTCTTCTTTTTTCTTTTTGTTTAGAGACAGGGTCTCACTCTGTCACCCAGGCTGGAGTGCAGTGGCATTATCATAGCTCACTACATCCTCAAACATCTGGCCGCAAGCAATCCTTGTGCCTTGGCCTCCCAGAGCACTGGGAATACAAGCATGAGTCACTACAATTGGCCTGAATATTTCTTAGAGTTGCATTTTGATTTACTTGTAATGTTTCTGAGTACACTGCTTTGTACATAGTTTCCATAGGGGCTGTTCTAAGTATTGCCATACACATAGATAACTTATCACAGCTTACTGGTGTCAACGTTTTACCACTTCCAGTGAAGTGTAGAAACCTTACCTCCATTTAGATCTCTGTATCTCCTCCAGTTTTAAAACACAATTATCTTAAGTACTTCTTCTACATGCACTAAGCAGCACCATCAGATGTCATTATAACTTCTGCATCACCATCTCTTTCATATGATGAAAGAAGTTCATGAGATAAAGAATAGTCTAGTATGTTTACTTCTATTTTTACTCAACCTGTTCTCTCTGCTCTGAAAATCCTAGCTTTGTGCTGTTACCATTTTCTTTCCGGTGGAGAACTTCCTTTAGCTATTCCTTAAGGGCAGATCTACTAGAAACAAGCTCTCTTAGTTTTCCTGCAGCCATGTTGGAGACCTGTATGCCTTAAAGTCATCAGTGGCTGAGCCTCCTGGAAGACCTAGCACCTACCCACATGGCACTCTGTAGACACTAACATGCATCACCTCAGCTCCTGGCACCCTGGTAATGGCCAACACCAGGTGGCCAGGTGCAGGCTAGGTTCCCCTTGCCCACTCTTGGCCTTGGGCCCACGGAAATCAGAGTTGAGGCCTATTCTCAAGAGAGACAGATTCCTTAGGAGGTCAATCAAGGAGAGAAGTGCTGTGAAAACTATCTTCAATAGCTCAATTGGGTCAGAATAGTGTTCTAGAAGTTTGAGTCTAGGCCGGGTGCGGTGGCTCAAGCCTGTAATCCCAGCACTTTGGGAGGCCAAGACGGGCGGATCACGAGGTCAG
>NW_012117599.1:3844698-3845479 GCF_000951035.1 Colobus angolensis palliatus
GTGTACCTTACAGGAATTAGAATATAACCATTCAGTATGGCTCAGACCTCAGATGTCAAAAACTCTTAGCAGAAGGATTGGCTAAGAGCTCCAGGAAGACATCAGAGTTAGAGATCTCGATCTGGGAGGCATCTGGACAGAGATGAAAACTGAAGCTACAGGAATCCATGAGATCACCATGAGAAGAACGGAGAGGAGAAAAAAAAAAAAAAAAAAAAAAAAACAGACCAAAGGCTGAACCCTGGTAGGACTATCAAGAGGATATAGTAGGAGGGCAGCAAAGAATAGACAGTTTGAAGAAGGCCTTGTTGATGGGGTTCCATGCTGCAGAGAGGTCAAGGAAGTTAAAGACTGGGAAGATGTCATAGGCTTGGCCCAGGGGCGACTAAACCACGGAGGCCCACAAAGCACAGATGCTGGGAACCGGCTGTGAGGGAGGAAGGGCCAGTGAGAAGTTAAAGGATGGGAAAGGGAGAGAGTGCTCTGTAGTCACAGCGGTTGATGGATTTTTGTCTGTGTTTGTATTGTTTGGGAAAATATGGACATGTTACAAGCCTAAGTAGGAAGAACAATTAAGAAAACAACAAGAGAGGCCGGGCGCGGTGGCTCACGCCTGTAATCCCAGCACTTTGGGAGGCTGAGACAGGCGGATCACGAGGTCAGGAGATGGAGACCATCCTGGCTAACACTTCAAAAAGAGGAAGATGCTAGAAATAACTAGATTTGTTTTACATGCTTCTTATTCATTAGCTCAATATTATTGTAAGATCTACAAGAGAGG
>NW_012117599.1:3845924-3881817 GCF_000951035.1 Colobus angolensis palliatus
GAGGTTGCAGTGAGCCAAGATCATGCCATTGAACTCCAGCCTGGGCGACAAGAGTGCAACTCTGCCTCAAAAAAAAAACAAAAAACAAAAAACAAAAAACAAATGAAGAAAAAGTCCTTTAGGTTACTGAAATTAATGTGGTTCTGTTGGGGCAATGGTGGTTTCCAAATCTGATCAAAATCGATTACAAAACTTTGCAAAAATACAGATTCCCAGGCCCCAACCCAGCCCTACTTATGCAGAATCCCTGGTAGAGGGGGCCCAGGAAGCAGCATTTTAAAGTTTCTTCAGTGATTTAGAGGGTTAAACCAGGTTTAGGACCTCTTGAGCTCTGACCTTCCACCATGTGTGTGTATTAGAATCACAAGGCAGATATTGGTGGACCCAGACTCTCCAGATTACAGGTATTCATATTTTTAAAAAGCTCTGCAAGTGCTCTGATGTACACCCTGGTTATAAACCACAGTCAGGAGACTGGATTGGAAAAATAACCCGTATGAATAGGATACTTGACTTTACCATACTGACTGGTCCTCTGTCATGCAGATCACCTGACAGTTCTCTTTACACTTTTCCCCTATTAAAACAGCACCTGCTTCTATCCTGGCTGTCACTGGTGGGCTGATGGTTCCCTGTGGCTTCTCAGCTGATTTCCCCAGGCAGCCAGGCTTGTGGGGTTACCATCTCTGGCCCTTTGGAGAGAGCCTGGCTTTGGAAGTTTTTGTAGTATCTTTAATGTAAAGTACAGGAAATCTCATTGTTCTTTATCTGAACGAACCACACAATGCACCTTATAAAAGAAACAGTAAGACACAGAATGGAGGAAGGACTATAGAAAAAGTAATAATAGTTCATATTTCACTAATTAGAAAAAAAATTAGGCAGATTCATCATTAATTTGGTGAGAAAATTCTTTGCACCATTAGCTCGATTTGTTTTAAAGCAGCAGTAACATCATCAAACAACTACAGAAATGAGAGTCTCGCATATAGCTGTTTGGCTTTGAGGGAAGCTGTAAGCCCAGCCCTCTAAATGCCTCTCAAAGAAATACAAATTCTTCTTTTATCTAAAATGATGGTGTGATCCAATTCCTGCTCCAGCAGCCCCAACATATCATCTGTTGGACTCTTTAAAGTTTACGGCACAGACAGAAACTGTCAGCTCCTCTCCTCTTTTATAGGACATTCACATTTGCATATTCAGCAGACAGCACAAGCCTCAAAGGCCATATTCCCCAGAATGCAATAATCCTACTCTTGAAATACTGAAGATATAATAGTAAAATGAAAATATTCTTACCCCGATGAAGGCTGGCTCCAGTTGTGGCTTAGCAAGTCAAAAACTAGTAAACTTGCCTGTAACAACATCCTAAAATTCCAAAGGTTATTCTTCCCCATCCACAGTTAAAAAGCCATCTCCTACAGAACAGTGTCACATCTGTGACGTGTCCAAGATTAAGGGAAGAGCCTTCTTGCTTTTAGTAATTTGTCTGGTTAGAGAATAAAGAAAAAAAAAATCAATCTTGAAGCTGTCAGTTAATATTTTTAAATTAAAAAAGTCATCTTCATGCTTCATGGGAGAAATGTGTGATTTTTAAACAGAGGTAAATTCCTCTTTGTATCAAGTATCAGATAATTTTTTGCACTCCAGCAGGAGGCAAACAAACAAAAGATTATCCACGAAGTTTCAAACGCGTCTTAGTAACACAAACTGAAGTTAGGTAGCCTTCTTTGATATTGAATTACCCAAGTATCTCGCTGAAAAAAAAAAAAATCCCCCTTGCAATTAATAAACAAGTTGTGGTATTTTAACAAAGTTCCAAAGCTAAGAATCTTCACATTCCAAATCTTTCCATTCCTGGAAGAGCTTTGGTATTTAGATGTTAATAGGATGCCTGCCTGCTTTTTTTTTTTTTTTCTTTTTTGGCCAATCTTCAGGCTAAAGAGTCTGTGAAGCAGACTTTTTCCATCCTGTGACCTCAGTTTTAGGATTTCTTTCTTGCAAAATTTAGTTATTTTAGTTGGCAGATTGCCAGAATTCATTCTTATTTTCTTTCTCCTTCTGGTACCTTCTCTCTTTACCCCCTTCTGTTTCTCTTCCTTCTTCACCTATCTTGTATTATTCTGTGAATTGAATTAAGAATTTAAAGTCCAGTTGGTGGACTGGACTACAGCCTATATGGTGTTTGGTAGGGTTTAGAATTAGCAAATGAAAATATAAGATGCCTAGTTAAATCTGAATTTCAGGTAAACAACAAACAAATTTTTAGCCTAACTATGTCCCAAATATTGCATGAGGCATGTTTACACCACAAATTATTTTCAGGTATTGCAAGGGACGTACATATTGTAAAAAATTACTCCTGCTTATCTGAAATTCAAATTTAACTGGGCGTTCTTATATTTTATCTCGCAATACTACTTTGGAGGTTCAAGAGAAGGGATTTAAAAAAAACAAAGGCATCCATTTACAATTCCTGGAAGAAGAGAAATTTCCACTCCTATCCTTTTGAACGCTCTATCTAGATGTAATGTTCTTGATTGCATCATTTTAGTTTATTTTCGACCCAGTAAGTTGTACTAAAGGCTCCACAGAGCATGTCACATCCTGATATTAAAGAAGTCCACCCCGGGTTTCAGGTCTCACTCAGTATCACGCCAGACCAGAGCTTGCAAAACTGGTCCCCCAGGCAACAAGGGACCTTAGTGCAGTAACAGAACAATGCAAATACTCCAGTTTTAATTTTTTCCTTCAAAATTTGAACACCAAATTTAGTACTTTTAAAGGCACTGATATAGTTTTCTCTCCTCGGTGCTCACTTTGGGGCAATTCAGCATGATTAGTAACAGTGATTATCAGAAAAACTAATAGAGTTCACATGAATGTTGAAACATAATAAAATGATCATTTCTTGGGCATTTTGAAAGGGCAGATAAAAATACTGATATGCTTCTGACATTTAAAGATAAGACGTAGATCTTAATTACATTAATTATTAATTCAGGTGTATTTTTGAACATCTAAAGAAATCCAGGAGGGTGATACATAATTCCAAAATGCCATTCCCTTATTTAGAGACACATTGATATTCAGTATTTTGGAAATATTTTGATGTTTAATAGCTGAAATGGAGGCTGTTCTTTAAATTCTTAAACTGGACTTGAAATTCTCAGTTCAATTCACAGAATACTACAAGATAGGTGAAGAAGGAAGAGAAACAGAAGGGGGTCAAGGAAGAAAGTACCAGAAGGAGAAAGAAAATCATCACACAGAGGTGTGATTAAAAGTGTGGGCTCTAGGCGGGTGCAGACTCAGGTGTTCTAGCACCTGTTTGTGACCCCAGCTGCTCAGGAGGCTGAGCAGGGAGGATCACTGAAGCCCAGGAGGTCAAGGCCAGCCCAGGCAAGTAGGGAGATCTCTGTCCTTTTTTTTTAAAAAGGATGAGTTCAGGAGTCGAACTGGTTTCAAATCCTGGCTCTGTCACAAACTAGCTGTGTGAGCCTGGTCCAGTTTCCTAACCTCTCTGTGCACACATTCCTTATCTGAAAATGGGGTAACCATCCCAGAGAGCCATGAGAGTTTGAGTCAAGCACTCAGAACAGTGCCAAGAACACAGTAAATGCTCAGTAAGTTTTGGGGGTGAAGATCACATGATGTAGCCCAAACCGTCAACAGAAAGATAAAACTCACAAAATCAGAGAATGTCTCCACTTTGATAACAGGGTCATGAGAGAAAAGATGTTTCTCTTGCAATCAAATGCGTATTTTAAAAAGATTATAAATAGCAATATTTTATGTATTTACTTATTAAAAAGAAACTTCTCTTTATTTTCAGAGGATACAACTTCCAAGGTTGTGTGAAATCAGCATGCTACTACTGTTCCGACAAGTGAAGCTATATGGTTATAGTTCTATCCAACTCTTGGTTATTCTTGTCTCACCCTGCTTATTATTCTATTTACTCCCAGAAACTCCACAAGCAAATAAATGACACTCTTTCTCATCCCTACCCCCAAAAGCCAATTAATCGAACTCAATCGTCTAGCTTTAGTGTTAAGCAGATTTTCAAATGAAATAGTCCCAAATCACTGGGTTTCCAGCCATCTGGAAACCACTTTGAACTTCATTTGTTTATCCATGTTTTTAATGCAGCTCAGGTGTCTGTAGTCTCAGGCAGTGAGGAAAACAAGTGCTTCTGAGTCAAACACCTTCGGGGTAAAATCCTGGCTTGGCCACACTGCCTACCTGGGTGAGCTCTCTCTGCCTTGGTTTCTTTATACAACAGGAGATTCTAATGTTGTCTCCTTTCCGAGTTGCTATAAAGAGTCAAAGAGCTGATTCATCTACAGGGTGATCCTGTGTTTGACTTTACACTTACTGTCCCTGCAGAATTGTTACACTATTACCTTTATTTTTATAAAGCATTTAATACAGAGCCCGGTACACAGTATTTTGTTTTTTTTCTTTCTTTTTTTGAGACAGAGCCTCACTCTATTGTCCAGGTTGAAGTGCAGTGTTACGATCTCGGCTCACTGCAACCTCTGCCTCCCGGGTTCAAGGGATTATCATGCCTCAGCTTCTTCCCAAGTAGCTGGGATTACAGGTGTGCACCACCATGCCCGACTAATTTTTGTATTTTTAGTACAGATGGGGTTTCACCATGTTGGTCAGGTTGGTGTCGAACCCCCGACCTCAAATGATCAGACTTCCAAAGTGTTGGTATTACAGGAATGAGGCACCGCGCCTGGCCAGTATTCAGTATTTGTTACCTCTTTTTTTTTTCTGAGACGGAGTCTTCCTCTGTGCCCAGGCTGGAGTGCAGTGGCTGGATCTCAGCTCACTGCAAGCTCCGCCTCCCGGGTTTACGCCATTCTCCTACCTCAGCCTCCTGAGTAGCTGGGACTACAGGCGCTAGGTATTTGTTACCTCTTAATCATGATACACCAAAACCTGTAGTATTCTAACTAAATCCTTGAAATCCTATGGAATCTTTATTTTTAAAGCAAGAATAGCCTTTTTTGACATAAAAAGGTGAGTGCCTGCCTGAGTGTGAAAGTTTGGTCACCCCCCCATTATCTCCATATTCCCTGTCCCTTTGGATATTTCAGTCATTTAAGAAGTTAAAAGTAGGGGTGGAATTCTCCACGGTAGAACCTCGGAGGCAGAGGCTAACATATTTTACATGCTTTGGCAGGATCATGAGAGCACAGCTTTACTAAAATACACTCTGCCAACAGCAGAAGGCCCTCTGAGGTGAGCAGGTGGGACGAGGCTTGGAAGCTGTCACTTGACTTCTGCCAGCTACTCGGAATGTCAGATGAATCCCAGACTGCAGCCCCTGCGGTTTCCAAGGCCCCCATCACTGCACAGAAATACGAGGCTCACTCAGCGACGGGAGCCAGGCTTCCTCCTGTCGCTCCTCCCCGGCCTCCTCACAGCCTCAAGATGCAATTCTCTTGACAGTAGGGAGGGAGGGCAGATACGAAGGGCTTTTAGGGAAATGCCAGCCCTTTCTTCAGAAATGGGGTTTCTTCCTTAACATCTCTCCTGTTTCATGCGCCCTCTGTGCCAGGCCACGTGCAGTGTCTCCAAGCGGCTCTGGAGCAGGCAGACCCAGTCGGAATCTTGGCTGTACGGCTCATGACTGCAAACCCCTCCAGGAGCCAACTCACTTCTCTGAGACCTCGTTTTTCTCTTCTGTAACACGAGACGTAATAACGTAATAATACATCTCATTGGATTGTTATGAGGATTAAATGAGATAACATGTCCAGTAGACTGCCTGGTATAAAATAGTCATCTAAGGCATGGGAAGTATCTTTATGGTCCCAGGCTGCCTGAGAAGGGGTCAGCGTTAGAGGCATGCAGGTGCAAAGAGAACCTGAGATCTGGGGTGGAAGGTGGGCAGGCTTCAGTGTACAAATACGCAAGCTCGGCATTTAGGAGGTTTACATCTTATCTAGAATCTGAGGAAGAGTGAGAACAAATCCAGCTGATGGTATTTCTGAAAGAAGATGCACAGTCAATGTATGTATTCCAACCATCCTTTGTGGTATCCTGCATTTCTTCATTTATTCCTACCGTACTTGCTCACTGAATAAGTACTATGCTCTCAATGCTAGAAACACTTCAACACAAGAGCATGAAGATTCATTAAAAATAACATTGGGAGGAAGCACAGGCAGTCTGCTAAAGCCAGACAATATTTATTGATTGCTTGCTGCAGTCAATAAATAGGGTAATACAAGCCATACTCTCCCACAGTCCCGGCGACTCCTCAGAAAAACGTTGGCAACTGTTAAAGTCACAGTGAGTACGGAGTAGATGAAGTTCCTTAACTGGTGTCTTTGTGGACTGAAGAGCTCATTGCAAAAGGGCCAAACTCGCTTCCGGAGACTGTGCCCCACCTTAATCATAACGGAAGCGAACCATTGTTGATGTGGTCTAACTGGAGTCACCGAAAACTTCCCTCCTCCCGTGACATATACTCCAAAGGCCTACTTGCTGAACCCATGAATGGGTCCTAAAACACTCTGGGTTGTCACCTTTGGGTTAAAACTTTCCTAGGTCCTACTGGCGTGCTCTTGGGTTCTCCGAGGGGAACACTTAAGGGAGCCATATACACCAGTCGCCTCTCGGCAGCGTGCCCCAGAGGGAGGGCCTGTGTAGGGAGACACTCACTGGCTGAGCGCTTTCAGCCTCAGTCTCCTCATCTGTCAAATGAGGCAAGATGAGCCCACCTTTCAGAGCTACTGGGAGGACTGAAGAGACCATTTACCGAAAGGGACGAGGCCAGGGCCGGAAACACGGCAGGGCCCACTGCATGCCATTTCCTTCTCCTTCCTCACTCCTTTGGCACAAAGCATCTCAGGAGCTGGTCAGTAACCTCTATTGTGTTTTGTGAACAGGGGCTGACAAAAATGAATGTGTGCAATTGTGACCTGCATTTAAAAATACGAAGAACATGGCCGGGCGCGGTGGCTCAAGCCTGTAATCCCAGCACTTTGGGAGGCTGAGACGGGCGGATCACGAGGTCAGGAGATCGAGACCATCCTGGCTAACACGGTGAAACCCCGTCTCTACTAAAAATACAAAAAACTAGCCGGGCGAGGTGGCGGGCGCCTGCAGTCCCAGCTACTCGGGAGGCTGAGGCAGGAGAATCGCATAAAACCCGGGAGGCGGAGCTTGCAGTGAGCTGAGATCCGGCCACTGCACTCCAGCCTGGGCGGCAGAGCGAGACTCCGTCTCAAAAAAAAAAAAAAAAAAAAATACGAAGAACAGAAAATGTCAGAGTAACGGCAGGTGATGTCTGCAACACTTTGGCTTCAGTACACACATTCGCAAAGGATATGGTATAAAATATATTTCTGACTGTGTAAGTTATTGTCAAAAAGTTTTGAGGTGGGTATATACCCCAAAAAATCAAGAACAGGGGCTCAAAGAGATAACGTAAACCCATGTTCCTAGCAGCCTTATTCACAACGGCCAAAAGGTGGAGCCAACCCAAGTGTTCATTGACGGATAAATGAAATGTGGTCTGCACGCAGAATGGAATATTATTCAGCCTTAAAAAAAAGAAGAAAATTCTGATACATGCTGCAACATGGGTGAACCCTGAGGATATTACAGTATGGAAAATAAGCCAGACACCCAAGGACAAATACTGTATGATTCCACTTATATGCAGTCCCCAGAGTAGTCAAATTTGAAGAGACAGCAATGGTGATTACCAGAAACGGGGAGGAGCAGGGAACAAGGAGCTACTGTTTAATGGGTACAGAGTTTCAGTTTGGGAAGATAAAAAAAGAGTTCTAAGGAGAGGGTGGTGATGGCCGCTCAACATGTAAATGTATTAATATTTGATGCCACTGAACTGCATACCAGAAAATCATTACGATGGTAAATTTTATGTTATGTGTATTTTGCCACCAGAGTTAATTTTTTTTTTTTTCTTTTTTTGGAGACAGAGTCTTGCTCTGTCGCTAGGCTGCAGTGCCGTGGCACAATCTCAGCTCACTACAACCTCTGACTCCCTGGTTCAAGCGATTCTCCTGCCTCAGCCTCCCCGAGTAGCTGGGATTACAGGCACCTGCCACCATACTCAGCTAATTTTTGTATTTTTAGTAGAGACGGCGTTTCACCCTGTTGGCCAGGTTGGTCTCAATCTCCTGACCTCATGATCCACCTGCCTCGGCCTACCAAAGTGCAGGGATTACAGACAATTAAAATTTTTAAAAATTAAATTAAAAATATTTGAGGAATCTTGACCTAGATAACCGCCCGAGTAAAGGTACATTTGGAAGGAGCCTGGGTGTAGAAGACAAAGGGTGGGCCCCTGGGCAATCAAACAGGAGACAGGGGAATATAGACTCCCTGATTTTTTTTTTTTTTTGACAGTCTTGGTCTGCTGCTCTGGCTAGAGTGCAATGGTGTGATCTCAGCTCACTGCAGCCTCCACCTCCCAGGTTCAAGCGATTCTCCTGCTTCAGCCTCCTGAGTAGCTAGGATAACAGGTGCCCGCCACCATGCCCAGTTAATTTTTGTATTTTTGGTAGAGATGGAGTTTCACCATGTTGGCCAGGCTGGTCTTGAACTCCTGACCTCAGGTGATCTGCCTGGGATTACAGGTGTGAGCCATCATGCCCAGCCAGACTCCCTAATTTTAAAAACTCTCTTTTCCGACCTTGGGGACCCCGGACTTTTGAATGTGGTGCCAGAACACAGAAGATGGGGTTTGCAGTCTTGTTCTATGACGGTATCATTTCCAATAGACAGTCCTGTGTTTTAGTGTTTTATTCTGAGAGAAAAACAAATACAACAGCAAAGCCTAATAGCCCTCTCAGGTGAAACTGACCTTTCCCCCTCACCTCTTCTCCTTCAGTAACTCTCCCCAGCCCAAAGCTGACTCCTTGGTAGGCGAAGGCTGGTCAGTCTTCCTTCCTTATTCATTGATAAGCCATGCCCCTTTGCAGGCCTTCAGTCTAATTTGTGATTCTAACTAATGAGGGGTCTGAGGAACTTGGAGAGGCCCTTCCTATTTTATTTTTTATTCTTGGTATCTAATAGTTGGAGAAACAGGATCTGGCCAACTTTCTCTAGACAAAGGCTGTATGCTAGGTTTTTCATTTTCTTAGCCGAAACGATTACGGCAAATCATTTAAACAGATACAAAAAGGAGGTCTCTGTGGACAGACACCTCATAGACTAAAAGATCAGCCACAGGTCATCATTTTAGACACGTATTGCTGGAGCCAAAATAACTATCAGGAAGGTTTCAAGTTTCTCCAGAAAAAAAAAAAAAAAAACTTTTTGTAACAATTCTCAAATCGACCTTGATCTCTCAACTTCCAGACACTACTCTATGATCAGTTTGTGTAACCTTATTGTTAAATGCACTTGCATAAATGATAGATTTCTTTATTTGTTTAGCACACAATTGTTCCTCTGTATTTCTTCCCTCCATATTTATTTAATGTTTGCTAAGACAGTGCTACAATGAGCTAATGAAAAATTTTTAATGAATACTGGATCAATGCAGGGACACTGACATGAACATGTTGCACTTTGTTTTTTTTTTTTTTTTTTTTTGAGACGGAGTCTTGCTCTGTCACCCAGGCTGGAGTGCAGTGGCCGGATCTCAGCTCACTGCAAGCTCCGCCTCCTGGGTTTACGCCATTCTTCTGCCTCAGCCTCCGGAGTAGCTGGGACTACAGGCGCCCGCCACCTCGCCCGGCTAGTTTTTTGTATTTTTTAGTAGAGACGGGGTTTCACAGTGTTAGCCAGGATGGTCTCGATCTCCTGACCTCGTGATCCGCCCGTCTCGGCCTCCCAAAGTGCTGGGATTACAGCCTTGAGCCACCGCGCCCGGCCAACATGTTGCACTTTGTATGATGACTCCAAGTTGCACATTATGTACCTGGAAAGAGCCTTTGGGTATCATCCAGACCGGCTCCACCCATCTGTGGTGCTCACGTCTTCCAAGACATTTTGAAATAGAAGTTGGTGGTGGAGGCAAATTCTTCAGCCTCCTGCAGGACCTGCATCCTTCACTCTGGGGACAGGTAAAGCCATACGCTTCTGGCTGATGTTCCTACTCTTGGAGAAGGTCCTGTCTTTGGAGAAGAGCTCACTCTGGCTGGCATCTCTGGAGTGGACCACTCAGCCTCTCTTCTCCTCAGCCCTAGCTTCATGAGATCTTTTAAAACTTTCTATTAATTTTTGTTTTTACCACCCTTAACATCTTCTTAGTTTTCCACTTATTTTTAAAAAAGAAGAGAAAAATTCTAGTAAAGCTCTGATCAGTACCAACGGCAGACATGAGGCTGTTTTATAGCTTTTCTAAGTTATGAACATTGTTATAACAGGAGGAACAACGATTTATTTAGTGCCTATTAGGAAACAGGTACTTTCCATATATTAATTCCAACTAATATATTAATTTTTGAAGAAGGAACATTTCATGGGTCTGAGCTTATAATAGTTATAAGACTTATAATGCGGTCTGAGCTTATAATAGTTTCCAGGTCTTTTACTGTACAATGGTACACACCTGGCTGGATCATTTTCCTTCTGCCTCATTTAAACACTCTGTGTTTAATCCTGTTTCTGATTTATGTAGGTCATTTCAAATCTTTTTTTTTTTTTTTTGAGATGGAGTCTCGCTCTGTTACCCAGGCTGGAGTGCAGTGGTGCGATCTCAGCTCACTGCAACCTCTGCCTCCGGGGTTCATGCCATTCTTCTGCCTCAGCCTCCCGAGTAGCTGGGGGACTACAGGTGCCCGCCACCATGCCTGGCTAATTTTTTTTTTGTATTTTTAGTAGAGATAGGGTTTCACCGTGTTAGCCAGGATGGTCTTGATCTCCTGACCTCGTGATCCGCCTGCCTTGGCCTCCCAAAGTGCTGGGATTACAGGCGTGAGCCACTGTGCCTGGCCTCAAATCTTCATTTTTTCTTTAAGGTTACAGTTACTTTGTACAGTTGAGGGTTATCTACAAATGTAGAATGGTATGTTCTTGGGATCTGTCTAAAAGCCTGTGTAACTGACCCTTGACTTGAGAGTGGATTTTCAGTGGTGGTAAATGGGGATTGAGCAAGCACAGTGATCCTGCCAAATTGTGGCCTTCACAGAATCTTGGAAATCTTCATTCGCTCATTATTCCTAGAATTTTTCTAGTACAGTCAACAGTCTAGCAGGATGTTGACCTGCTGCTTTTCAGGCATTATTTCAATTACTTGGTCTTCTTGAGATGGTTGTTGTCTCTAGAGAAAAAACATAAGAGTTCTGGGATAGTAGCAGAATAGGACAGTGGTTAAGAGCTTGGCTTCTAGGACCTGAATCTTGGGTTCAACTCTTGGCTTTGCCACTTTAAGCTAATAAATGCAGGGACATTAATTTGCCTCTTTCTGCTGGTTAAAAGGGAGTATTTCTGGATTGCTGTAAGGGTTAGAGGGGATAAAACATGTCAAGTGCCAAGAGTTGTACCTTGTTAAGGTAAGTGTTCAAAACAGGTTAATTATTATCAGGTAAAAAAGCTGACACATAAATATTTTTATCATATATATATATATATATAAATACATAGACTGGGTGTGGTAGCTCACGTCTGTCATCGCAGCACTTTGGGAGGCCAAGGTGGGTGGATCACTGGATCAGGAGTTCGAGACCAGCCTGGCCAACATAGTGAAATCCCATCTGTACTTAAAATACAAAAATTATCTGGGCGTCGTGGTGCTCGCCTGTAATCCCAGCTACTTGGGGGCGCTGAGGCAGGAGAATCTTTTGAACCCAGGAGGCGGAGGCTGTAGTGAGCTGAGATCACGGCACTGCACTCCAGCCTGGGTAACAGAGTGAGACTCTGTCTCAAAAACAAACAAACAACAACAAATATAAATATATATATCCCATCATGGCAACTCCCAATCAATCCCCAGCCTCTCAGAGCAACCCCGGTTCCAAATTCTATCTCTGTAGATTAGTTTTGCCTGTCTTCTTGAACGTCATATAAAGCAAATTTTACAGTATACACTCTTGTGTGTCTGGCTTCTTTCATTTAACATAAGCTTCTGTGACTGATCCATGCTATAGTGTGAGCAGTTTGCTGCTATTTGATTAGAAGTATTCTGTTGTATGACTGTACCACAACTGTTTATTCACCAGTTGATGGACACTGGGCTTCAGTTTTGCACTGTTATGAATCACGTAGCTATGAATATTCTTGCACGCATCTTTTTAATGAGTATGTTTTTCATTTTTCCTGTATTAATGCCTACAAATATAATGGCTAGGTCATGCAGTAAATGTGTGTTTATTTATAAGAAACAAACAGTTTTCAAAAATTGTTACGCCATTTTACACTCCTACTAGCAATGCATGAGAGTTTACATTGCTCCATAGGCTTACCATGATTTAGTGGTATTGGTCTTTTTAATTTGAGCCATTCTAGTGGGTGTATGGTGGTATCTCATTGTGGCTTTCATTTGTATTTCCCTAAAATAAATGTTATTAGTGAAAAGCACCTTTTCATCTGCTTATTGGCCAATTTGTGTATCTTCTTTTTTCTGTTCAAAGCTTTTGTCCATTTAAGAAATTTATCATTTTGTCATTGAACTGTTAGAGTATCTTATATATTCTAGATACAAATTATTTGTGAGATACTTGTATTGCAAATATATTCTCCCGGTTTGTAGCTTGACTTTTCATTTTGATAAGCAGTTATCTTTAAATTTTGATGAAGTCCAATCCATTAGAATTTTCTTTCATGTTGTGTGGTTTTGTGACCTCCGTAAGACCTATCTTTGTCTGTTTCTAGTTGTAAAGATACTGTCTTCTGTTTTCCTCTAGAAACTTTGTTGTTTTAGCATTTGTATTGAGATCTATGCTCCATCTCAATTGTGTGTGGTATGAGATTCATTTATCCCGAGAAGTTGCTCTGCCATCATTCGTTGAAAAGACCCGGCTTTCCCCACTGGACTGCTTCGGTGCCTTTGAGGAAAATCAGTTGACTATATCTGTGTGGATCCATTTCTAGACTATTTTTTCTATTGATTTGTCTGCCCTTATATCAGTGCCACACTGTCTTAAATTACTTCAGTTTTACAATAAGTCTTGAAGTCAGGTACTGTAAGGCCTCCAACTTTGTTGTTTTTCAAGATCATTTTGGCTACCTCTTTTGATTTTCTATAAAGATTTTAGAATCTGTAAAACCATTTTCTACAAAAATGTCCTGCAGGTCTTTTGATCAAGATTGTGTTCAATCCATAGATCAGAATGAGAAAAATTGAGATGTCAGCACTATCAAGGTTTCCAATTCACGAACATCTCTCCATTTAGTTAGGTTTTAAATTTCTCTCATAAATGTTTTGTAACTTTCATTATACAGATCTTACATGTCTTTGGCTACATTTATTCAGTTTTTATGTTTTTTTATGTCAGTTTAAATGGAATTGCTTTTTAAATCTCATTTTCCAATTGTTTATTGTTGACAAATGGAAACACAGTAGATTTTTGGATATTGACCTTTTTAAGTTTACTTACTGATTCTAGTAGTTGTTTAGTAGTAGTCCTTAGATTCTTAGGACTTTGTCCATAAACAATAATTATTTTCAGGCTTTATGTCTACTACTTCCTTTCCTTGCCTTACTGCACTGACCAAAACCTCCAGGACAATGTTGAATAGAGGTGATAGGGGTAGATATCATTGTGGTATTCCTGATCTTAGGAGGAAGTGGTTGGAAATTCGCTATCGAATATGATGTTAGCAGTAAGTTTTTCAGGAATTTTTTTTTTTTTTTCTGATGGCCATCATTAGATTAAATAAGTTTCCTTCTAGTCCTAGTTGGCTGAGAGTGGTTTTTTTTTCTTTTTAAATCATGAATGGGTGTTCCATTTTGCCCAAAGCTTTTTCTGCATCTATTTAGAGGACCATGTGGTTTTTCTCCCTTATTCTATTCGTATAGTGGAATACATTAAGTGATTTTCTAATGGTAAACTAACCATGCATCCCTGTGATAAATCCTGCTTAGTCATAGTGAATGACATTATTTTCATGTATCACTGAATCAGATATGCTAATATGTTGTGAAGAATTTTTGCATCAGTGTTTTTGTAAACATTGATGGGATATTGGGTGATATTTTTCCTTTCTTATAAAGTTTATGTCAGGTTTTGGTATCAGGTTGTACTGGCCTTATACAATAAATTGGGTAGTGTTCCTTCTCCCTTTATCTTCTGAAAGTTTGTATAAGAGTGTTAGTTCATTTGTTGGTGTTCATTGATATAAACATATCTTAAGGTTTTCATAGAATTTACTAGTGACCTTTTGAGTATTATAAAACATTCTTTTTTGCCTCTTATACTCTTTGTCTTGAAGTCTATGTGGTAGCATTAATACAGTCATATCAGCCTTCTTATGCTTATTATTTACACAGTTTATCTTTTCTGTCTTCTGGCTTCAACCTACCCGTGTTTTATTTAAAATACATATCATGTAGATAGCCAGCAGTCTTAATTTTGTAGCTGGTCTGACAATCTTTTCCTTTTAATTGGAGTTTTCAGTCCATGCTATAGTTTGGGTAGGGTTTGTCTGTATCCATCAAATCTCATGTTGGAATTTGATCCTCAATGTGGTGGTACTGGAAGCTGGGGCCCGGAGGGTAGTGTTTGGGTCATGGGTGTGGATGCCTCAAAAATAGATTAATGTCCTCCCTGAAGGTGAGTGAGTTCTTACTCTTGAGATAATAAATTAGCTCTAGAGGGGATGGAAGAGTTCCTGGAAGAGTAGGTTGTTACAAAGTCAGACCATCTCTTAGGTTTTTCTTGTTTGCACCTGCCCACTGCCCCTTTGCCCTTCTCTACCACGTTTTGATGCAGCACAAAAGCCGTCACCAGAAGCCAAGCAGATGCTGGTGCCCTGCTTCCCATACAGCCTGTAGAACTGCCAGCTAAGGATGTCTCTTTTCTTCATAAACCACCCAGGCTCAGGTATTCTGTAACAGTAACACTAAACGGACTATGACAGTCCATTTGTATTTAATGCAGTTACTATCATGACTGGGTTCAGGTTTACTATTTTTCAGTCTGTTTTCTATTGATACTTTCTGTTTTTCATTTCCGGTTTTTTCCTGCCATCTTTTATGTTAATCCATTTTTTAGTATTTTATTTTAATTCCTGCAATGACTTCTTAGCTCTGCTGCTTTTGGATACTTGTTTTTAGTGGTTTCTCTGGGTATTACACCACACATCTTTATCTTATTCCCAGTCTACTTAGATTTAATATCATATCACTTCACATAAAATGTAAAAATCTTGCAGATGTGTAAAATTCCACTTGCTTTCCCTCATTGTTTGTGCTATTTTGTTATATATTTTACATCTGCATACATCACAAATCCCACAAAATGATATTTTGATGCTTACGTTAATTTAAAAAACATTTACCCATATATTTATTATTTCCTATAAATATTTTCTTCTCTTAGGTTTGAGCTTCCATCTCATATTATTACCCTTTGGTCTGACAAATTTTCTTTGTCAATGTCCTGTAGTGTAGGCCTACTAGAAATAAATTCTCTCATATTTTGTACATCCCAACATGTCTTTATTTTACTGTCAATTCTGAAGGATATTTTTGCTTATTTAGAATTCTGAGCCGGGTGCAGTGGCTCATGCCTGTAACCCCAGCACTTTGGGAGGCCAAGGTGGGCGGATCATGAGATCAGGAGATTGAGATCATCCTGGCCAACATGGTGAAACCCTGTCTCTACTAAAAATACAAAAATTAGCTGGGTGTGGTGGCGGGCGCCTGTAGTCCCAGGTACTCAGGAGGCTGAGGCAGGACAATCGCTTGAGCCCGGGAGGCCAAGGTTGCAGTGAGCCGAGATAGCGCCACTGCACTCCAGCCTGGGAACAGAGCGAGACTCTGTCTCAAAAAAAAAAAAAACCGAAAAAAAAAAAAGAATTCTGGCTTGACAATTCTTCCTTTTTCTCTTTTTGTCTTTCAGCACCTCAAAGATGCCTTTGTGCTATATTACAGCCTCCATATTTGTGATGAGAATTCTTCAGTTAATTGTATCTGTGTTCCCCTGTATATAAGACTGTTTTTCTCTGACTGTCTTAAAGATTTTCTTTTTCTGTTTAGTTTTCCATAATGTTCCACAGTGTAGTTTTATTTGTTTATCTTGCTTGCGGCTTGCTGAGCTTCTTGAATCTATAAATTAATGTTTTCGGCCGGGCGCGGTGGCTCAAACCTGTAATCCCAGCACTTTGGGAGGCCGAGACGGGTGGATCACGAGGTCAGGAGATCGAGACCATCCTGGCCTACACGGTGAAACCCCATCTCTACTAAAAAATACAAAAAACTAGCCGGGCGAGATGGCGGGCGCCTGTAGTCCCAGCTACTCGGGAGGCTGAGGCAGGAGAATGGTGTAAACCCGGGAGGCGGAGCTTGCAGTGAGCCAAGATCATGCCACTGCACTCCAGCCTGGGCGGCAGAGCTAGACTCCGTCTCAAAAAAAAAAAAAAAAAAAATTAATGTTTTCATCCAATTTGGGAAGTTTTCAGCTATTATTCCTTCAGATATTTTTTCGGGTCTATTTTGTCTCTCCTCTCCTCCTGGCACCACAATGCATGTATATCAGACTACTTGATATTTTCCCATAATTCACTGAGGTTTGATTGTTTTTTAATCTTTATTCTGATTTTCACATTGAACAATTCTTATTGATATGAGTTTAAATTTACTGACGATTTTGTCTTTTCTACGCTTCATTTATTTCAAATGTTACATTTTTCAGTTCCAGAGTTTTCATTCGGTTATTCTTACTGGTTTCCATTACCGTGCTGAGATTCTCCTTCTTTTCAGTCATGATGACTATGTTTTCCTTTACATCCTTGGACATATTATAGTAGTTGCTTTATAATTCTTGTCTGAAAATTCTAACATCTAGGTCATCTCAGGGTCTATTACAGGGGCTATTTTTTCTCTTGACTATGGGTCACATCTTCCTACTCACATGTCTTTTAAGTTTTGGTTAATGAACACTGTAAATTTTGTTTTAGAGATTCTAAACTCTCTTTTCTTCTTTTAAACAGTGTTGATTGTTTTTTATTCTATCAGGCAATAAAACCTTTAGCTGATTAGCTTGAGCTTTTGGATATTTAGTGTTATACTTTGTTAGGAAGGATCTGTTTTGGGTTTGCCCTTAATGTTAGGGCGACTCCTTTACTCTGAAAGCACATTCCCCTTCTGGGGTTTCAACAGAAAATCTGAGGCATTTACCAAGCCCCTCTAACGTGGGTAGGATTCAGATTCTGAACTTTGTAGCAGTAGCTGTAGGCAGTAGGCAGCAGCTGAAATCTCTGCTCAGCATTTTTGGCTTTCTAGTAATTGTTTTCCACTAGGCTCACTGGCATATTCCCCACACATATGCAGTTTAGGGGTTATTCAAGGATTGATGAAAATTTATATACAGAAGGGAGGGCTCTTTTCTTTATGGCTCTTTTCTTTCCGTGACTTACTCAATTCCCAGCCAGTCTGGTAGCCCTGAACTCTATCCCCTGTAATGGCTCTAACCTCAAGCCATTACAGTTCTGGCTTTCTCCTTGAGTTCTAATTGTTCTTTGTGGACTGGGGCATGCTATATAAACATAGTTCTCACTCAGTCCAGTGACCCTCTTTCAAGGATCAAATTTCCTACATTCTCTGCCTTCTTTGAGTTAGACTACAAATAGTTATTTTTAACAAAAGTATTTTGTCCAGAGTTTGTAACAGCTATCTGCTGGACAGTTAGTCCAAGATAAGTTCTTCCATCATTAATATAACTAGAAGTCTGTCACAGACATTTTAATTTGTGTTTTTGTGTGTGCGTACATGTTAAGATTAAATCATTCCTTTCATTATCCTGAATGCTCATAAGATCACTAAACAATACATATTGATGGGATACTCAGGTGTTGTCCAGACTGTGTTTGTACTGCCAGGCATTGACCATCTGAAACCAATCATGATAGATCTCCTGTTTTTAAAGGAGCCCATGAAGAAAGATGCTTCCTTAGGAAATAAGCTCTTCTGTTTGGAGACTCCCAACCTTGGATTACAATTTAAGCCCATATAATGGCTTTAGTGACTCAGGGTCACAGAGTTATACAGATAGAGGGATGTACAGGCACCTTGCTGAAGCCACACTGGTTCCACAACACCGTGAATATGAAAGAGGCATCTTTCCTAGTGCCCCATGCTTACTAGCCCCATTTTCTTTGCTCTGCTCCACTCCTTCAGCTGCCATGGAGCCCATCATGTTTCATGTTTTACTTAGGCTGTCTCCTCTTTTCCCATTTTCAGAAATCTGTGTACCTCTGGTTCTGTTTACCTGACTCCTGAATCATTCTGATTACTCTGCCCCTTAATGTTATGGGCCAAACTATTTCTTCCCAAAATTCATATGTTGAAATCCTAACTTCCAGTGCCTCAGAATGTGACTTTATTTAGAGACAGGGTCTTTACAGAGGTAATGAAGTTAAAATGAGGTCATTAGGGTGGGCCCTAATCCAGTATGAATGCTGACCTTATATAAACGGACACCGAGATAGACATGCACAGAGAGACGGCGTGAGGACACGTAGGGAGGAGACAGTCAACTACAAGCGAAGAGAGGCCTGGGACAACTCCTCTCTTTACATCTCCCAGAAGCAACCAACCCTACTGACACCCTGACTGGGACTTCCAGCCTCCAGCACCATGAGAAAATAAATTTCCATTACTTTCACCGCCTACTTGCTAGTACTTTGTTCTGGCAGCCCTACCAAACTAACATGCTTCCCACTTAACAAATCCTCTGCTCCCAATTTTCCTACTTATTGTGACTCACCATTTTAGTTTGTCTCTTGAGATCCACACGCACCTTAGTATGGAAAATGGACAAAAATCAGAAGGTTTATGCTCTAACTCCTCACTTAAGTGGAATGATGCTTTTTTTTTTTTTTTTTTTTTTTTTTTTTTTTTTGAGATGGAGTCTTACTCTGTTGCCTAGGCTGGAGTGCAGTGGTACAATCTTGGCTCACTGCAACCTCTGCTTCCCAGGTTCAAGTGATTTTCCTGCCTCAGCCTCCCCAGTAGCTAGGATTGCAGGCACGTGCCACCACACTCAGCTAATTTTTGTATTTTTAGTAGAGATGGGGTTTCGCCATGTTGGCCAGGCTGGTTTCAAACTTCTGACTTCAGGTGATCCACCCGCCCCGGCCTCCAAAGTGCTGAGATTATGGGTGTGAGACACCGCACCTGGCCTGGAGTGACCTTTCTGATCCTCAGATTCCTTATCCATAATATGCGGATATTATCTCTATCCTACCTACCTAAACAAGCTCAGATAGATGCTGCACATAAGAATGTAAAATGCTACACAAATCGAAGGCATCCTGAATCTCACTCTTTATCCATAACGTACTGCACCTCATACCAATTATAACAGAACCACTGTTAGAGGTCTCTTGAGCGGTTTCAAGTTCAGAATTCTCCACTTTAGCAGAGATGCTTGCAACCTGTTATTTCTAGTTTAAGAGGCAGGTGCCTAAGAAACTGCTTTGCTCAAAGAGGCAGGAATATGGGGTGATGCTTCAAGCTCCCATTGTTTTTATATTTCCAGAGGGCTTAAAAGTAATTCCTCAGATAACTTATATATGTTTTTTTTCTTTTTTTTTTGAGATGGAGTCTCCCTCTGTCGCCCAGGCTGGAGTGCAGTGGCGTGATCTCTGCTCACTGCAACCTCCACCTCCCGGGTTCAAGTGATTCTCCTGCCTCAGCCTCCTGAGTAGCTGAGATTACAGGTGTGTGCCACTACACCCAGCTAATTTTTTTTTTTTTTTTTGTATTTTTAGTGGAGACAGGGTTTCAGCATGTTGGCCAGGCTGGTTTTGATCTCCTGACCTCGTGATCTGCCCGCTTTGGCCTCTCAAAGGGCTGGGATTACAGGCATGAGCCACTATGCCTGGCCAATATACCTACTTTCATAGATGTTATAAGAAATAAGGTATGGAGTAAAGCAAACCAATGCTTTTAGGGAATAAACTTTTTATTTTTTTATTTATTATTTTTGAGACAGAGTCTTACTCCGTCACTCAGGCTGGAGTGCAGTGGCATGATCTTGGGTTTAAGCCATTCTTGTGTCTCCGCCTCCTGGGTAGCTGGGATTACAGGTGTGTGCCACCACGCCTGGCTAATTTTTGTATTTTTAGTAGAGACGAGGTTTTACCATGTTGGCCAGCCTGGTCTCAAACTTCTGGCCTCAAGTGATCCACCTGCCTCGGCCTCCCAAAGTGTTGGGATTACAGGTGTGAGCCATTGAGACTGGCTGGGAATGGACTTTTTAGAAATACGTGAGGGAAGGAGAACTTTAAAAGCACATCCTACTGTCCTAACCAAATGGATGCCTACTGAATGTGATTTTAAAATATGTAAAATTAAACGTAGGCTGCTAGTCACTTTCCAACATACTTTTTACGTTCTTTGACAGTCTTTAAAATAATTTCATTATTGAGAATTTGAAAAAAATGTTTCTACAATTAAAACTTTTATAAAATAATTTATTAAAAAATACAACTTTCCCCAAATAGCTTACATTCTGGTTGCATGAATTTTTATGCAGTTTCTAACGTTACTCAAAAGAACTGAATTTCCAATGATTCTACCCTTTTCAGTTCTCTAGGATGCCTCCAGATGGCATTAAAAGCCTTTCCCATTGTATTTTACAACACACAAAAATTAAAAATTAGTAATATTTTAACCATTTAAGACCAGTCACATTCATTATATCATCTGAAAGCAGGACAATGTAACTATTTAGAACTTTTAGGGAAGTATCTGAAGAAAGACAAATATATATTCATATCTCTTATGAAATACACATCTCTCCTATTTAAGCCAAAGGATCTTTCTAGACCAAGAAACAGATTTTGGGCAAAATAAGACACTCAATATTTTACTACAAACTGATTTCCAATCAATAGCACTTAAAAAATGCTTAGTAATAAGAACACTGATCCCTATACAGATAAATTCACAAAGCCTGTCTTACAATGAGAAAACACACGCCACTTCTCATAAGTGATAAAAATAAAGATTTTGAAGGAGCAAACCTGTTATTGACTCTTATGGAGCTAAAATAGTCACTTGTTAGCTCGTGAATTTTTTAATTTAAATGCTGGTGTATCAATTTGGCATCAAATTAATCGGTAAAAACATATTTGGATTCCTTGAATATTGAGAAGAAACAGACAAAACACAGAGTGAGGAGCACATGTTTTATAAGGGCCTTTTCTTATGTTTTTAAAACTGCTTTTGTTAATTCAAAAAAAAAAAACTCTGGAAATTCCATAGATATCGATAATTGTACTTTTCACATAATTCCAAGGTGAGGTTGCAGATGGCAAGCTTCTGAAATGACCCTGTTACTGCACAGCGGTGTGGGACAGCATACCTCCCAGTTTAAGTGTGAAAAGTTCTGTAATTCTTAAGACGATGCTGAAAGTCTCCAACCAAATCCCCCCAGCACACATGCTCAAATCTCATTACATTTCTACTTCATAAAGAGAAGCATCTGCATTTTTCAAGATTCCTCTTACTCTGCTAAAGCATAAAAAAGCCCTCAAAATGCATCTGCACCCAAAGCATTTAAAAAGACATTATCATGAGAAAAGAGAACCATGGGCTTCCTTCCATCCTCATTATTACTATTACAAGATACGCGCACTATCTCATTTTATGAGGCATATTTAAGAACAGGCATCTCTGATAGAAAAAACGAAAGAGACTTACGATGTATTGGATGTGCCATTGTCTGGACTCTCTGGCTCTGCATCGCCTTTCTCTTAAAAAGCAAGCAGAAAAAAATACCGACATATGAGTCTTACAGTCTTTAAGATTTAAGAGAGATTAAATATATTTCCATGCTCCTATTAACAGTCTTTCAAAATGTGTAGCAGGAGGCTTTTAAAACATCTTTTATTGTCTGAGAACCGGATTTGCAAAATAATTTCTTCTCTGCAATAGAATTGCCCAGGCACAGATCTGTGAGTAGGTACTGAGGAGCTATTTGCAAACAACCAGAGGCTTGGAGTGGAGACCTTGCCAGAAGATGAATATCTTACAGATGGAACCTGTTTCCTTCCACTTCACTTTACAGAAAATTTCAGGAAATAAACCCATCGGCATTCTATATCCAAGGCACTTTGAACTTTGATTGCTTCTGCTAACACAAGCCAAACCAGGTCAGGCTGAATCAGGACTTGGAGAAAAGAATTTTTTTTTTTTTTTTTTTTTTTGAGACAAAGTCTCACTCTGTTGTCCAGGCTGGAGTGCAGTGGCACAATCTCGGCTCTCTGCAACCTCCACCTACTGGGTGCAAGCAATTCTCCTGTCTCAGCCTCCCAAGTAGCTGGGACTACAGGCGCCTGCCACCACACCTGGCTAATTTTTGTATTTTTTGTAGAGATGGGGTTTCACCATGTTGGCCAGGCTGGTCTTGAACTGACCTCAAGAGATCTGCCCGCCTCGGCCTCTCAAAGGGTTGGAATTACAGGTGTGAGTCCCCCGTCCGGCCAGGAGGAGAGAATTTTTACAGAACACTGAGGTTGCACGGTAGGTCCCAAGATCCCCCTATCTTATACCCCATGGAGAGCCCTGGTGGCAGCTTTTGGGGCCCAAAGCTTAAAGCAGAATGAGATGTAAACCAGAAATCTTTTCTGACCATCCAAAAGGCTAGTTAAGGAAACACTTCTGTGGGCTGTGATCATTGAGGAATTAACAAGTAGTATGTAGCTGGGGGAGCTTGGAACCAGTTCACTTCTTGTAGTTTGCAGTAGGCTTAATGTAATTCCTAATCCTTAATCAATTGGTGGTTTGACCCATGCATCCTCATTTTGTAAGGAGTTTCTTTGTATTTCCTTGAGGCCTGGAGATGGAAGAAGTCACTGATAACTGAGACTGGGCTTGTGTGTTTCCTGATGGTTGTGCAGAGCTAGTACACCCCAGAGAAGGCTGTGAGTTGCAAGAAATAGGTCTGTGGTAGTAACTTGCTTTGCTGTGCTCTTTCAGGTCAGGCCTGGAGATCTCTAGAATCCCTTGGTCTACTGCTCAGGTCCTCGGGCCCACACATTGTACCATACCCCTTTTGTCAGCTGTCAACATTAGCTTGTGTTCACCTAGTCCCAGGAATGACTCCCTAAATTACATAACGAGCATATCCCAAAGGTACTGCCCAAACTGAATTCAAAAGCAAACTTTATATTTCCTTCTCTTTTTCTTATAGGAACAAACAGTTGTGAGAAAAAGAAGACACAGTTTGTACAGTTCGTACATCTATCTCAGACATTTATCCAGTGCCAGAACAGCTATGAGCAACTTTGGCTAGAAGTTGGTCAGATGAGGGGAAAAACAAAAAAGTCACAAAATCTATTTTAACTGCCTTGAAAACAAACATTGATTAGACAGGGCCTCAATACATATAAAACCATGTTGGAATAAAGTCTAAATAGCAAATTAATAAACTTGCTTTACAGCTCCTTCTTGTGTATTTTCTTTTGTCTTCCAGGCAAGGTCTGTGGTGCACTCATTTAGGAAGCTAGTAAGGCCTGTTCAACTGGCTTCAGTGCTGGAAAATAATTTAGTACTTTGCAGAAACATTTTTTTCCATGGACTAACCACAATCTCTCCTATAATCCTGAAACAGAGAGTTACAACACCTGCATTATATAATACAAAACTAAATGGAAGTACAGTTTTTTTTCTCAAATATATGGATCCTTTTCCCCAACCTCCTTTAATTTGGTGAAATTGGTTACTTTCCCCAGTCTCTAGCCTCCAGTAGTCACCACATCCCATCTTCATGAAGAATGTAAAACAGCAGACTTGGAAGCGGCAGGCAATGGTAAAATTCCCAAAGAATTTATGTCAGAAAACAGGAAACTGAGAATAAAAACGAAGGCACTGTTTGGATGTTTGAAGAAATATGTTTCGCCTTGACCAATAGCGCTGCCCAAGTCTTGGGCTGGCTTCAGCACAGGGACAGACGCGCAGCTGATTATCTTTGCTCTCAGTAGCACTTATGTTGTGGCAACAGGGCAAACAGAATAGGTTCCGGCAAATAGGAAGGATGTAGTGGGGCCAAACAGGACATGGTGAACAGTCTGAGAGGGAGTGTTCTCAGCAACTTCAGTGCTGATAATGAATTTGCCTTTCTGGGTGGGGAAAAGTAAGTTGGTCAGGAATGAGATGGGGTTAAAACTATTTTTGTCCTTCAGAAAGAATAAAACACAAAATTTCCCCCAACGTCTTGAAATTTTAGGTGATGCAATTTCTGAAGTTAACTTGAAATGTTTAAGTGCATACACCATTGAGAATTATGCTCTCTTTATTAGGACCCCAGGGAAAATGATGAATGTAATGGAACATTCTGGAACATTGGTATGATTTTTTTTTTTTTCCAGTTGGGTGCGCAGGAGATGTTTCCTGCTCAACCCCCCAACCATCCAAAGAGAGTTCTCCAGGGTCCTCCTGTTTGTGTCAGCTGTTTTCGTGATAGATACCACACTGGTCTCTTTGGGAGGGAACCTGCATTGTCACTAATAAGCTGGGTGCAGCGAAGCCATTTTACATGTGGAAATACAATTACAGAGAGGAAGAGGGGGAAAAATGAGCCACAGAAAGAACTATATATGCACATGTATATGTGTATATGTAAATATATGTAAAATCTTTGCATCTATATGTATTATCCACTCTCAATTTGACAGTCCATATTTGTCTGACTGGGCCTTCCACATTGCTTAACATATAGGTGCTCAGTATGTGTCTCCTGTTCTGATGATTTGTCACTAATACAGAATCCCATGCTGCAGTGGGAAAACATGCGTAAGGTACCCTCGCCAGTGAAATGGAATATACAGTTTGAGGCATGAAACAGCTTGCTGACTCCAGTAGGTCACTTAAAAAAATTATAACAGTTACCTTTTTAACTCAATGTACAGAGGACTTCTATGTTGGGTGCTGTTGGGAGCATAAAGATAAATAATGTGGAATTCATGCTCTTTAAACATTTAAATGGACTGCACTGCTGGAGGATCTTGCTTTCCATCAATAGTGTTGTCATATAGGGACTAAATATGTTTTTTGAAGAGGAAAATCAAAATAATCCTGCATTAAACTGAATTCTTCAGAGGTAAGTTTTGCTATACCACAACTTTTTTTGTTTTGTTTTGTTTTGTTTTGTTTTTGAGACGAAGTCTCACTCTGTCGCCCAGGCTGGAGTGCAATGGCGCACTCTCTTCACTGAAACCTCTGCCTCCTGGGTTCAAGGTGATTCTCCTGCCTCAGCCTCCCGAGTAGCTGGGACCTGCCACCATGCCCGGCTGATGTTTGTATTTTTAGTAGAGACGGGGTTTCACCATATTGACCAGGCTGGTCTCCAACTCCTGACCTTGTGATCTGTCTGCCTCAGCCTCCCCAAGTGCTGAGATTACAGGTGTGAACCACCATGCCCGGCCATATGCTGCAATGTTTCTACATAGTTATATTAAAAGCAATCCATGTTTATGTTTTTTAAAAAAATGAACAGAAAAGAAAAGGTAATGACTTTGCTTGCTTTTTTTTGTTTTTTAAATTCTGTTAGCCCTTCAATGATTAGTCTAAGTGATGTGTTTTTCCTTTTTTGAGATGGAGTCTCACTCTGGTGTCCAGGCTGGAGTGCAGTGGTGTGATCTTGGCTTACTGCAATCTCTGCCTCCTGGGTGATCTCACGTGATTCTCCTGCCTCAGCCTCCTGAGTAGCAGGGATAACAGGTACATGCCATCATGCCTGGCTAATTTTTGTATTTTTAGTAGAGACGGGGTTTCACCATGTTGGCCAGGCTGCTCTCAAACTCCTGGCCTCAAGTAATCCGCCCTCCTTGGCTTCCCAAAGTGCTGGGATTACAGGTGTGAGCTACCATGCCCAGCCAATGTGTTTTTATTTCTACATGTACCAACTTTAGACGGAGGCAAGGTATTTAATATTCTCCCCCCACCCGCTTATAATTTTCATTAGTTCTGTTATTACTTTTAGTGCCTCTAGTGGGCATTTGTAACTTTAAATATATTTAATCTTATTTCTCTTGATTAATCACCTTCTGACAGTATCTTTTCTGAAACTCACCCATCTATCCTTCCCTCCCACCTCCCCGTCACAGCTATATCTTTCCTTTTATATCACCAAGATTTAAAATATTTATATCCTGTTCAGTAATTATTGAGTCATCCTCCTTAATATTAATTTAGTTAATAATTTAATTTTTGGTCTTGCCTATAGGTCAAGTAAAAAATTGTAAGCCAATAATGAGAATTTGCAATATTGTGACAATATAAATATTAGTCACTAAAGAACAAAGCAGCCTGAGTAGACCTGAACAGAAGGGAATGTCACTAAGGTGGAATGAGTGCAAATGTTCCTGACATTTATGTTAAATGAATTCTCATTGTTATGTTCCACCACGTCACAGGTTTGTCTCAAGTTAAGGTTATGTTCTCCCTAAAATAGTGCTATATAGAGTACACATTTAGTGAACATAAAATGTATATTTACATGAAATGTACATAGACACTTTCAAAGCAGTAAAATGAATGAACTGTGAAAACACCTTCCAGGCCAGGGATGGAACATCATCAAACGTGCGTTCACTGGCTTCCATCTATTCCCGCCCTTCCCACCAGCTACTGGTAAAACAATTGTGGCTGGGCACGGTGGCTCACACCTGTAATTCCAGCACTTTGGGAGGCCGAGGCAGGTGGATCACGAGGTCAGGAGATCGAGACCATCTTGGCTAACATGGTGAAACCCCGTCTCTACTAAAAGTACAAAAAAATCACCCAGGCGTGGTGGCGGTCACCTGTAGTCCCAGCTGCTCGAGAGGCTGAGGCAGGAGAATGGCATGAACCAGGGAGGCAGAGCTTACAGTGAGCCGAGATTGCACCACTGCACTCCAGCCTGGGCGACAGAGTGAGACTCCATCTCAAAAAAAAAAAAAAAGAATTCTGTGTCAATCATTCTCTTTGTTTTCTGGAGAGTTTTTGTTTTTGTTTTTTTTCTTTTTAACCACCTACGTGTGTATTAATAAATTAACTCTTTTTTGGTCACTGTTGTTTTTAAACTTCATACGACTCTAACCATACCTAGGCGTTCTTCTGAGACTCACTTCTATCAGGCAGCGCTATGAATTTTAGATTTAGCCATCATACTGCATGTAGCTACAGTTTGTTCATCCTCACTGCTGTGCAATACTTTATTGTATAAATATTCCAGAGTTTCTTATTTGTTCTTCTCCTGATGGACATTGAGATTTTTTCTATTGTGAACAACAGAACAGAAAACATTCATGAACACCCTTCCTCATGCACATGTTAGGAGTTCTGGGCCTTAAGATTTCCATATGGCCAATTGGAGCAGGGAATCCAAAACTGATTTCCAAATTAACACTCCCCAGACAGTATATGAGACTTCCAACTGATTCACCTCCACACCAACACTCGTTATGATCAAGGTTTTAAAGTTTCTTCCAATTTAACAATGTAGAATAACATTCTGTTGTGTTGTTTGCATTTCTCTGAGCACTAATGAGGTAAATATTTTGTGCTTGCTCTTCTGTGTCGTATCTTAAAAATTATTTTTTAGTATTAATTTCTCATTCATAGAATCATTTTATTGTCTCAGTAAGAGTCATACATATAGTTGTGTGTGTGTGTGCATATAACTTTTCAATATACAGATAAAACTTGGTTGGTGTGGTGGCTCACGCCTGTAATTCCAGCACTTTTGGAAGCCGAGGCGGGCAGATCACGAGGTCAGGAGATGGAGACCATCCCAGCTAACACAGTGAAACCCCGTCTCTACTAAAAATGCAAAAACAAAACTCCCAAAAAATTAGCCAGGCATGGTGGCAGGCGCCTTGTAGTCCCAGCTACTAGAAAGGCTGATACTAGAAAGGCTGAGACATGAGAATCATTTGAACCCAGGAGGCGGAGGTTGCAGTGAGCCGAGATCGGGCCACTGCACTCCAGCCTGGGCAACAGAGCGAGACTCCGTCTCAAAAACAAAACAAACAAAAAAATCTTTTCCCAGTGTTAGCCTTTTTACTTTCTCTGTTATCTTTGGATAATGTTAAGTTCTTAATTTTAATGTACTCAAATTTATAGATCATTTTCTTTATTTGACACTTTTTGTGATTTAAGAAAAACATCAGAAAAATGTTTTATACTGTCTTCTAAAAGCATATACTTTTACTGATCTTTAAAAAATACCTGGATTGGTTTTTGTATATGGTGTGGGGTAGGGGCTAGTTTCGTTTTTCTCCCTAGAAATAACCAGTTATTATGGTACTCGAAGTCCATTCTTTCTCCATTGATCTGCATCATCATCTCTGCCGTGAGTCCAGTTTTCAAACACCTGTGGATCTGCTTCTGGGTCTCCATGCAATCGCTTTCATTGCTCAATTTGTCTATTACCACCCTCATTACTTAGCTTTAATATATATTTTTAAAATATTGGTAAGGCAAAGCCCCAACCTTGCTCTTCAGGAACATGTGGGCTATTCCTAGTCTTTGTTCTATTGTATAAATTTGAGTATCATCAGTTTGTCAATTTCCACATACACACAAGTTGGACATTTGATTGGAGCTGTACTAAATCTACAGATATTTGGAGAGAACTTGTATCTTTACAACACTGCATCTTCCAATTCACGTACTTGGTATTAGGCATCTCCATTTATTTTGACCTTCCTTAACATATTTCAATAGTTGGTTAAGTTTCTCCATAGAGGTCTTAACACATCTTTTGACAGGGTTATTGCTTAGTAAGTTATATTTTTATGCTAACATTAAAAGTTGTTTTAAACTATAGTTTTCAATTGTTAGTGTAGGGAAATGAAATTGTGTATACAGAAATCTTGCTAAATTTTCTTACTAACCCTAATAGTCTGTAGATTCTTTTGAGTTTTCCGCATAGACAAGATAATTTGAGAAAATGAATTTTTTTCTCTTTTCTAACAGATACTTTTTTTTTGTTATTGTTTATTGCCTTGACCAAGGATATCCAGGGTAATGTTGCATAAAAGTGGAACTCATGTCTTGTTCCTCATCTTGAGGGGAATGCTGCAAATGTTTCAACACTAAATAGGATGGTTGTTTTGAGTTTTTTTGGCAGATACTGTTATTGTGTTAATGAAGTGGGCTTCTATTCCTGATTTGCTATTTTTCCTTTAAATCATGTATAGTGAATTTTATCAAATGCTTTTTCTTAACTTATTGAAACAATCATATTTTTCTCCTTTAATATTTTCACATAATTAATCATGTTACTATTATAAAAAGAAGCCAATTTTGAATTCCTAAAATAAATACAATTTCTTAATTATGAGTTATATTTTAAAATATATTTTGTACTTTGCTGGATGGAAGTTACAAATATTTGACCTAGAATTTTTACATTTATGATCATGAATGATACCTGTAAATTCTTTTTCTTGTATTGGCTTGTCAAGTTTTGATATCAAGGTTATACTGCCTTGACAGAATGAGTTGAGAACCGCTGGCTTTTTCTAACTATCTGAAGAAGGGTGTAGGTTTGGAATTACCTCTTCCTGTGAGTTTGGTAGAATCCCTGGTAAAAATGTCTAGCCTTGAAATTTTGTGTGTGGAATGATTTTTAAAAAATTACTGGGCCAATTGTTAAAATGGTTATAAGATTATTCAGGTTATATTTATATGTAAATTTCATATAAAACATCTACATATATACATATAATGCCTGAATAATCATTTTAATCACAGTCATTTCATCTAGTTTCGAAAAAATTTTGGCACAATTTTGTTCATATTTTTGTTCTTGATGTGCATCACATTTTTTCCCTTTTTGATTCCTAATATTATTTATTTGTGCCTTTTCTCTTTTTGTCCTGACCAATCTCTCTGGAAAGTGTGTCAACTGTATTATATCTTCAATGAATACACTTTTGGCTCTATTGACATTTAAAATTTTACCTTTGCTATTTTACTAATTTCTGCTTTTGTCTTTGTTTTGTAAATCTCTTTTCCATTTGTTTTGGGTTTATTTTCTCTTCTTTCAGCTCTTAAGATGGATGCTTAGTTCATTAATTCTTTTGTTTTCTAGTATGAGGCATTTCTTTATTTATTTAGAGACGAAGTCTCACTCTGTCATCCGGGCTGGAGTGCAGTGGTGGGATCTTGGCTCACGGCAACAACCGCCTCCCAGGCTCAAGCGATTCTCCTGTGTCAGTCTCCCAAGTAGCTGGGACTACAGGTGTCCGCCACTACACCCAACTAAATTTTGTATTTTCAGTAGAGACGGGGTTTCACCATGTTGGCCAGGCTGATCTCGAATTCCTGACCTCAATTGATTTGCCCACCTCAGCCGCCCAAAGTGCTGGGATAACAGGCGTGAGCCACTGCACCTGGCTTCTAGTATGAGTATTTCAGAGGGAAAGCTGCAATCTTCCCTCTAATTTAGTTTCTTCCTCCAGTTTTAATATTAGGTATTTCTATTACCTTTCTGTCCCAAATATTTACTAGTATCTGAAGTGATTCTTAATTTCTAAACGTGTTTTCCCTACTAGTCATATTTTCATTATCAATTTCTAATTTAATCATATTGTGGTTGGAGACCACGGTCAATATAATATTTATATCTTTAAAAATTTGTTGAAACTTGCTTTATGGTCCAGTAGTTGTCAATTTTCATAACTGTTCCCTGTCTGCTTGAAAACAATGCATATTCTGCAGCTGTTGGGTAATATACTCTCTCTCATTGTGTTGTTTGAATCTTATGTATCCTTACCATTTTTTCTGTTTGCATGATATAACAGTTACGAATTTATGTTTACATCTCCCATTAAGATAATACATTTCTCCATGTAATTTAGTGATTTTTACTTTTAAAAATTTGAAGCTATGTTATTTGGAATTTACATATATCCAATTATTTTGTCCATATGGTAAGTTGTACCTTGGGTAGTGACCCTTTTTAACTGTAGTAATGCTTTTTGCTTAAAGTTTATTTTTCTGGTATTAGAATACATATATCATCTTCTTTTTCATCAGTATTTGGTTGGTATATATTTTCCTATCCTTTTTCCATTCAAATTTTCTGAATCTTTAATTTCTAAATGTGTCATTCTAATAGCACAGAGCTAGAGTTTCATGTTTTAATCCATTTGGCCATTATTTGTTACTGAATCATTGCATCTAATCCATTTGTTTAAATTACTGATTTTTTTTTTTTTTTTTGAGACAGTCTCGTTCTGCTGCCCAGGCTGGAGTGCAGTGGTGCAATCTCGGCTCACTGTAACCTCCGCCTCCCGGGTTCAAGCAAATCTCCTGCCTCAGCCTCCTCAGTAGCTGCAACTACAGGCAAGCGCCACCACACCTGGCTAAGTTTTGTATTTTTAGTAGAGATGGGGCTTCACCATGTTGGCCAGGCTTGTCTCGAACTCCTGACCTCAAGTGATCTGCCCACCTCAGCCTCCCAAACTGCTGGGATTACAGGCGTGAGCCACCGTGCCCGGCCTTTAAATTACTGATTTAATTTATGCTACTATATTTTCCCATATACTCTGTTTCATTTTCTCTTCTTTAATTCCTTTGGATTAGCTAATAATATTCATATTCTATTTTAAACTTGGTTTGTAAGATGTTCTCCACATTTGGTTTGTAGGTTAAATACCTTTTACTATAGTTTAGTTGGTATCCTAAAAATTGCAAATATTTACTTAATTTATCAAAGCCCAAAGTTAAAATTTTTATCCTTCTCTGAAATAATTACAGGAACTTAGAAGATTTTAATTCCAAATTCTCCTCATCTTATGTTATGCTATTGTTTTGTAGATTCCAATTGTATTTATTTTGATTACTTAATACATTACAACATTGTTTAAATTTTCCCTATATTTACTTTCACTGCATTTAATCCTTCTCGCACCTCACATTCCTTCTGAACAAAGTATGTCTTTTAAAATTTCTTTTGTAAGGATTTACTGGTGGTAAACTTTCCCAGCTTTTGTCTGAAAATGTCTTGATTCATTACATTTTTTTTTGCAAGATACACAATCCTAAGCTGATAGTTATTTTTTCTCAACTCAGTGATGCTTCAGCTTCTCTGCTTGTGGGCTCCCACTGATGCTGTTGTGAAGTCAGCTGCAAGCTGGCTGAGTTTTTGAAGATATTAAAGGGTATTTTAACTTTTATGTGCAGTTTAGCTACAATGTGTGTAGTGTGGACTTTTTTTTTTCCATTTATCCTTGGTATTCACTGGGTTCCTTGACTCTGTGGATTAATGTCTTTCAAGTCTAGAAAATTCTCAGCCATCAATCATCTTCTTCAGTACTGTCTCGCTTCCCTTTCCCTTTCTGAAATTCTAGTTAGATGTATGTTAGGCTTCCCCACTTTATCCCCATGTCTCTTAACTCGTTTTCTGTTTTCCATTTCTGTCTCTCTAGGCTGCATTCTAGATACTTTCTTAAATTCAACTTTCCAGTTCGTTAATTCTTTCTCAGCTATGTCTAATGTGCTGTTAATGCCTGCCCATGGAAATTCTAATTTCTATTATGTTCTCTTATTCCTAGAAGTTCTGTTGAACACTCCTCCAAGTTTTCTTGCTCTTTGCCACATTTCCAATCCTCTCTTTTATTTCCAAAAATTAACGCAAGGGCTCTAATTTTATATTCGGGGCTTGATAACCCCAGTTTCTGAATTAGGAGTCCGATCCTCCGCTGTCCTGTTTGTTCTGGCTCTCTTGCTCACAGTCTTGTTACCTTTTGTAGTAATCATTTCTTTTCTGATTGTAAGTTGCTCATTTCCCTTAGTGCTCTAGTTCTGTTATTATTCATTCCTCTCCATTTCCTTTTTTCTGGTATTACTAATACTACCAGTCAAGGTGGCATTTTGACCATGCCACCTTGACTGGCTGTGTATCTTCAATCCCTTTCACAGTTTCCATTTGTGTTTCACTTTATACTCAAAAAAAAAAAGTTTTCAACTTTATATTCAAGGTTTCAGACTTCAGCTATTATCATCCCTCCTATTGATTTTATTTTGTCCATCATATTTTTAATTCTCAAGTGTTCATTTGTTCTGTAATTACCTCTCTTTCATACCAATCTGTTCTCTTTTTATTTAACACAAATAATTTCAAATCTTTCTAAGGACTGTAATTATACTTGAAACTTTTTTCTTCTTTTCCTTGAATTAGACTTCCTAGATTTCCTTTGGGACTAGTCTTTCTTTTTGGTGGTCACTGGTTATATATTCCTATTTTTAAATAAAAAATTGGTTAACCAAGGTAGTTGGTGTGGCTTTCCTGTATCAGTATACCGATCGATTTTTCTAACATACCTATCCCCTTGTAGGGAAGAGCTGATTTACGGCTCTTTGTAAGTGGGCAGGGTACGTTGACGTGAAGGATTCATTCAGGGCTCAAGAGAAGAGAAGCCTCCAGGCAAGCTGCAGGACCAAGCCCTTCCTCCACCCACTCCTCTAAGAAAAATATAAAGCACTGTACTTTAGGTGTGTAGAAGTTTTGTTTATTTCCCTCAAGAAATAGTTGACTCTTCTGCCATTACTTGATGTCATCTATTTTTAAGGTCTGGTACTATCTTAGAATCTATTCTATTTCTCTTTTTGCTATTAGTTCCCAACGAGGAGTGAGCTGTTCATTTTTAAATTTCTTTTTTTTTTTTTTTAGCAACTATTCCTGTATTTTTTGTTTTGGGGGGTTTTTGAGAAAAAAATCACCCTGAAAGCTCTGTGTGGGAATCCGTGAGGATGGGGCTGGAGGGGTAATGGTTGAACGATGGCCAGGTGTTCCCATCACTGCAAACAATTCGCACTTGTTCTCTCTTGGGGGCCACTGGAGATGTGGTCTTTCCTGGGGCTCCCGGGGGCTGTTCCCACCACCACTAAAGCTTGTTTCTGTTTGATTCTTCCTTTGCTGTGTCACGACCTTCCCTCTTCAGGAGTATTTTCCAGTAGGTCTTATTACTTTTGTCTTTCCAGAAACACAACTAAATTTCTGGTTTGCTCATGGCCCTTCTTCCTGGTTTCAGTGCTATTTTGGATTTTTTTCCATTTCTACAGTTTCACGGCTATCAGGTGGGGATTCTGAAGGGAGGGGAAGAATTGCTCAGGTGCAGTCTCTCAACTGAACAGGACGTTCTCATAATTTTTAAAAATGTAGACATAAATCATCCATGTTAATATTCAAGTATCTCAAGGCTTAACAAGCTTCCATTTTATAATATCAAGTTCAATTGATCAGTAATTCAATGAATGATCTACCTTTTAAAAGATTTGTATTGAAAGTCATTTTCTGGCCGGGCGCGGTGGCTCAAGCCTGTAATCCCAGCTCTTTGGGAGGCCGAGACGGGTGGATCACGAGGTCAGGAGATCGAGACCATCCTGGCTAACAGGGTGAAACCCCGTCTCTACTAAAAAATACAAAAAACTAGCTGGGCGAGGTGGCGGGCGCCTGTAGTCCCAGCAACTCAGGAGGCTGAGGCAGGAGAATGGCGTAAACCCGGGAGGCGGAGCTTGCAGTGAGCTGAGATCCGGCCACTGCACTCCAGCCTGGGCGACAGAGCAAGACTCCGTCTCAAAAAAAAAAAAAAAAAAAAAGAAAGTCATTTTAATACAATCTTTCCTTTAGTTTCTATAACACAGTCTTTCTCACTTCAAAGAGAATAAAAGCACTGGCCTAAAATAATGAGCGAGTAATCAGTCCACACAGATATTTTGTTTTTGGTTTCTCTGAAGTTCAGTATTTCTCTATTTCCTACACGTTCACCGGAATCATGATTCCAAACCAAATACGAAAACAGCATGGGAAATGGTGGTGGGGTCAGTTCTCCTAAAGTTTTGAAAAGACTAAAAGGCAGAAATGAAATCCACAGGCAGACAGCCCGGGCGGCGCCCTGGGCCTGGTTAAAGATCGACCCCTGACCTAACCGGTTATGTTATCTATAGATTCCAGACGTTGTATGGACAAGCGTTGTGAAAGTCCCTGTCCTATTCTGTTCTGTTCTGATTACCGGTGCTTGCAGCCCCCAGTCACGTACCCCCTGCTTGCTCAATCGAAACCACCGCCCTCCCACCCATGGTTAAGCAAGCAGTTTGTCTAAAAAAAAAAAACCCCTAGACGTTTGTGGTTTAAAAAAGGGCGGCAGCCAACCAGAAACTGCCGAATGTTCAAACTTCAAAATGTCAACCAATCCCAATCTTGTAACTGCAAAAATGCCCTAATCTTCTGTAACCTGTTTGTGCCTTACTATAAAAAGTAGGCTTGAGCTGTGCTCGGGACCTCTCTCTCTCTTGCCCTCCTGACTACGCCTGTACGGAGAGAGGTCCGGGTTCGAACCTGCAATAAAGTGATCCCGGCCGCTTGGTTTTGACTTCGGTTTCTGGTGGTTGTCTTTGAGGGGGGTCTCGGAACTCAGGGCACAACATTTGGGGGCTCTCCCGGGATTCCCCCCGAGCCCACCAGACTCCAGGTCAACGGGTCATCACTAATCAGTAAGTAAGCCGGCTTTGTCTCTGTTCGTCTTTGTCTCTCTGAGGAATCCCGCGGTATCTGTACTGAGGCTGGCATAGTCTTGGCGGATGCGCTATAAGACAGCCACCAGGGACCGGCAGGAGACGTCCTCCGCTGCCCATCTGGGGCCTCTGTATTCTGTTGGCCTGTCTGACTCTGATCGGGAACTAAACCCAAAACGCACTTGCGGAACTGTTGTCTGTTGTTGCTGTTGTAGACTGTTACTTGTTTAGAACTCACTTTCACTTTTCAGGAGCCGCTGGACGAGACAAAAGTTA
>NW_012117599.1:3885662-3886800 GCF_000951035.1 Colobus angolensis palliatus
AAGTGACTGACTCTCAAAACAAGCCGATATCCATCCTCACTATCACCTTGGAGGATGAATATAGACTCCATCAGGAGCAAGTGCCTCCTGATCAAGATATCAACTCCTGGCTCCAGCGTTTCCTGGAAGCATGGGCAGAAACCAGGGGCTTAGGGCTGGCAAAACACCGCCCCGCCATATTTGTTGAAGTTAAGCCTGGGACAGACCCGGTTTGGGTTCGGCAGTACCCAATGCCCCTAGAGGCCAAAGAGGGGATTATGCCCCACATCCGCCGGCTTCTAGACCAAGGAGTTCTACGCGCCTGCCACTCGCCGTGGAACACTCCATTGTTACCTGTTCGTAAACCTAATAGTAAAGACTATAGGCCGGTGCAAGATTTGAAAGAAGTCAACAAAAAAGTCATGGACATACACCCCACCGTACCCAACCCATATACCCTCTTAAGTACTTTGAACTCTGAAAAACAGTGGTATACTGTCCTTGATTTAAAAGATGCTTTTTTCAGCCTACCCTTGGCTCCCAAAAGTCAAGAGCTTTTTGCATTTGAATGGACAGACCCCGAGAGGGGTATAAACGGCCAGCTAACACGGACCAGATTGCCACAGGGATTCAAGAACTCACCAACCCTGTTTGACGAAGCCCTCCACGAAGATCTGGGTGAGTACCGACGGCAACACCCTGAAATAACTCTTTTGCAGTAGTTGATGATCTTTTAGTAGCGGCCAAATCCCCGGAAGCCTGTGTTCAAGGAACCAAAGACCTCCTAAAGACTTTGGGGAAGCTAGGCTACCAGGCCTCAGCAAAAAAGGCTCAAATCTGCAAATCAGAGGTAACCTATCTGGGATACCTGTTAAAAGGGGGGCAACGTTGGTTAACCAGTGCCCGGAAAGAGACCGTCGTACGTATCCCTAGACCCCCATCAACGCGACAAGTAAGAGAATTCCTGGGGTCGGCGGGGTTCTGTAGGTTATGGACACCCGGGTTTGCAGAGTTAGCCAAGCCCCTATACCAGGCAACAAAGGAACAGCAGCCCTTCAATTGGACGGAAGAGGCTGAGTTGGCCTTCCAACAGATCAAAACCGCTCTGTTATCAGCTCCCGCGCTGGGACTCCCTGATGTCTCCAAGCCCTTCCACTTA
>NW_012117599.1:3893445-3894885 GCF_000951035.1 Colobus angolensis palliatus
GACCTCGTCGGACCGCCAGCGACTTGGACGATCGACCGGACTAAAGACAATCCTTTAAAACTCACCTTGCGCCGTCAACAACCTAAACTGTAAATATGATATCCCTTTCCCTCACAACGCTTTTGCCTGTACAGGCCTTTATCTGGGAGACCCAATCACAGGGGGCCTCATCCCCATTTGCTTGGCGTTTTTACTTAACTGAGAATTGGACTGACCATGCCCAGACACAAAAAGAGAGCCAGGTCTTGGCAAAGGCTGACTGCCACCCTGCAGGGTGTCAAACGGCCATCTATCTAAATTTCTCTGATTTTGCCGCACAACCGGGAAAGGTCACCCCCGCTATCTGTTTTCTCTTTGACCAACAAATCACCTATTGTAAAGATTCTTGGGTCGAACAGAATGTCGGTTGTCCTTATGGGTCCTGTAAAATCCACACTGCCAAAACTCTCACAGCTTCCGAGACCCTCTACGGACAACGCTATAACTCTCATAATTTTTTCAAAACCAACTTAGGATATACATGGGTTGTGTGGGATCCGTGGGACTCCCGCTGGACCACCCGACAGAAAGGGGCCATGTACATGACCCCAAAAACAATGTGGCCCAGCAGCCGCCTTTACCTTTGGCGCTCTCTTGTTCAGATCCAAACCACCCTCCACGCTACAATCCAGAAACAGGAAAAAGAACTAAACATACAACTCTCAGCCTTAACTTCCCCCCGCCCCTTCTCTTGGTTATCTCTACTAAGAGAGGGATTACTGCTTGCAAACGCCACCTGTCTAGGCAATCTCTCCGCGTGCTTCTTCTGTGCTGCCCTAGGGCGACCACCCCTGACGGCCGTCCCACTCACGGGCCCCTTCAATAATTCTCCTACACACAGCTCAGGACCCTTCCTCCTCTCTGGTGTCCCCCTATTCTTGAGCCCTGGGCAAACACAGGTCTCATTCTGCTACTCAAATGCTAGCACCTCCCTCTGCAATACGACCTCTTCTCCTAACACAACCCTGTTCGCCCCTCGTGGTTCTTTCTTCTGGTGCAATGGAACCCTACATAAAAATCTTTCCACCCAGGCCACTAAGACCCTCTTATGCCTCCCTCTCACACTGGTTCCCCAATTAACCTTACGAACCCCTGCAGAATGTCTGGGATGGGACAACATATGGGACAGCACACCATCCCCCAGAACAAAACGGGCTATATTTCTTCCCCTGGTGGCCGGCGTCTCACTCGCCACATCCGTAGTTGCAGCAGGACTGGCGGGAGGGGCCCTAGACCATTCTCTACTCACAACTGCTAAACTCTCCCAACAATTCTCCATAGCTATGGAAGCCTCTGCCGAATCCCTAGCCTCCTTACAAAGACAACTAACTTCCCTCGCCCAGGTTACCTTACAAAACCGACGCGCCCTAGACCTACTAACAGCTGAAAAAGGGGGAACTT
>NW_012117599.1:3896076-3898748 GCF_000951035.1 Colobus angolensis palliatus
GAGAGGTCTGGGTTCGAACCTGCAATAAAGTGATCCCGGCCACTTGGCTTTGACTTCGGTTTCTGGTGGTCGTCTTTGAGGGGGGTTTCAGAACTCAGGGCACAACAGTTTCAAATGTGCTGTAAATTGCAGAGAATTCTCAGACTTTTAATAGGAATATTGTTTTTTGTATACATGTGCTGGGGTTTTGGAGAAAGACTTATTTAAAAATGAAAAAGGGCCAGGTGTGGTAACTCACACCTATAATCTCAGCACTGTGGGAGGCCAAGGCAAGAGGACCACTTGAGGCCAGGAGTTCAAGACCAGTCTGCGCAACATAGTGAAAAGCTGTCTCTAAGAAAAATTTTAAAAAGTGGTATGTGCCTGTAGTCCTGGCTACCTAGGAAGCTAAGGTGGGAGGATTGCTTGAGCCCAGGAATTCAAGGTTATAGTGGGCTATCATTGTGCCACTGTACTCTAGCCTGGCAACAGAGCAAGACCTTGTCTCAAGAAAATGAAATTAAAAAAAACTCCTTATTCCTAGAAAAGAAAAAAACTCATCAAAAACTTTTCCTGGACAATGAAATGCCAGATGGTTTTATACCACACAGGGATAGTACCACATCATGTCCCACAGAAGAAGGGTCCATTGTTATATAATCTAAACTGCAGTGACTATTACGCATGCCATAAAGATACGCCAGATGCACACAGAAATCACAGCAGATAGTCCTTGGACAAGAATTCAATCTCATGGTGAAGTGATGGCAGCAGCTTTCCGGGAATCAACATTGTGGGATGACAAGTTTGTGTCTTTGAGGCAGAGAGCTCTGAATTCAAACTCTAGCTGTCATTTTTTTAGTGCGGTGTCTAAGAAATGATGGTGTTTAGCCTCAGAATCTCATTTTCTTCACGTGTAAAATTGAGATCCTAATGTCTCGCTCATGCAGCTATCGTGAAGATTCAGTGAAATGCCGTAAGTCAGGACGCTAGCCCAGAACAGACACTCAACAAGAATTTCTTTTGCTGTTCTGTCTGTCAAAAGTGCCAAGCTGGCAGAAGGTACATTTATTCATCTATGGGATCCTCCATTCACCCTGAACATTTCAATTCAATGGTCACAGTGAGGAAAGCAAGGACAACACTTCAAGACGTTCTAGTCTGTGGTGTGCGACGCAGACGCCTGTATACCACCATGTAGACTTAACCAGGATTTCTTCTCATCTCTTTTCTTAGAACTAAATTCATCATTTTCTTCAGATTTCATGGCTTTTGGCATTTTGCCTCATCGCTGATGCCTGTGCCCACAGCAAATCCCAACAGTGGGTTGGATAATTAAGAGATATTGCCTCCACACCACTGTGCCATCACCCCTTCCACTGGCCTTTCTCTAGCTGTGCATGAAAATTCTGCTGCTTCCCAGTGCATTTGCCAGAACATCTGTTTTCAACAGCCCATTTGTCTCACAGACGCCCAGTGGTTGAGCCTCAGTTCCACAGAGAGATCTACAGCTCAGAGGATGTTCAGTCTTCAAATGCAGCTTTGTAATTGGGAAGGGGTGCTCTCAGCTTGCTGGCTGGTCGTGCAGCTAACAAAGCCCAGTCTTTGTAAGTGTGCTTTTAGGACACAGGGTCACTTATGCATTTTTAATGCTCAAGACAACGTTAATACCAATTAGTAGTGCCACAGAAGAGAATTAAAACACGACTTCATGGAATGCTAACATCCTCTCTTTGACCAAAAAGCCCATGTGTTTTATTAGCCACCAATTCAATAAGGAAACTGCTTCTTAGATAGTTGAGTCTGTCTATTTCTGGAAGAGGACACAGTACACATACCCAGCTGGTTGTGACTTTTCTTCATGGGTTCTAAGGTCGTTTATCTGAAGGTCTACTGATTGGTTTTCTTTGCCCACTCATTTTCCTTTAATTCAGACAACTAATTATGTGCCTTTTAAGTTTTTTTCTCCCTCCACATATACTAGGAACAGCCATTATAAAGCACGATATTCCCTTCTCTTGGGATGGCTTTGAAATTCACTGTTTTCTGTTTTTCCTCCTCTCCTTGAATATGTGAACTCAAGGTCGTCCTGAGTGACCTTTAATGATAAATCTTATCTTTCATTTGGGTAGCACTTGAACAAACGGCCCCTTTCCCCAGTTTTTTAGTGCATTTCTTTGAAACCTACCATCCACTGCATGCTCATCTTCCCACCCCCTCTGCCCTCTGCCCCTGCCCCCTGCTCCCCATATGAAACTCCAGAGTGAAGTCTTTCTTACTTGGATTATTGTGTCCAGAGGATACAAGCTGAGAGTCCTGAAAGAACAAGAAACATCAATTAATTTTCTTATTGTGACTTTCAAAACCCAAGTTAACCATGAGATCATGTTTAAAACTGGTCATTCAGAACTGATTCATCGCTCTCAATCTCTATCAGCTACTTCAGCGAGAAACATGGACACGAAGGTGGACATGTACATGTTAAGCAGTTCTGGGAATACACTTCACAGTCATTTTTCTTTTGTATTAATGACTTTGTTTATTGAGGTGAAGTTCATGTAACATAAAATTAACCATTTTAAAGTGAACAATTCAGTGGCATTTGGTACATTCATAAGGTTGTGCAACCACTACCTCTATCTAGCTACAAAATACTTCCATCACTCTGAAGTAAAATCCGTTACCCATGGGGT
>NW_012117599.1:3898798-3925205 GCF_000951035.1 Colobus angolensis palliatus
CCCATGCCCCAGCCCCTCACAACCACCAATTTCCATCTGTCTCTTGGATTTATCTATTCTGGATATTTCATATAAATGGAATCATGCAATATGTGGCTTTTGTGACTGGCTTCTTTTACTTAACATAGTATTTCTGAGGTTCATCCACCCTGTAGCATATATACCAGTACTTCATTCCTTTTAATGGCTGAATAATATTGCATTGCATGGATATACAACAATGTGTTTATCCATTCATCTGTTAATGGGTATTTGGGCTGTTTCTACCTTTTGGATATTGTAAATAGTACTGCCATGAATACGCAGGTATGTACACTAGTTCGAGTCCACGTTTTCAATCCTTTTGTGTGTATACTTAGGAGCAGAATTTCTGGGTTATACAATAACTCTATGTTAAACTTTTCAAGGAACTGCCAAGCGATTTTCCACAGCAGTGAAACCATTTTGCAATCCAACAATGTTTGAAGGTTCCAATGTATCTACACCCTTGCCAATGCTCGTTATTTTCCATTAAAAAATTATAGCTATCCTTGTGTGTATGAAGTGATATCTCACCATAGTTTTGATTTGTATTTCCCTAATAACTAATGATGCTGAGCATCTTTTCATGTGTTTGTCAGTCATTTGCACATCTTTGGAGAAAGATCTATTCAAGTCCTTTGCCATTTTTTAATTGGTTTGTCTTTCTGTTGTTGAGTTGAATGAGTTCTTGATATAGTTTGGATACTAGACTGTTACCAGATTTATGATTTGCAGTATTTTCTCCCATCCTGTCAATAGTCTTTTCATTTTATCAATAATGTTCTTTGATGCACAAAAGTTCTAAATTTTCTAAATTTAAAATTCTAAAAATTTTTAATAGTTTAATTTACCTAATTTTTCCTTTGTTGCTCATGCTTTTGGTGTCATAGCTAAGAATCCATTGCCAAATCCAAGGCCACGAAGATTTAAACCTACGTTTTCCTTCCCGATACTTATGGTTTGGGTTCTTATACTCATGCCACTGATCTATTGTCATACTGACTTTTAATCTAACTTTTCTTTGAATGAACCCTTCCTTCTACCCATTTCCTGTAGATGGGTTTGGCAATCATCCCACAGTAACACTCTATTAAACATCAACTGCTGTCAATCTCGCAATGGTGGATAAAAAGATTAGTACGGTATCTACTTATCTGCAGTGGAATAAAGCCAGTACTACACAGTATTTTAAGTTTAGTTATTGCTCAGGTAAACAGAGATTGAATTTGATTTTACTTGCATTAAAACAAAATATTAAAATCTGTTTTGAGGATTTACATCCTCTTTCTTGGCAAAATTCTCATTTAATAGAAAATAAACCACATACCATATGTTCTTATAAGTGGGAGTTAAGCTATGGGTATGCAAAGGCACACAGTGTGATATGATGAACTATGGAGGCTCAGAAGTGGGAGGATAGGAGTGGGACATGGGATAAAAAAACTACATACTGGGTACAAGGTACACTACTTGGGTGATGGGTACACTAAACTCTCAAGACTTCACTGCTATACAATTTACCTACGTAACCAAAAACCACTTGTACCTCAAAAGCTATTAAAATAAAAAAAAAATAAAAAAAGAAAAAACTAAAAAAAAAAGAAGGAAAAAGAAAGGAAAAAAAAAAAAAAAAAAGTAGCAGGACATAAAATCCAAAAAAACTCCTTTAAAATTCCAGCACACGGAACAAAAATCCATTGAAATTGAACGAACTTCTATTACATGGCTTAACGTATTTTACCAGAATGTTGTTCCATGAGTATAGGCTGTTATGGGGTAAGGGGTGTCATTTGATGTGACTTGCGTTATACTCAAATCCAAGTACTAATGTCTGCTTTAAAAAGAAATTCTACTGAAACAGTAAAAATGAGCCAGTCTGGTGGGCAGAGGTTGGGTAGGAAAATGGAGACGGGAAGGGATTTCCACTCTATTAAACAGCCTGAGTCATATGCAGATGCCCAATAAACCTCCTTCAATTATGATAATAATGAGCTATTCATCTGAAAAAAAAGAACAAGCTCAACTCTCACCCTGAGATTCAGTTTTTGGAAATTATTATATGAAGATGAGATATTGTTCCTGAAATGGACTAAAATATCATCTGAAAGGCTGATTTTGGCCTATTTTGGATAGATGCTGTCACTGAGAAGACATCCACAATTAAATCCTCCACGTAGATTGGTATGCTTTCCTTCTCTTCAAGGGAATTTAAGAGTTTATATCTGGACATGAGTTAGTTTTAGCTTTGGCATGTGAAAAATACTGTGAGTCCCATTTAGTTAACTCCTCTGTGCTGTCTGCAGATCTGGGCCATTTGGAAGCATCTGTACTAGGGAGGGGAATTACTCAGACACCATCAAATGGAGAAGAATCATAATTGACATGGTTTCCAGCATTAAGCTCATTTAAAAAAAAAAGAAAAAAAAGAACAGAATTTTTTCTAAGACCGTTAACACAAAACAGAATTATTCTATTTATTTATCGATTTATTTATTTAGAGATGGAGTTTTGCTCTTGTTGCCCAAGCTGGAGTGCAATGGCGTGATCTCAGTTCACTGCAGCCTCCGCCTCCCAGTTTCAAGCAATTCTCTTGCCTCAGCATCCTGCGTAGCTGGGATTACAGGTGCCCGCCACCAGGCCCTACTAATTTTTTGTATTTTGAGTAGAGATGGGGTTTTGCCATGTTGGCCAGGCTGGTCTCGAACTCTTGGCCTCAGGTGATCCACCTGCCTCAGCCTCCCAAAGTACTGGGATTACAGGCATGAGTCACTGCGCTCGGCATATTTTATTTATTTTTTAGAGACAGGGCCTCATTCTGTTACCCAGTTTGGAGGGAAGCGGCACGATCATGGCTCACTGCAGCCTCAAACTCCTAGGCTCAAGAGATCCTCCTGCCTTCGTAGCTGGTACTACAGGCATGTGCCACCATGCCCAGCTAAAATTTTTAATTTCTTGGTGTGTCCTAAAACCCACAGCATGATTGTTGATCACTGACTCTTCAGCAGAGAACCAGAGATGAGCTTATAGATGACCTGAATTAGGATTACAAACCATAAGATCATGTATCTCATAGTTAGTAAACTTTAAATTTTAACTAAAACACCTGTGCAACTAATAACCATTATTATTTCTGTTTTGTGTGATAGGGAGTGAAGAGAGACTTCAAAACGGTGGAAGCAATTGCTATAAAAAAAACCTCTGCGGAAGTCTTCTGTAGGAGAGGCAAGAATAAAATCAAAGACTTTGTCCCTAATGCATATTCTCATGTTGCCAGCTGATGTTTTCTTGGTGGTACACTGAAACAACAACTGTGAACGCAAAAGTAATGGCTATAACCTCAGTGTTCTCAATGGTGCCATTCTGTGGGTACAAATGTCGTATTATCATTCTTCCTGGCATTTGGCCAGCCTGCTTGTGGAGGGGTCAGCTACCTTACCAGGACACCCCCACCTTTTAGGTCCTCTTATCCGACACCCTGATAAGGTGTCTGCTGGCAAACCTCGGGTCCTGGGGCTGCCGCTTTTGAAGGAGGACTGTTCTTCCCAGCCAGCTACAAAACCCCAGGGGCCCCACAGGCTATGCAGATCCTTCGTTCTTCATGGAGCCAGAGCAAGGCTGGGTCCAGAACAGAGGCAGAGCAAAGCTCCTTTCTCCAAAGGGACCACACACTGAAGTTCTTTCCATTTTTGTGTCTCCTGCCACCCCATCCAGAGACCCACGTATGTGTCGCTTCTGTCTCACCGGCCTTCTCTTCCCTTGCAAATGTCTTCTGTAGGTAGGTGCCTGGGGAGGTCCAGCCCCATCTGTGCACTGGTATTGTCCTCTGGGAGCACTCTACTAGGCCTGCAAGATTCTCTACTAAGCTTTTTAAGGGTTACAGAAGTGAGTCCAGCAAGTCAGGAGTGGAGGTGACATGTGTACAAATCATTAGAACCCAGGGCTGAAAGTGAGGTGGTGACTGCCACTCCCAATACTTCCAGCTGTGTATCCTGTTCTGATCCCTTCCCCCTCGAATGCTCATCCTGCTGCTTTCTGTTTCCTGCCTGGCAAACTTCATTCTTCCTTCGAGGCTCTGCACAGGTAAACTCAAGGGTTACCCTGTGCTTTGAAATCTTCTTGACTCTAATGTTTCTGCTACACTGTGTCATACTTCCATTACAGTGATTATTTTTTCAACAATGACTTTTGTTTTCAAAAAGTATGTGACATAACACAAACTGCACATATTTAAAGTATACAATTTGATAACAAGTCTCACATGAGGAAGGCTACCTTTATCACTTTCTTGACCCAAGGATGGCTCTGTAACACCTATTCATTGAAGAAAATTTAGCAGAATAGGAAAGTATAAAAAGGTTGCCTGTCATCCCGTATCAGGACATTTTCAGGGTTAATCCGCTGCTTTTGATTTTGTTAGCGTTGTTCAACAGATGCGTGTCATTCTGGAGGTCAAGTGCATAGAGGGAAAGCCACTCCCCGACACCTGGAAGAATATCTACAGATGGGAATTAATTGTTCTCCACCATTAAATCCTAAGGTTCCAAAACCAAAACTATTTTTGGTACATGGGAATCCTAAAACTCCTTTAAATGTGGTATTTAGATGCGAAGTTTCTACAAATCATCTTGCTGAAGACAGAAATAACCAGGTATCCTGGTATCTGAGAAAACCCTTCCATGAAATACTAAAATAAATATATTTCATTAAATGTAACATGCCATCCAGGTCGTATGAGGCTGCATTATCTCATATACTACCAATTGCTGCCAATTAATTGGAAGATGCCATCGACTGTAAAACAAATCCTGATTTTAGGGATCTTAAAACATAAAAAAAAAAATGCACCTTAGGTCAATGAAATACAGAAGTTTTTTAGCCATGTTTCTGATGCAGGACAGTCTATTGTGATGGCATTACTTAAAAATGGCTTTTTGAAACCACTTGGGAATGGCTCCACCCTCATACTTCTCTTACCCTATCAGTCCATCGCTGGAACTACAAAAGGCAAGAAATGGAAATATATCTCCTTATATTTCCAGAATCCCATGGAAAGCTAATTATGGTAGGAAACATTACCATCTGATTAAGCTGGGTCTGCCTTCACCCTCACTCTTAACTTGATAAAGCTCAAACAGTTGAAATAATTTGTTTTACAATTAATTTAAATGCTTATTTTGAGGTAATGCTAAACAAGGAGTTTTAGTGCACACAATTGTGCGGCAGTTTTTGAAGCACACTAGCAACCCAAAGAAGGAGATGTATAATAAACTTTCCAACTTCAAAGTACTCTCCCTTCACACTTGCTGGCTTTCATTCTCATTGTGATAGGTGAAGAGAAAGCTAACAGGAGTCTCAATTCTGTAAAGATGCTAGAATTCTTCTGTATAATGCTTTAAAAATCAATCAGCAAAAACAGTTTCAGGGCCGGGCACGGTGGCTCATGTCTGTAATCCCAGCACTTTGGGAGGCTGAGGCAGGCGGATCACTTGAGGTTAGAAGTTTGGGACCAGCCTGGCCAACATGGTGAAATCCCGTCTCTATTAAAAATACAAAAATTAGTTGGGCGTGGTTGTGGGTGCCTGTAATCCCAGCTACTAGGGAGGCTGAGGCATGAGAATTGCTTGAACCTGGGAGGCAGAGGTTGCAGTGAGCCAAGATCACAACACTGCACTTCAGCCTGGGTGACAGAGGCTGTCTCAAAAAAAAAAAAAGAAAGAAAAAAAAATGAAGTTTCAGGCCATGTTTGAACCTACCAGATACAGCATCCATGGCTATGTGAATGCTTGAAAAATGGCCTTAGCTTTGGACATCCACTTTCTTGAGGGTGGTAAATGCCCTACAATTTTGATTTCTTTATTTGCATTTCAAAATGTATGAGATTGCTGCAGAAATGAAAGGAAAAAAGCAAAGCAAATACATTTTCTTCTCTCTTGGTTGAAATACCCAATAATGGCAGCCAATTTAAAGGAGTCATGGATTCTTTTCTTTACCAAATTCAATTACTTTTGAGATTTGAAGAATGAGGCAGAAATGTCTGGTGGCGTTTGTCTAGGGAATTGCAACTCCAAATTAAGTCCTCAGAGAACAGAAAATAGCCAAGTTCATTATCAATTGACTTTATTATATATGATATCCTTCAATACCCAGACAAAATGAGGAAATTCTAGGAAGTATTCAGCTAATTAATTTAGTGGTACTGGTAACTCAGAACCCACCATTAAATCGACTTTTCTTGTGAGGTCAAATTGCACCCTCAATCTTAATAAGGGCTCAATTCTATTGTTTGTTAGTCATTTCGGAGATTCCGCACCTCAAATTCCAAAAACAGTTTCAGCTCCTACACACTAGAAATGGTGAACATCTCAAAGGTTAATTGTCTCATTAATGAACTGCAAGGGCCAGCTGTCAGAATATAATATTTGGTGAGATCCAGGTTAAAAGAGGTATACTCTGTGTGAAAATTAGTAACACACTTGGTTATAGGCAGAATAATGCCACCCCCAAAGATGTCTGTGCTCTAATTCCCAGAACCTGTGAGGATGTTACCTCCCATGGAAAAAGAGACTTTGCAAATGTGATTAATGATTTGGAGATGGGAGATCATCAGGGCAGGGCCAATGTAATCACAAGGGTCTTTATAAGGGAAAGAAGGAGGCGGGAGAGTCCGAGAAGGAGACGTGAGAAGGGGAAGAGGTAAGTGGAGGTCACACTGATGTGAACCATGAGCCACGGACAGGGGGAGCCTCTAGACACCGGGAACAGCAAGAAAATACATCCTTCCCTGGTGCCTGCAGTGTGATTGCAGCTCTGCTGACACCTTGATTTTAGCTCAGTGACAAAGATTTCAGACTTCTGACCACCAGAAGTATAAGATAATAAATGAGTGTTGTCTGAAGTCACTAAGTTTGTGGCAATTTGTTATAATAGAAATAGGAACCTCATGCAGTCTTGTTTCATTTGTACAAGATAAATTATCAGTATTCATAGTGAACTTTTAGAAAAAAGGCATTATTAAAATCTGCAATGTTCCTACACTTTGTAAAATCACTTTTTCTTGGACAAGGCAAAAACATCTAGAGATGAAATAGTTCCACGCAAATTCTATAGTGGTCCTAAATAAGACACTTTTCTTTTCATTTAAGTTTGAAATTCTGTGCCTTACCTGATAGATAATAATGTATTTTTGAGTGAAAAATAAAACACTTCTTATTTTCATTTTTTTTTTTTTTTTTTTGACACGTAGTTTTGCTCTTGTTGCCCAGGTTGGAGTGCAGTGGCAGGATCTCAGCTCGCTGCAACCTCTGCCTCCCAGGTTCAAGCAATCCTCCCGCCTCAGGCTCTTGAGTGGCTGGGATTACAGGTGTGAATCACCACACCTGGCTGATTTTTGTATTTTTGGTAGAGACAGGGTTTCACCATGTTGGCCAGGCTGGTCTCGAACACTGACCTCAGGTGATCCGCCCATCTCCCAGACTGCTGGGATTACAGGCATGAGCTGCGCCCAGCCTATTTTCTGTCTTTAAAATACAAAATTTTAACTATAGTCATGTTTCTGTGCATGAGGATCTCCAGAACTTATTTATCTTGCATAAATGACACTTTGTATCTTTGACTAACACTCCCATTGTCCCCTCCCCAGCCCCTAGCAACCGCCATTCTCCTCACTGCTTCTGTGTCGATTGTAGATTCTACATATAGGTAATGACACATAGTATTCGGCTTTCTGTGTCTGGCTTAGTTCACGCAGTACAATGCCTATGCTATGTATTTGTGTACACATATGTGTGTATATGAATAATATATGATGTATCAGAAATGTGACTATAGTTAACCATGAGGGTAGATCTTTAGAAATTTGCTAGGAGGTAATGTTCTCATCACCATAAAAAGAAAAGAAAATGGTAACTATGTGAGGTTATTGATATATTAATTAGCTTGATTGTGGTGATTATTTCACAATATCAAAACATCAAGTTGTTTACCTTAAATATATACTTTTTTTTGTCAATTATACCTCAATTGAGCTAAAAAATGAAATTTTTGTACTAATGATTTAAAGTCTCAATTTGACCTCAGAAATCATTACTTGCACTGAAGTATCTACATGAAACAAAACAGAACAAACTGGTACAGTATGTTTGGAAAAGTCACAACCAACTATGCTTTTGTATGTGCCCAATTATATACAAAGTTGTACTTATACCATGATACCTACACATAACAAAAATGTCCATGATTCTATTTTGGGTCTGAATTATTTTGGCTAGATTATGTACAAAGATTGTAAGCATTGTGCATTTTATTCTAACGATGGCAGGATGCCACTGAAGTACATACTGAATAAACTGTTCAGCTAAATGCCCCTGTACTGAATGAAAGGGCTACAAGCCTAAGAACTTCATTTTGTATGGCAAATTCATACAAAATATTTTGTTGCTGTTTTGAAGAATGAAGAAAATCTCTGTATATTCACTTGAAAAGGTCTTCAAACACATTTTATTGTAAGAAAAATCAACTCTTAGAATGGAATTTATCTTTGTGATAACAGCAATGAACAATTCTTTCAATAATTCACCTTAGAAAGCGGTGATATTGATTTTTTTTGTTTGTTTGTTTGTTTGTTTTTTTGAAACAGAGTCTCCATCTGTTGCCCAAACTGGAGTGCAGTGGCACAATCTCAGCTCACTGCAGGCTCCATCTCTCAGGTTCAAGTGATTCTCCTGCCTCAGCCTCTCGAGTAGCTGGGATTATAGGCATGCACCACCATGCCTGGCTGATTTTGTATTTTTAGTAGACATTGGGTTTCACCATGTTGGCCAGGCTAGTCTTGAACTCCTGACCTCAACTAAGCCACCTGCTTTGGCCTCCCAAAGTGCTGGGATTACAGGAATGAGCCAGCATGCCCAACCAGAAAGCTGTGATATTGATATTTAGTAATGATACATATTGTTGAAAAAAATCAACTTTTGGAAAAAATACTTTTAGTACCATACAACTTAGGAATTGGAAAAATTGCACATGTATATATGTGCCTATAATGCACAGGGAAAATGACTGAAATGGCACATAAACTCTTGATAGTAATCTCTGGGTAGGGAAATAATCTCTGGCTTGGAGTGCCAGGGATGTTGAGATTTTGGTCTCTTCCCATTTGTATAATTTGAGCCTTTATAATAAGTATGTAGTATGTGTCAGTTATTCAAATCAAAGAAACTCTATTACACTCATGTATACAGTCATTTATTTTGTGGCCAATTTTTTGGTGTGCTTTTCCTTAGAAAATATAGATATCTCTTTTTAAGTCCTAGAAAATATCTTAAGCTTTAAAAAAGATATTCAGGGAAATTAAATACCACGTCTTCAACACTAAGACATTGATTTTAAGACACATCATTAATTTAATAACAGCTTTTCAGAAAAATTCAGGACATACAATTTTATACATCACATTGAATGTTTAAAATGATTATAAGATGCATTTCAACTTCACAAATGTTTTTTAGATAAAATGATAATTACATTAGTATCACATTTTGCAGAGAAGTGTAGGTAAGTAAGATTGGAGGCTTGATTCTCCCCCTTTCATAAATGAATACGGATGTGCTTGCAAATTGTTAAGGATCAGATTCATGTGCCTCTGGCAGGAATATTTACAGGAGAAAAGACAATCCCGGGTAAACCCACTGCCCACTAGAAATGCCTGCATGAGTAAAGCATATTCCTCCTGAAGGATGCAAGATCTCACCTTATTTGGAAATGGAAATTTGGTTGGTTCCACTTTGCCAGGTGCTTGAATAGCAGAAAGTGGTGGAAGCCACGTCATCTCCTAAAGCACGGGAGAAAAAACAAACAATATTATGATACAGACAGTATTCAAAATCAGCGATATGTAAAGCGGCTGTACAAGCGGGCCTTCATAAGGCAGGGAAGGGGTAAGAAATCTACAAAGGCTGAAAGAATAAAAAAAAAAAAGATGTGAAATCCACTTTTATGATTTCATTTCCTAATTTTACCAATTCTTGATTCCTTGGCTCTCCCCATGCTCCCTTTATACCTCAAAAAGGCTTGCAAGGCTGTCCTATTTTCACTTCATTTAAAGCGCTGAGTAAAGGGACAATCTAGCAGCAAAAGTTCTATGGAAAATGCCACATGAAGGGGACTTGGACTTGATCCCACAAAATTCACAGGGTGTCTCCAAAGGAATGCATAAGGTACTTTTAACTTTATGGATCTTTATTAGAGGAGTTATTTATACAATTAGAAATAAAGTATCCGTTCTCAATAAGGCCCATACATCACTGTGGTCTTCAGAAAAATGTCATTCACAGAGAGTGAAAAAACCAATCACGCCTATGAAATACAGAGAGAGAATGGTGTCATGTCTTATAACACGGTAGTAAGAACACAACATGAGCTTAACATGGAATAATTTCTCGTACACTTTTTGACCCACTTTCTCTAAGCCTTGGGAGAGGGAGAGGGGGTTGTTTTATTCACCTCCAGTATTCACCTTCAGTTTCATCTCCGGAAGAGAGCTCTAATCAATAAATGATAACAGAATTATATTGATTTCTGATGACCAGGACGCCAACTTGGCGTTTACGAATTGGATCTGAAACGTAGTTTTTTTTTTTTTTTTTTTTTTGAGATGGAGTCTCACTCTGTCATCCAAGCTGGAGTGCAGTGGTGCAATCTGGCTCACTGCAACCTCCACCTCCCAGGTTCAAGTGATTCTCCTGCCTCAGCCTCCTGTGCAGCTGGGATTACAGATGCCCACCACTATGCCTGGCTAATTTTTGTATTTTCAGTAGAGACAGCATTTCACCATGTTGGCCAGGCTGGTCTCAAACTCCTGACCTTGGGCGATCAGCCCACCTCGGGCTCCCAAAGTGCTGGGTATACAGACATAAGCCACTGGGCCCGACAGAACCCTATTTCTTGATTTGCCTGCATTTCCAAACCTAAGCAAGCACAGAAGCAGTGGTCGATCCATTTTCAGAAAAGTGAGAAGTTCTCTCTCGTGAGGTGAGGACATTTCCTTACCTCCCTTTGGCGGGTGGGTGTTGAAAAGGGATCCTGTCGGGCTTTTGGAATGAAAGAGCTCTTGGGAATGGTCGTTTCTTTTCTCGGGTCATTCACCTCCCCCAGCACCTCAGATAATGCAGAACCCACACAGGAAGCCGTGGGAAGGCGAGTGTGTTCAAAGCCACGCGGGAGGGATTTACTGACCCCATATCATCTCTCCCACACCACGACACGTGACACAGGCAGTAGGTGGGTCAGGCACATACGCATTCCAGGTGTCCCTTCTCCATTCTGCTGTTACCAACGCTCCCCCAGGAAAGCAAAGGCAGATCCAGTGACCCTTTAAAATGTCCCTCTCTCCTCCCACCTCTGTCCTGCTGGTGCCTTGGTCTCCCTTTGAGGAGGCTGAGAAGCAGGACTGTCAAGTTTGTGTCCACAGTGGCAAATCTGTCCATAGAGTCAAGGAACTATTCGTCATTCTCAGAGTTGGGCCACCTTGTCTAGGACCTGGTCAATTCTTACCCAGAGTGTCGCTACCCAATTAAGAAAGCCATGAAGACACAAGTGGATTTTCTACACCTCGGCTCTCCCACAGGGCCATCTCTCCTCTACAAAGTTACTGATTCTCTTCTTCCATTTTCAATACTGGAGAGGATACGTGTTTTTGCTACAAGTGGCCTCAAAGCTTTTGTAGAGAAATTACTCATCAATTACAAACTATTAAACCAATTGTCCTTTTCCTCTTCTGTTGACTGATGTGTTCCTGAGTCCATCCCACTGCTAATCAGCCACTCAACAGCTGCCTTTGCAATCAATCACTCTTTTGCTTACACAGTTTACACCGTAAGATCCTCAGGGGCCAACATGGCGAACTACAAACTAATTACTCATGATTAAACATCAGACTTACACATACCACCCCGATATGTCTATGTTAACTTTGCATACAGACTCCCTCTGTGTATCAGAATGCCTCACATTTGTGCAATTTGTCTGCGACTGTAGCTAAAATCCAAAAAGATAAACTATTATTTTAGTGTGTTCTCCAGCAACTCAGGAATAAAAGAAATGAAAAGTCCATTAAAAAAATGAGTAACAGTACTTTCAAAAGAACACTCCTAGACCAATAGCTTCTTACAACTGACACTTTCAGGTTCAAATCTGTTTAATACACCGTTTATCCAAAAGTGGAATAGCAGACAAACTTTGAGATACCATTGAGCTGTGATTCTTTTTTTTTTTTTTTCAGACGGAGTCTCACTCTGTCGCCCAGGCTGGACTGCAGTGGCGTGATCTCAGCTCACTGCAAGCTCCACCTCCTGGGTTCACGCCATTCTCCTGCCTCAGCCTCCCAGAAGCTGGGACTACAGGTGCCCGCCGCCACACCTGGCTAATTTCTTTTGTACTTTTAGTAGAGCCGGGTTTCACCATGTTCGCCAAGATGGTCTCGATCTCCTGACCTCGTGATCCGCTCACCTCGGCCTCCCAAAGTGCTGGGATTACAGGCGTGAGCCACCGTGCCTGGCTGAGCTGTGATTCTTTAGGGCAGAAACCGTCCTCCTGATCTTCGTATCTTAATCACGGTCCATCCCTGAGCACCCACTCATTCCCTGCATGAACATTTCCTGAAAACTCAGCATTGGCAGGCACTGTGACCGTGTCTTATGTACACGAAGTGCTCAGTTCAGCATCTACTGAATTTGAAAGTTAGGGTGTTGGTTCTGGCTGTGTCTATTATCAGTCTTTCTTCTCTAATTCCAGCTATGCTTGTAATCAATCTTTCCATTTCTTTCTTCCTTCCTTCCCTCCAACTCACCTGTTCATCCATCCAGTAACTACCCAACCTCAAAAGCAATTTCCACAGAAGGCAGATGACACATTCTCTTAGCTTGCTGACCTCATGCAAATACCTCTTCTCCTTTGAAGCTCTTGCCAGGTGGTTTTGGACCCTCACTAAAGATGCACTAAAGATCAGCTGCATGTTTCTCTGTCCACTCCACCCCTTTAAATCAGACTAATGGCTCCCTCCAAAACTGCCTCCTGCCCTCCCTGCCTTCATGATAGCTTCCTATTGTTTTTTTTTTTTTTGAGATGGAGTTTTGCTCTTGTTGCCCAGGCTGGAGTGCAATGGCGTGATCTTGGCTCACTGCAACCTCCGCCTCCCAGGTTTACGCCATTCTCCTGCCTCAGCCTTGAGAGTAGCTGGGATTACAGGCGTGAGCCACTACACCCGGCCCCTGTTGGTTTTTAAAGGCGACCGGGCAATCTTGTGGGTACCCCCAAGCATTTCACTTCACCTTCTCGACATGTTCTTCTTTTGAGTCCATCTCTGCTCCCCTCAAATTTTTGGCTTCATAACCCTGACTTTAACTCTGACCTTTGGACTCTGTCTTAAAGATTCGGAATCTTGGCTTTTCCTAGTCGACTCTGAGCCAGCTCATTCCAGGGAATCTCCAAGCCCTATTTCTCATCAGGTAAAAACTGGCATGTTAAATTGCTCTTGAAATTTAACATCCAACATCAGCCATCTTGCAAACATCTTAGCTGGCTTCTCCTACACAAGGGGAGAATCACTGGTAGGTCCATACACATCTGGATCAAGCCCTCATGTCTCCAATTCTGGATCAAGCTTCCATTCTGGCTTCTCTGATTCTGTGCTTGGGCTCCTTAGGAAAAGGTAACTGTGCACAATGGTGGGATACAGAAGTCGGACACTGACTTCTCTAAACTTGGGCCCTCCTTTCCTTCTCTTTTGAGGCTCTCGCCAGGTGGTTCTGGATCCTCACTAAAGATGAGCTGCATCTTTCTTTGTCCATTCCACCCCTTTAAATCAGCCTAATGGCTCCCTCCAAAATCACCTCCTGCCCTACCTACCTTCCTAGCTTTCTATTGGTTTTTAAAGGCAATTGCGCAATCTGGTGGTGGCTTGGGCCATGTGGCTTGGGCAGTCCTTGCATTCATTCCTAGTCTGTTCCTTTTTCTGAGTTCCTCAGACACTCTTTCCACATTGGTGATTTTTCTTGAGCCTCACTTTGATCCCTGCTTTCTCACAACAGGTGACCTTGCCTCCTATGGCACTGAATAAACAAAGGCTCTTAAGTGTAAATGTTTCCCAAGGACAACAGACCTGTGGGTGTTCATGCCTGACCCTGTTGCCTTCCCTCTGGTCTGACTGGAAGAGGCAAGAGTTCCAAACTGATGCCTGCCTGCGCCCTCTGTCTGTCTGTTCCTCTGTCCTTGGGGATCTAGTTCCATCAGTATCCCACTGGTACTGCTTTAACGTCAATCTTTCCTTCTCCACTGGCTTCTTCCCCTAAGACTGACAAATGATCTCAGGCCTCAGCCCTTCCTGACCCTGTATTCCTCCTCCAGCTGCTCTTCATTTCTCTATTTCTCTTGATAGCTGACATTCTCAAAGAAGTCTTTATAGTTGCTGTTTTGACATCCTCATCTACCATTTCTATTTTTGACTTAAGATTTTTTGTTGCAGATTATACACATAGGAGTCCATATAATATTGTGCATGTGTGTGTGTAAGCTTAAGATTAATGAAACAAATACCTGTGAACTCATGACCCACCTTCACATTTCCAAGACCTTAGCAACCATTTTCAATAGAAGCAGCCCTTACATAAGCCCTTCTGTTGTCAAGGTCATTGGATGTCCTTGAATGCTCATTTCCTCCTGACTCTCTTCCCCTCTGGCTCCCACGCTGTCCTCCTGGCCCAGCGCCACTCTTGGAGATCTCATACTCATTCGTTTTTGCTGAAACTTCTTTTCTCTCGCTGTTCCTCGGTGTTTTGTGCTCAGCCTTCCTCTCACTATACTTCTTTCACTTGCTGATCTTGCTACTGTGACTTTAAAAACCATTTAGTATGCCAGTGATGCCTAAAAGCACATCCAGGTCTAATGTGCCCACTCTAGATGTCTATTGAGCCTCTCAACCTGGGTGCTCATGAGCGATTCAAACTCACCATGTTTAAAGCTAAACTTACACACCACACAAACGTTTCTTCTCCTTGTTTTATATCCTGGTTAATGGCAGCAACATCTATTAACTCTTCAAGTCAGCATACCTGTAGTTATCCCAGATTCCTTCTTTTACTCCCTCTCTCATAATAACAACAATAATTCTCATTTATTAAGCATTTAAAATATATTATGCATGATTTTAAATGCTTTAGGTGATTTACTTAATTCTCATACGCACGCTGAAAGGTAGGATTTATTATTTTCTTATTTTACAGATGAGGAAACTAAACAATTAAAAGGTTAAGTGATTTGCTGAAGTTCACCCAGCAGCTGGACTTACCATATCCTGGTCTACCTCAAGTGGATCCAAGACCTTGTACATTCTAGCCAGCTCCTAACTCCAGCCTCCCAAGCTGAGATCCTCTGAATATACCATGGTTTGCACATGCTGGTAGCACCTCCCAACCTCCTACTCTTTTCTGGGTTGTTTACTCATCCGTCAAGACCCAGCTCCATTTCCTCCTTTGCTATGAAGCCTTCATTTGGCCAAACCAAGCCGCCGTTGACTTAACTTTCCTTCATGCCACATTTCCCACGTACAGGTCTACTATTAGAACACTTGTTCCCCTCTGTTGTGGTTACTTGTTTATGCATCTGTGCCTCCCCTCTGACCTGTGATGAACCCCTCAAGGCTGTGTCATTTTTGTCTGGTGGCCCAGCACCTAACACAGAGCCTGGAGCAGAATGGGTGCTCACTTTGTTTCTGAACAAATACTGAACTGAACATTCAGCACTGAATCTCTGCAGTGTGTTTACCTTTCTCTCCTTTCTGTTACCTGAACTGCCATCCTAATCACATCTTCATTATCTTTCACCTGAAGTACTCTTACAGCATCCTGATTGGTTCTCGGTCTTCTGTTAGCAGTCCACCCTCCACACTGCTGCAAACTGAATTTTCCTAATTCAGAAAAACTTCACTGCTCTAAAAATCTTCATAGGTGGCCAGGCACAGTGGCTCATGCCTGTAATCCCAGCACTTTGGGAGGCCAAGGCGGGAGGATCACCTGAAGTCAGGAGTTGGGAGACCAGCCTGGCCAACATAGTAAAAATATGAAATTAGCCAGGCGTAGTGGCGCGCGCCTTGTAGTCCCAGCTAGGGCAGCTGAGGCGGGAGAATCACTTGAACCTGAGAGGCGGAGGTTGCACTGAGCCGGGATCGCGTCACTGCACTCCAGGCTGGATGACAGAGCAAGACTCCATCTCAAACAAACAAACAAATAAACAAAAAACAACAAAACTTCATATGCATCATCACATCACAATGATGATGATGATGGCAATGGTGACTCTGAAGATGATGATAACGCCTCCTGTTAAGTTTTCAAAACACTTCCCCATGCATTGTGTCACTTATGCCCAACCTTTAAAGCAACAATGACCATCTCCACAGTACAGCGAGGAAGGTAAAGCTCAAAAAGATGAACTGATTAGTCCAAGCTCACTCAGTTCCTAGGTTTGGCCAGATAACTCTTTATCCCAGTCCAGTATTTGTTTTCCACTCTACTGCATTTACTTTCAGAAGCCTCACCCTAGCACTCAAGACCTTCTACAATAAGGTCCCAGTCTTCAGCTTCATGCCTTTTTATTGCTCTGCAAATACTCTACCTACAAGAAAAACTAGCCTCTGCTTTTACTTACACCATCCCCTTAGCGTGTGAATGCCCTTCTTCGTAAGTATCTGGGTCTCTCTTTATCCATGAAGGCTCATCTCAAACATCACTTATGTCTTGAGGCTTTTGCAGATTTCCCTTCTATGCCAATATAATACGACAGTTCCCTGCTCATGCTCCTCCAAAGCACGTATTTCTTTTTCTCTTACATTCTGTTTTGTGTTGTCGTTTTATGAACATGTACTTCAATCTACACCCAACCATTTCTCTCTCTTTGAATGCTCTTTCTCCAATGTAAAATAAACAATACTTAGGAATCCTAATAATCTCTTTCAAGAGCATTCAGTTTTACTAGACCTAATCCCCAAATAGGAATTCTAATAATCCCTTTCAAGAGCATTTGGATTTACTAAACATAATCGCCTAAAGAAGGACTATAAATTTCCTCTGAAAGGGATATTATCTACTTATCTTTGTATAGACTGGAACATCTTACATAGTAAGTGCTCTATATAAACTTGTTGAATTGAACTGAACATCCACATTTCAATGCAAACTTGCTTGCTAATTTTGCTTTAATTATACCTAAGCATTTCCGTGTGATTTTTCCATCTAACGAATTCTACTAACTACATGAAGGAATAGTAGAGAAAATATGGTTACTTAAAGCATTCAGGTCGGTAAGAATTTCCAAAAACTTAAGGATTATTTATATGGATTATTATTATTATTTTTTTTTGAGACGGAGTCTCGCTCTGTCGTCCAGGCTGGAGTGCAGTGGCCGGATCTCAGTTCACTGCAAGCTCTGCCTCCCGGGTTTATGCCATTCTCCTGCCTCAGCCTCCCGAGTAGCTGGGACTACAGGTGCCCGCCACCTCGCCCGGCTAGTTTTTTGTATTTTTTAGTAGAGACGGGGTTTCACCGGGTTAGCCAGGATGGTCTTGATCTCCTGACCTCGTGATCCGCCCGTCTCGGCCTCCCAAAGTGCTGGGATTACAGGCTTGAGCCACCGCACCCAGCCTTATATGGATTATTTTAATACATGTGTAATGTAATACGAATACAAAATACGTTAGGTAATATATATACAAAATAAAATGTAATTTATGAGGTGCAATGCTTTTATAAGATTGATTATCCATTACATTAAAATTTCACACTAGAATTGCATGGGAAAATCAAGGGCGAATAGACTATCTCCATTTCCTCTTCTATCACTTGCTAGCCTCCTGAGCTTAGGTAAGTCACAAGCTCAGTAAACTACTGTGATTTCAAGCTGTGGACTTTATGATCAATCAGATCTTAGTTTGTGGTATCTTAGAACCAGAGGAAGTAAGGATATAACTATCCCATGGTTTAGTCCATAATAAAGATTAAATGAGATCATACATATATACATATACAAAGAAACCAGCATAGTTCCCCTCATATTTAAGCATTCAATAAAAGACAGCACTGATTAATATCAAGCTGAGTTTCTGAATTGTCTCTAAAATGAGAAATATAGCTTCACTCTGAGCTCTAGTTGTTGGGAGTCTGTGGGGAAAAGACAGAGAGATCAGCCTGTTACTGTGTCTATATAGAAAGAAGTAGACATGAGAGACTCCATTTTGTTCTGCATTTGAGATGCTGTTAATCTGTGACCCTACCCCCAACCTTGTCCTTGCAAGAGGCATGTGCTGTGGTGACTCCAGGTTTAAAGGATTTTGGGCTGTGCAGGGTGTGCTTTGTTAAACACGTACCTGAAGGCAGCGAAAGGCGGGACTTGCTAGCGCAATGCTGCTCTTTATGCACTGAAAAGGTTTATGGAGATGTTTACATATGCATATCAAGGCACAGCACTTTTCCTTAAACTTATTCATGTCACAGAGAACTTTATTCATATGTCTTACTGCTGACTTTCTCCCTATAATGATCCTATTATCCTGCCACTTCCTTTTCTTTAAGATGGTAAAGATAATTATCAATAAATACTAAGGGAACTCAGAGACCTGTGCTGGCGTGGGTCCTCTGTATGCTGAGCGCTGGTCCCCTGGGCCCACTTTTTCTTTCTCTATACTTTGTCTCTATGTCTCATTTCTTTTCTCAAGTCTCTCGTTCCACCTAACGAGAAACGCCCACAGGTGTGGAGGGGCAGGCCACCCCTTCAGGAGTCTGAGATGAGAGAATATATGGGAAAGAGTTTTTTTAATTAAAAGAATAAGCATCATGCAAATGTAGCCTATAATGAAGCTAGGATTATTAATGCAAACTATGTATTACTAAAACAGAAAGATAAAGAGATTATTATGATTCCTAAGTATGATCTGCACTTTTCATTGGAGAAAATGTCCCTAAGTTTTTTCATAGAAATAGATTTCTGACAAAATAATAGCAGTCAGTGGGATAATACAATTTGATAAGAATGTATTTCATTTGCATCTCATTTCTTGTAATGATTTAAAATATAAGCAAAGGTAAAATTTATCATTCCTGCTAAAAGTGCACTTAGCTTGCTCCACATTCTTTTATTACTGAGAAAGAATGCTATTTCATTACAAGGACACTGATCCCACGTCACATAGCCATGGTCCTCACCCCTGCCTATGTTCCTGACATCACCCCCAACCACCCTTTCATTGCTGCTTTGCCTCTGCTGACCTACTTTGGCCATCCTTTAACCACTTCCCATACCACATGTAAGACAGTAAGAGAAATGTAATGTTTAAAACCACTTACTCCAAAGTCTAGCTGGCGACCTTCCCACCTTATAAACTCCCCTGTCCTTTCTTTGATCTGTCTGTCTTCTCTCCTTTTTCATTTTCTTGTCACTCAGGAATAAGACTGCACCCTATTCCCCCAGCTTGAGAGGTCCTCAGTTTTGCCCTTGGGTTTCTTAGTCACCTGCCCTTGTTTTTGAGATAAAGTCTCGCTAAGTTGCCCTGGCTGGCCTCAAACTCCAGGGCTCATATGATCCTCCTGCCTTGGCCTCTCGAGTAGCTGGAACCACAGGTGCACGCTGCTAGGTCCCACTCCTTAGCCTTTTAGATACTCCAAGTGATGGAACTGAGAATCCACATATCTGCCTCAACACAGCACCACCAGTCCCTTCTCCCTACAGAGATGTCTAGTTACTCAAGGGATACATTCAGGTGACTTCTTATTCCTTGTATAGACTTATAATGCCAAGACTCTTTATAGTAAATATACTCACTTTTCTCCTAAAATCAAAGAATAGGTGGTTAAATGATAAGGGTACAGAATATTGCTCTTCATAACTGTCTAATGTTTTCTCTATCCTCCATATCCCAGTTTTTAGAAGGTCATGGGCACATGGGCCACTTTTCATTTTCACGTCTACTTTACAGCAAGACTGATGCCAGTCTCCAAGAACCCACAACCTGATGGTGCAGAGACTTGCATGTGCTTAATCTGCACAATGCCCTCCATGTAGCTGACCACTTTTCTGATGCCAGCTGCCTCTGCCTGTTTTAGGACAACTGGTAGGAGGCCTCGGGCACCCCCACCTCACGTAGCAGCTCTTTGTTACCAAAGGAGAGAATACACAGAAATAGAATTTTTGCCTGAAGTTAAATCTTCGAGTTCAAACTGCAGCTTTGAAGATCTGCAAAGTCTATTTAGCTTACAAATAGGTTCAACTAGAAAAAGTTTAAACCATGTTTTAATTTCCCTATTAAAACAAGTGAGGAGAAACACCCTTTTCCTGGTCTCTCTCCCTTGTCTGTCGCTACCATGGGAGTGTTCCATCTTAGTTACTATGTCACCTTTGCTCCAAAGTTTCCAGTGACCCCTGTTCAATTGTTCAAGATGCTCTGTCACATGGCACCATCAAGGACCGCTGTGGCATTACCGCCTGCTGCTTTTCTATACAAGGTCTTCCCCAAGCCTGATGGCTTACTTCCTGTCCTGCCCCAGGCTTTCCTTGTTTCACTTTTCCTTTCACGTTATTCCATCTCACTTACCTCTGCATTCTTTCTCATCCTGGCCTGTCTGTGAAGGTGACCTGTACTACCCTGAGCGAGCCCTCTCTACCCTCCACTTATATATAATCAATGTCACTTTTTTTTTTTTTTTTTTTTTAAGATGGAGTCTCGCTCTGTCGCCCAGGCTGGAGTGCAATGGCATGATCTCAGCTCACTGCAAACTCTGCCTCCCGGGTTCACGCGATTCTCCCACCTCAGCCTCCTGAGTTGCTGGGATTATAGGTGCATACCACCATGCCAGACAATTTTTGTATTTTTTAGTAGAGACGGGGTTTCACCGTATTGGCCAGGCTGGTCTCAAACTCCTGACCTCAGGTGATCCACCTGCCTTGGCCTCCCAAAGTGCTGGGATTACAGGTGTCAGCCACCGCGCCTGGCCAATGCCACTGATTTAGCAACTACATGCTACTCAGTGCTGGGAGCTTTCTTGTCATGTGTTACTACTATCAGAACATTTTTAAAATCCCTACTAGATTACAATCTCTTTGAAGGAAGGGATCATATCTAATAATGCTCTTGTAACTCCTCAAAGGCCTAGCACAATGGTCAGAAAAACAGGAATGCATCGAACCTCTCTGTAATTCTCTTTTCTTGCCTGTAAAAGAATGGTAGCAAGAAATTACACTGGTTTCACCAAGCATATATGACTGTTGCCGGGATCGAGGGATCTGCCTGGCAGATGACCGCAGTTAACTCCAGAATTCTTTGTGCTCAGAAACTTACTGTTTTCTAAACAAGACACGGGATGAATTCTGTGACTCGGGAATAAAAATGCAAGATGCCAACGTTGATGTTTATGGCAGTGGCTGCTGATCAGAGGGTGATTTCATTTTCAGTTTCTGTATCAGAATCATCATTCAGCTTTTCAGTTCTTTCACACATATTAGTCGTGTTCTGACATTCTTATCAGATAAGTGCTGTCAACAACAGAAATGGCAATTTTTACTACACTGCATTTCATCTAAATGCCGGCAGCTAATGCTGAAGAGGAAGTACCCCCATGGGCCTGTACCTGGGACACCAGGCGGCGGCCTTGGAGTAAGATCAAGTGGGAGAAACACATGCCTTCCCTAATGGGACCGCAGAGTGCATTCTGCCTGTCAATCCACGCCTGGCATTTGTGGGCAAAGACCTGACATTCCCCTTGAAACACAGATTCCAGGGTCAGGCTTGAAGGCTCAGGACTAGTAAGTCACACTCAAAACCTTTAAGTTGGCCTCTAAATCAACAAAAATTCACAAACAACCTTATTTTACCACTCTATAGTCAAAACAAAACAAAACAAAAACACTATAGTTTGAAAAGTAATAAATATAATGCATTCACATCGATTAATAATAGTAACAGGCCAGGACCAGTAGCTCACGCCTGCAATCCCAGCACTTTGGGAGGCTGAGGTGGGAGGATCTCTTGAGCCTAGGAATTCCAGGTTTCCGTGAGTTATGATTGCGCCACTGCACTCCAGCCTGGGTGGTAGAGGAAGATGCTGTCTTTAATCACAACAACAACAACAACAATAATAATTAGCATTTGGATGGAAATACTACTGATTGAAAACTTTTAGGAAAATAGTAGCTGCTGAAAAAAGTGCCTTTAAAAGATATCTATTTCTCATAGTATAGCACAGGCTGCTAACATGCCAGAAACCAAAATTGCAACTGATTCAGACACACATACAAACAAGCAAATAACCAAAAAGACTGCAAAAAAGAGGGTTAACAAAAATCACAGCAAAATCTTGTTTCTTTGGTCTGAAAACCCAGGCATATGTCCAGTTTGAACTGAAACAGGCCCGAGAAGGGGATTCCCGGCTGCTGTACACGTGTTTTCTGGTCTTATACCGACCCACAAGATGACAGGATCTCAGAATGGGACGCCGATTCATCTACCTCATTGCAATGCCTGAGCTCCTGAACTCCGCCCCTGCCTGCGATGAGGTTAGTCATCAAGGGATAAAATGGGGTAACAATCAATAGAATCAGTTTGAGAGGAAGCTTTCAGTTCAGGTTTTGCAGACTGACAAGTACTAAAGTAGCCCTTCAAACTGGAAACGCTGAGGGTAACTCAGACCTGTGCATCACACTTGCTCCTTGATCTGTAGACTCTCACTTATCTAAAAGCAGAGGCCACAGGGCATCCGGCCTTTCATTATTTCCTTTGCATCGTCAAAAGCGCTCCTTATTGCCAGGAAGTCAATTCCATGCCATTGGAGACCCTACCTTTCACCTCCTTGACTTCAGCTTCCCTGGAAACTGAACTCTCCACAGAGAGGATTGGAACATTGAGAAAACTCAAGATACAGTCCTCACCTTAAAAGTTTGTTTCATGCTAGATCCCTTAATTCTGGACCTTTCTGGAGACTTCTTGTTCTCGTTTTGCATTTTTCCAGCTTTCTTTTGGGGCACAGGATGAGAGTCACTTGTCTTACTGTCTCTCTGTGTCAAGTACACTCCTGTTCCATTTATTTACTTGAAACTTTTTCGAACAATAAAAATAAAACATTAAAAAAATTTATTCTTTGATCCACCTGGCTTTCAATGTTCATTTTATTACTTGTGTTTAAAAAGTAATATGGTTCTCATTCTTTAACTTGGAGATTGTTTTTAGAACTGAGCATTGCGTTAAAATATTAAAAGTGGTAACATTTAGATTGGGTTTTCAGAATTTTAGGAAGATGGTTTTGCTGCTGAGTGTACAGCTGCATGGACTGAGTGACTCTTGTTAAACCCAGGTGACTTCAACTTCACCAAATAGCCCCTGCTGCAATACACACACACCTGCTAGTTTCTGGCACTCGTACAAATCTCGTGCTCATGAGGAGAAGCAATAATTGGTCTAATTTTATATTTTAAAAATGGTTTTTTTGACAAGCAAAAAAAAAAATTAAAACATTTGAGGGGCATTGAGAGAATTTCCCAAATTCTGAATCTGGGGCTGACACATCACTGTCATTTCTGAGCCAAATCACGTTAACTTGAGGTTTATAAAAAGTGAGCCAAATTTCTGACTGGCTCAGGAGAAAATGCACGTTACTAACTATGCCACTGACACTTTATTTCTGACTCACATAATACCTTTCAGTGGTAGCACAAACACCCAGAAGTGAGCCTTCCTAACAGACAAATAGATGATCGTTGAACTAACTGTGGTTTGCAACAATCAAACCGCTCTTTCATATATACTTAAAGGAAAAGATGGCATTATTTGGGACAGACCAGAAGACTGTGGAGGCCGGAAGGAGAAGAGGGTGAAAATTACATTCTTGGCCATGTCTTCCACACAACCCATTCCTGAACCCCTTTCCACAGGCAATTTGGAAATGTGCATTCAATAAAACCCCTGTGGCAATTGCAGAGAAGCAGAGGTAGAAGACATCAGGCTTGGAGTCCACATCTGAGAAACCTTGTATAATTTTGGCCTTGCCATAAACCAGCAGAATGACCCTGGGCAAGTTCACTTTTCTGATTATTAGTGTCCTTATCTGTAAATTGGTATTAATCATCCTATCTTGCAGGATTACCTGAGTGGTTAGTGATAAATATACAAAGAACCTAGCATAATAGCTGGCACATAGCAGGTGCTCATAAAAAATAATTGCTGTATTACTACCTTTATAACTAGTGTTGGCAGCTTCTGGATTCCACCTAGTGAGGAAAGGGGATGAATATAGAAGACGTTTATGAATTTGTTTTTTAATCTATTTTACTCAGTTAATTATTTAATATTTAACTGGTTAATTATTCATAGTCAAATAGAAGGCTTAATAAAAATGTGCTTATTAAACAATAATTTGCTTCCTTAACTCCCCTCGCCACGAAAGCAGCATGTGCATAAAGGGAAGGAAGAATGCTATCTCAGGGTCTGGACTTTTTCTTGAAAGGGACAGTTACTAGAAATCAGCATCCTCTTTCTAGTTTGAGGCTCTACAGATCAGGAGCTTTGCTCTCATGCCTATACACTACCCTTGCAGGCACCGGCTTGTAGTATAGGAGGTGTTGGGCAAGCTTTGGGAGCGTAAGGCAAGGCCACCTAGCTATGATGACAAAGCAATGATTACTGTCCAGGCAGGTGGCTGAGCAAGGTGACAAACCTGGGAAAGAATAAACCCTGGAAACTACTGGGGCCAGGATCAAACTCCCCAGTTGGGTGGGACTTCTGGCTTACTAGAGGGAAGGTTGGGCCAATCCTGCTGAAGGCACATGCCTTTCTCGCTTTCAAATGTTTCCTGGCTAAATCATTTCCAAATGAGCAGGCTTCTACTAACCTTACATAAGTATTTTTCTCAGTTTTGAGAGGTGATTTATACATCACTGAATGGCATTGCCCTAGGCCAGTGGGGATGTCTCTGGGTTTTAAGGATGAATGTGAAAGGCAGGATGACTTCATAGGAAACAGAAAATGTCAACTAATGTGCTCCAGATACTGACAGTCAAATCCAGAGGCTGTAGGAAAGCCGGTTAGCCTTGGAAAAACCATCTTGTCTTTTCTTCTTTTTTAGAAATAAGGTTAAACTATCCTTAAGAATAAGAAGGAAAATATTAAAACATTTCACCCCAGAAGTTCATAGATCTTCAAGAAAAGAGAAGTTAGGACCAAAATCTACACAGGATGACAACTGCTTTTATCTGAAGGAAACAGTTTTCTAGAAGACTGAATTAGTATAGCCTGATAAAGTACTTATCCGTTGGGAAAAGATATTCTATGGGAGCAAATATATAAAGATAAAAGAGGAAGACACTAAATTAATAATGGCTAAAGAAGGTGAGAGCCTGAACTCAGTTGCTAAATGTGTCTTTAAAGAGGGAGCCAACATGATCTTGCAAGGGTCTCTATGAGAAGGTGAGAAGGAAGGTTCTTAGTACTCAAGGGCAAACAGGCAACCTACAAATTTCAGACAAATATTTTTATCCCTTGATGTTCACTGACAACACAGATGCAGTTCCCTGTTTTGAAAAGAAGTCTAACGATCATGCTGAACAGTCTGAGACTCAATAGAGCCAATCAGTTCAGTTTCTATTAGTGCACCTGTACACTCAGGCATGCGTTCAATCAAACGCACATTTGAACATTTGGGCTACTCTACGTCTTCGGAAACAAAGCAGAATACAACAGACATGGCCCCTGCTCTCAGGAGGTGTAAGCACCATGAGAGGAGAGAAGCCATAAACAATGAACAAATACATGTAAATGCAACAGATCTATATTCGAACAGTTGCTGGATGGGTCTGACGGGTCTAATTAGCATTTTGGCAAAGCAGCAGCATGAGAAGGGCATGGATTCTGTGTCAGACATTTGAGGGGCTGGCTTGTGGAAAAGACACTATGTGTGGTTTAAAGCCACAGGGAAGATTTTGGTTTTAATAAACTTCCTAACAATTTCTGTCAATAAACATTCCATAGGTGTTTTGTGCTAAGCACTGTTCCAGGTGGCTACATTCTGGTAAAATGAGGTAGACAGTAAACATGTATATGACACTATATAACATCACATGCTGTAACCCAAAGCAGCATAATTTAGCATAATGTAATATAACATAGTAACCATTAAAACTGTGCATCAGGAAACTGGCCATCACCATCAGTAAGATGGTGAGCTGCAGCCGGGCGCAGTGGCTCACACCTGTAATCCCAGCACTTTGGGAGGCTGAGGCAGGTGGATCATGAGGTCAGGAGATCGAGACCGTCCTGGCTAACACAGTGAAACCCCATCTCTACTAAAAATACAAAAAATTAGCC
>NW_012117599.1:3926657-3936114 GCF_000951035.1 Colobus angolensis palliatus
TATTGGAGCACCATAGTATGTTACTTGTTTCTTTTCTCTTGTTGCTTTTAGGATTTTGTATTTATCCTTGACTTTTGGGAGTTTGATTATTAAATTTCTTGAGGTAGTCTTCTTTGGGTTAAATCTCCTTGGTGTTCCATAACTTTCTTGTCCTTGGATATTGATACCTTTCTCTAGGTTTGGGAAGTTCTGTTATTATTTCTTTGAATACACTTTCTTCCTATCTCTCTCTCTCTGCCTCCTCTTTAAGGCCAACAATTCTTAGACTTGCCGTTTTGAGGCTATTTTCTACATTTTATACTGTGCCTCATTGTTTTTTATTCTTTTTTTCTTTTGTCTTTGCTGATTACACATTTTCAAACAGGCTGTCTTCAAGCTCATTAATTAATTTTCCCGCTTGATATGTTCAGCTATTAAGAGACTCTGATGCATTCTTCAGTATGTCAGCTGCATTTTTCAACTCCAGAATTTCTGCTTGATTCTGTTGAATTATATCAATCTCTTTGTTAAATTTATCTGATAGAATTCTGAATTCCTTCTCTGTGTTATCTTGAATTTCTTTGAGTTTCCTCAGAACAGCCATTTTGAATTCTCTGTCACGTATCTCTGTTTCTCCAGAATTGGTCCCTGACACATTAGGCCTTATCTAGTTCATTTGGTGAGGTTGTTTTCCTGGATGATCTTGATGCTTGAAGATGTCATCGGTGTTTGGGCACCAAATAATTAGGTCCGTACTGCAGTCTTTGCAGTCTGGGCTTGTTTGTAGCTGTCCTTCTTGGGAAGACTTTCCAGGTATTTGAAATGACTTGGGTGTTGCGATTGACCCTGCATCTGCATTAGGGGGCGCCCCAAGTCCAGTAACGTCGTAGTTCATGCAGACTCACAGAATTACTGCCTTGGTGGTCTTGGATAAGATCAAGAAGAATTCTCTGGAACACCAGACAGAGACTATCGTTCTCTTCCCTTACTTTCTCCCAAACAAATGGAGTCTCTCTTTCTGTCTGTGCTAAGCAGCCTGGGGCTGGGGGGGTGGGGTAATATAAGCATCCCTGTGGCTACCACCACTGGGACTGTGCTGGGTCAGACCTGAAGCCAGCACAACACTGAGTCTTGCCCAAGGCCTCCTGTAACCACTCCCTGGCTACGGCCTATATTTGCTCAAGGCCCTGGGGCGTTATGATTGGCAGATGGTGAAGCCAGCTGGGTTCGTGTCTTTCCCTTCAGGGCAGCGAGATACCCCAGCCGGCTCCAGAGATGCTGTCTAGGAGCCAGAGACTGAAGTTAAAAACCTTAGAAATCTGCGTGGTCTTCTATTCCACTGTGGCTGAGCTGGCACTCAAACCAAAAAACGCAGTCCTTCCCACGGTCCCCTCTCCTTTCCACAGGCCGAAGAGCCTCATCCCAAGGCCTCCACCACGACAGGCCCACGGGGAGTATTGCCAGGCCACTGTCAATGTTAACTTAAGGCCCAAAGGCCCTTCAGTCAACTTGTGGTGGGTGCTGCCTGGCCTGGGACTCACCCTTCGGCGCAGTGGACTCCCCTCTGGCCCAGGGAAGGTCCAGAGATGGTACCCAAGAGTCAAGGCCTGGAATCAGGAACCCCAAGAGCCTGCTTTGTGCTCTACCCCGCTGTGGCCAAGCTGGTACCTGAGGTGCAAGACAAAGTCCCTTTCACTTTTCCTTCTGCTTTTCCCAAGCAGGAGTCTCTCAGTATAGCCACCACAGCTGGGCATGTGGTGGGTCTCCCCTGAAGCCAGCAGTCTCAGAGTCTCACCAAGGCCCATGGCATATGACCTGGGTATCACTGCTGGTTATTCAGGGGCCAAGGGCTCTTTAAGTCAGCAAGAGATGGATCCTGCCAGGACTTGGTCCTTCCCTTCAAGGCAGTGTCTCCTTCTGGCCCAGGGTGTCTGTCTAGAAATGTTTTCTGAGAGGTAGGGCCTGGAAATGGGGCCTCACAACTCTGACTGGTGCCCTGTTCCTCTGTGGCTTAGCTGGTAACCAAGATGCAAGACAAAGTCCTCTTTACTCTTGCCCCTCCTGTCTTTAAGCAGAAGGAAGGGGTCTCTTTTGAAGCTGTGAGCTTTGTTACCTGGGTTTGGAGGAGGGGTAGTGTAAGCATTCCCTTAGCTTCCCCAGATGGTGTCTTAGTAAGTCATGCAGCCCCCAAATCCATTGACTCTGAGCCCAGCTCAGCACTAGGAGTTGTCTAGGAATTACAGTGCCTGTAGCCTTGACCGCCTTTGAAGTTTATGTAGGGCCCCAGAGCCCACAGCATGTTGGTGGTGAGGCTTGAGGGAACTCAAGCTCCTGCTACTCGCATGGGAAATTCCTGTCTGGCTAGAGCTCATCTAAACACCCCCTCCGTGGGCAGGTGTCAGCTGCGTTCAGCCAGTTTTACTTTCCGCTGTAACAGGGCAGCACTGAGTTCAACGCGAAGTCACACAGTCACTGCACTCTCCCTCTCCCAAATGCACTGCACTCTCCCTCTCCCAAATGCACAGACTTCTCCGTGCCATGTGGCTGCTGTGGGGGGATGGTGGAAGAGCGGCACTGGTGACTCCGGACTGTCTTTCCTACCCTCTTCAGTGCCTCCTTCAGTGATAGGAAGGTAAGACCAAATACTGTGAGTGCTCATCTGATTTCTGGTTCTTATGAAGGTACTTTTTTTGTGTAGAGAGTTGTTAAATTTGGTGTTCCCACGGTGGGATGGGGGGTGGTGATTGGTGAAGCTTTCTATTCAGCCATCTGGCTCCATACCTCCCAAAGCATATCTTATTTTTTAAAGGCTGCAGAGACTATCTCACTGCTTAGAGGTGCCCTAGTTTATTTGATATCGAGAATTGAGTTTTTGTCATTTTTTCATTACTAAAAGTCATGCTTTGGCGAAAATCCTCATACATGTATCTCTTCACAGTTCCATATTTCTTGTGCAGGATTAATTCCTTGAATAGAATTTCTAGGTCAAATAGCATAAATATTTAAAATTTTAATATATTGTCAAATGGTTTCCCTGAAATGGTCTATCACTTTGTATCTCCTCCAATAGTATATGAGAGTCCCTGGTTCTAAACACTTTTACTAATATTCTTTTTAAATATTATTTTTTGGCCGGGTACGGTGGCTCAAGCCTGTAATCCCAGCACTTTGGGAGGCCGAGACGGGCGGATCACGAGGTCAGGAGATCGAGACCATCCTGGCTAACCCGGTGAAACCCTATCTCTACTAAAAAAATACAAAAAACTAGCCGGGCAAGGTGGCGGGCGCCTGTAGTCCCAGCTACTTGGGAGGCTGAGGCAGGAGAATGGCGTAAACCTGGGAGGCGGAGCTTGCAGTGAGCTGAGATCCGGCCACTGCACTCCAGCCTGGACGACAGAGTGAGACTCCGTCTCAAAAAGAAAAAAAATTACTTTTTACATTATTGCCAACCTTATAGAAAAAATATTCTATTGTTTTAATCTCATCTCTAATTATTAGTGTACTATACTTATTAGTCACTTTCTGTTTGTGAAATGCTAATTCACACCCTTTGCCCATTTTTCTATCAGAATCTACACTTTTCATATTGGTGGTTAAAGACTGCTCCGGGTATCTAGGAAATCAGTAATCTATCTTGCCAGCTGGCTGTCACATAAATATATTTTCCATACCTGCATATATGGAACTAATTCCTTATGTAAAAACGAACAAGAAAACTTGGAAGAAAAAAGAACTCTTGAGAAGATTGAGTGATATAATTTTACCACTGAAAAGTATTGAACGTAGCCCATCGAAGTATGTGGCAGGCAAGTTTTATTGCCTAGCAGCAAACTTTTCTAAATGTTGAACCAAAGAAAGTTTATTTCTAGAAATATTTGTAACAAAAACCTAAAGTGGCCAGGGCAGTAATGTTCCAGCTGTTGAACCATTAGGTGTGTGAATGAGGGCAAGCATGTGTTTTTGTGAGTGATTGTGAATGTGTGTGTCTGTGTGTTTGTGACTGTGTGTGTTTGTGCAAATGTGTCAGTGTGAATTTGTGAGTGTGCGAGTGTGAGTGTGCGTGTGTGTGTGTGTGTGTGTGTGTGACTATTTCCTATGGACTCAGCAAGGCATTTGCCACCAAAGGAGAGCGAGAAGAAGCCAAATATATGATTCCTGCGCTCAGGCTATTCACAGATGGGAAACAAAATAGAACAAAAACAAGTGTATCAAGAGTGATGTATAGCTGTCCCGTGGTATCCATGTGGGATTGGTTCCAGGGCCCCTCTCAGATACTCAAATTCACGGGTGCTCAAGTCCCTGATATAAAATGGCAGAGTATTTGCATATATCCATGGACATCCTTCTACATCCTTTAAATTTTCTCTAGATTACTTATACCCCAATATGACACCTACACATCACTTCATTCTATTGGATTCAACATCGTACTCAGCATGGCGAATCACAGTTTTGCCTTTTGGAACTTTGTGGATACTCCCCCCAAAACAGTTTGGATTTATGGTTGGTTGAATTCACCAATGTGGAACCCATAGCAGATATGGAGGGCTGACTACACACGCGCACGCACATACACACACACACACACACACACACACACACAGAGTGGGCATATGTGTTCTAAAACTATATGATGATGATGATGACTATATAACTGTAAATTTACTAAATTTACTATATATCGCTGAATTGCACAGTTGAAATGGGTTAGTATTTTGATACACAAACTATATCTTCTAAAGTTGAAAAAAAATGATGGATGCTTGGGGCTTAATTACGTCCTGCAGACTATGAGTAGAACAGTGGTACTGAGAAGAGAAAGAGCTTTCTGACTTAGGGCAAAGTGCACGCAGAGAAGGCACAGCAGGTTTTGCAGGAGATGTCAGAACCCACCTAAGTGTGGGTCTTCAGACAGTAGGAACGGAGCCTGACTGTGCAGGTGGAGGAGGGAGATAGCATGTGCTCTGGCATAGTCAGTGATGAAAATGGAACAGGTGATGAGCACCCAGCTTACGGACACTTTAAAAAAACAGAGCAATTCATGCAGCACTATTCACAATAGCAAAGACATGGGATCAACCCAAAGGCCCATCAATGGTAGACTGGATAAAGAAAATGTGTACATATACACACCAGAGAATACTATGCAGCCATAAAAAGGAACAAGATCATGTCCTTTGCAGGGGCATGGATGGAACTGGAAGCTGTTCTCCTCGGCAAACTAATGCGGGAACAGAAAGCCAAACAGTGCATGTTTTCACTTATTAAGTGGGAGCTGAACGATGAGAACACATGGACACATCGGGGGGAACAACACACACCGAAGCCTGTCATGGGGGATCATCAGGAAGAACAGCTAATGGATACTGGGTTTACTACCTGGGTGAAGGGTCGATCTGTGCAGCAAACCACCGAGGCACACGTTACCTATGCAATAAACCTGCATATCCTGCACATGTATCCCAGAACTTAAAAAATGAAGGAAAACAAAACAAAACAAAAAAACCCAGAGCAATTCAGACTCAACAGCAAGCCAGGGAAGATGTCTCAGCCCCGGTGTCCTGACAAGAGCAGTTTCTGAATAGGAAGAAGGGCTGGCACAAATGGATACAGTAACACATTCCAGAGATGCAAAGTTCCAACAAAAGCATTTTAAAGGTCACCTTGTTTATATAATATTTATGTTTTAAGACTTTATGATTCCCCCAGTATTTCAAAGCTCTCAGAGACAAAAGAATAACATGGTATAAAGAAGTGGAACTCGGAATGAGGAGACACGGACTCTGGTCTCAGAGCCACAGGGAACCGTGGACTCTGGAGGTGAAGACAACCCCAGGAAGTGATGTGTTTCTAAATTTTCTGATGAGGACACCCGGCCCCAAGAAGCTCTGTGAGCTGCCCAAGGCCTCTCGGTCACTTGTGATACAGAATGCAGGGCAGGGGCCCCTGTGTCCTTCTATGTTCCTTCAGTCTGCAAAACAGCAATAAGAATAGCTAAACTGGGGTTTTCTGAGAAATTACTGCTTTGGAAACCATAAACATGTCACTCAATGTAGAACAATGAGCTTCGTCAGGATTCCTTAAGTGTGAATGCAGTCGACACGCAGTATTCCTGCCTTCTTGGTCCTCTCTTCTCGTACTCAACTCTGATCCCCTTTCCCATCCTCCTCCGCCTCGGCAAACAAGAAGTGGGACAAAATAGGAAAGGAGAGAAGAGGAAGAAAAAGAGCGGTGATGAGCCCTGGGCGAGGTGGCAGGGGCCTGAGAGGCAGGGAAGGCAAATGGGGAGCTTTGCTCTGACCAGGCCATGTGCTTGGTCTGCGGGGCCTCTGGCTTCCCATCGGTGAGTCCTGTGAGAAGAACTGTGATAGCCAAAGCATCTGCCAAAAGAAGGGAGTGAATCAGATGGAACCCATTCCACCCTGCCTCAAGAACAATGTTGCACCGATACATGTCAGGATTCTCCCTGAACTTTACATAGAAATTGCCTATGTTCAGCTCTTCTCAGGGAGAGAAATAGAAAGTATTTGCTCTGGAAATCTCGTATTAATATATAACCAAGATCTTAGTGTTTGCACACTTGTCCCTTCCTTTTTCTGGCATTTGTTGTTTCTTCTGTATCTCCTCAGGAACACGTGGTAGCAATTAAAAGAAAAATGATTCTGACCAGCCTGAAGTGATATGGCTAAGCCTAGCACCACTTTTATTTCAGAGTTAAACAACCATGACTTAATTCTCAAATTGCTTCCCAAACCTGGGAAGTTAAGGTCCTAGTCTCCGGCTAATTCTAGAACCATCGATCGTTAAACGAAGTTGAACACAAAGAAGGGGCAACGGCAGCTAAGGGAAAGGCCATCAATCCTGACACCAGATTAATCTTCCCCAAGACACCTTTCCTGCCTGAGAGGGTTGGTGGCTGCCTGTTAGACTAGATCCAAGTTCTCAGCCTCGTCTCAGGCCTGCCTGGCCACTGAGAGTCTGGCGTGCGTCCCACCATTCCTCATGGGAGCCTGGGTTCAGATAGGCCAGGTTCCCACTCCCGCTCACAGGAAGGAGGCTCTGCGACTCTCACCTGCAGGCTCTGCTCGCCTGTTGTCACTACTTCCCTATCCACATCATCCTACCCTTCTATCACATTTTCCTTCAGGAAGACTCACATTGTTCAGGAAACACCTGCTCACTGCCTCCTCCTCTTAAGTTCCTTTCTCTAAATGTCTACAGTGTTAATAGTTTGTAGCACTCAGTCCTCTGATTGAGACTACAGCTAAGTTTTCTGAGGGCAGAGACCCCCTCTGTTTAGTTCACTGCTGCTTCTCCAGTGCCAAGCTTAGCCAGATGCTCGTTAAAGAATTACAAGATGAGCAAATGGTTACTTAGCTTGTGAGGTAGGATAAGACAATGAGACTGATTCTTAAACTACCTCCTATACTGTAAATTCACATAATTTTTTGTTGTTGTTGCTACAAAGCTGTCATCTAGGCAGGTGAGTCTCTTATTCCTAAAATGCTTGGAGTGCTCAAATGTTTTTGGAGTTCTTCTTTGGGAACTGTGCTACGTCAATTTCTGGGGTTGGGGTGCTGGGGGTGGAGGCTGGTGTGATGGGGGTGGGGAATCTCAGAGTTAAGAGTGGATATGAATCAACAAAGAGACAGAAGTCACTCAGGGCCAAGCCTTAACTGAAGTGGCTGATTAAGCTAGTGAGAGCAGTTCTGGATCAAAACTGATCAAAAGTCAGTCCTATTCAACATAGTATCGGAAGTTCTGGCCAGGGCAATCAGGCAAGAGAAAGAAAGAGGGTATTCAAATAGGAAGAGAGGAAGTCAAATTATCTTTGTTTGCAGATGACATGATCCTATACCTAGAAAACCCCATTGTCTTAGCCCAAAAGCTTCTTAAGCTGATAAGCAACTTCAGCAAAATCTCAGGATATAAAATCAATGTGCAGAAATCACAAGGATTTCTATACACCAACAACAGGCAAGCTGAGAGCCAAATCATGAAGGAATTCCCATTCACAACTGCCACAAAGAGAATAAAATACCTAGGAATATCGCTAACAGGGGAAGTGGAGGATCTCTTCAAGAAGAACTACAAACCACTGCTCAAAGAAATCAGAGATGACACAAACAAATTGAAAAACATTCCATGCTCATGACCAGGAAGAATCAATATCATGAAAATGGCCACACTGCCCAAAGCAATTTATAGATTCAATGCTATTCCCATTAAACTACCACTGACATTCTTCACAGAATTAGAAAAAACTGTTTTAAAATTCATAGGGAACCAAAAAAGAGCCCGAATAGCCAAGGCAATCCTAATCCTAAGCAAAAAGAATAAAGCTGGAGGCATCACACCATCCAACTTCAAACTATACTAGAAGGCTACAGTAACCAAAACAGCATGGTACTGGTACAAGACCAGACATACAGACCAATGGAACAGAATAGGAAACCCAGAAATAAGACCACACACCTACAATCATCTGATCTTTGACAAACCTGATAAAAACAAGCAATGGAGAAAGGATTCCCTATTTAATAAATGGTGCTGAGGCCAGGCATGTAATCCCAGCACTTTGGGAGACCAAGGTGGGTGGATCATGAGGTCAGGAGATCGAGACCATCCTGGCTAACATGGTGAAACCCCATCTCTAATAAAAATACAAAGAATGAAACCCTGTCTCTACTAAAAATACAAAAAATTAGCCGGGCATGGTGGCGGGTGCCTGTAGTCCCAGCTACTCGGGAGGCTGAGGCAGGAGAATGGTGTGAACCCGGGAGGCGGAGCTTGCAGTGAGCCGAGATCGGGCCACTGCACTCCAGCCTGGGCAACAGAGCCAGACTCCGTCTCAAAAAAAAAAATAAAATAAAATAAAATAAAACAAAATAAAATAAAATAAAAACAAATGGTGCTGAGAGAACTGACTAGCAATATACAGAAAACTGAAACCAGACCCCTTCCTTACACCATATACAAAAAATCAACTCATGATGGATTAAAGACTTAAATGTAAAACCCAAAACTAAAAAAGCTCTAGAAAAAAACCTAGGCAATACCATTCAGGACATAGGCATGAGCAAAAATTTCATGACAAAGATGCCAAAAGCAATTGCAACAAAAACAAAAATGGACAAATGGGATCTAATTAAACTAAAAAGCTTCTGCACAGCAAAAGAAAGTACCAACGGAGTAAACAGACAACCTACAGAATGGGAGAAAAGTTTTGCAATCTATACCTCTGACAAAGGTTTAACATCCAGCATCTATAAGGAGCTTAAACAAATTTACAAGAAAAAAATAAACAGCTCCATGAAAAAGTGGGCAAAGGACATGAACAGACACTTCTCTAAAGACATATACACAGCCAACACACACAGGAAAAAAGCTCAACATCATTGATCATTAGAGAAATAGAAATCAAAACCACAATGAGATATTATCTCACACCAGTCAGAATGGCTATTAATAAAAAGTC
>NW_012117599.1:3936469-4002787 GCF_000951035.1 Colobus angolensis palliatus
AAAAATAAATAAATAAATAAAAAGTCAAAAAACAACATCTGGCAATGTTGTGGAGAAGAAGGAATGCTTTTACGCTGTTGGTGGGAGTGTAAATTCAACCATTGTGGAAGACAGTGTGGCAATTCCTTAAAGACCTAGAGGCAGAAATACCATTTGACCCAGCAATCCCATTACTGGGTATTACCCAAAGGAATAGAAATTGTTCTGTTATAAAGGACACATGCACGTGTTTGTGCACTGCAGCACTATTAGCAATAGCAAAGACATGAGATCAACCTAAATGCCCATCAATGATAGACTGGATAAAGAAAATGTGGTACATATACACCATGGAACACTATGCAGCCAGAAAAAAGAATCAGATCATGTCCTTTGCAGGGACACGGATGGAGCTGGAGGCCTTCATCCTTAGCAAACTAACACAGGAACAGAAAACCAAATACTGCATATTCTCACTTGTAAGTGGGAGCTAGATGATGAGAACACAAGGACACATGTGTGGGAAAAACGCACACTGGGGCCTGTTAGAGGGAGGGAGGAGGTGGGAGGAGGGAAAAAATCAGGAAGAATAGCTAATAGGTACTGAGTTTAACACCTGGGTGATGGGCTGACAGGTGCACCAAACCACCATGGCACACATTTACCTATGTAACAAACTTGCACATCCTGCACATGTACCCCAGAACTTAAAAGTTGGAAAAAAAAAAAACAAAAAACCCAAGTCAGGATGCCATTCCTCATGGCTCATCCTTCTTGCTCTCAAGAAAAAAAAAAGCCATTATAGGAATTCTTGAAAGATGACAACATCATTAGAATGAGTATTTAGATTTTCAAGATGACTATTTCCAAGGACAGTAGCTCCTTGAATGCACTAAAAATACTCCCAAACACGAATACTTATTTTTAAAAACGAATCTAGCAACTAGCACATCGAAGGAAACAAGTCAATACCCACTGACCCAGTTGTGGTAGGACACTAGTTTAGTTCTGGGGAAATATAAACTTTAAAATAAACCCGATGCTTTAAAAATACCAAGCTTCTATAGTAGAATGATAAGATAATACAACAGTAGGAGACATGTGAAAATGCATGACTGTCTCTCAGGAGGAAGGAAAGCGTGGGGAACTTTTCAAATACAACTCTCAGAGGGGTTTCAAATATCACCGGGGAAAAAAGGAACGCACTCAATGTTCCTGGAGTTCCTCATAATTGTGTCTCTTTGGCTCCTAACAAAGAACCAGCAGCAGAGTCAAAATTATTTTGGGCAAATTTCAAGAAATTAAAACAAAGGTTTAAAAACCACAGAAGAGTAGGGGTCAGTTTGTTTACCTAGCACGGACAGATGGTTGTATTTCTGTAGTTAGAGGAGCAATGCAGAAAGACTTCCAAAGTTCCAGATGAGGCACATTTGCCAAGAAAATGCTTCAGGTTGGCAGAAGGTAGAAACTCTGTATTGGGTAAATATTTAGTAACACTGAAGAATTTTTAACACTAATATCTCATTTGGAGTGGAATATGCTTTATGGTCTGAATTCTTTCCCCACTCTGTTTTATACGTGATGATAAAAATCAAAACATAATCACCTGTCGAGGATGAATCCTGCACCTGTGAAATTATATTTCAAACAAGCCAACTTCCTAATTACAATGGAGAGAGAACTGGCATGAGGAAGCAAGCTATTTCCACCATTCCAGCAGTGGGCTCCAGGCTCTCAGATGAAGGGCTGTTGGTACAACCACAAAAAAACTGCTAAAATCATCTTTTATTATTCCTGTCTGCACAACAAATAGCTCCATCTGGGGCTCAATGGTAGACTCCAGCCAAAATTTGTAAGGGCTCAGCTCTGAGGCATCTGATAGCAGCCTGCATAAGGTAGAAAATCAGACCATCTTCGGCACCAGGATCACTGTCTACACGAGTTGATGAAAAGTTTGTGCGGGGCACTGGGCTGAGCATGTCAAGGGGCACAGAAAATTGGAAGCACGGACCCTGCTCTAAAGAAGCTTACAGGGCAGTTGGGGAGATAGGAATCTACAAATACACATATGTAAAAGCACAACAGTCCCTCAGTTATGTGTGGCAAATTCCCAATGAGGGACAGGAGGTGATGCTTGGAATTGAGCAAAGTCAGAGCCCGCTGTGAGTGGCAGTAGCCCGTGCCACACAAAGCAGGCAGGGTGTGAGCATCTTCCGAGAACTTCCTACATGTAAGTCTCCATGCTAAGTTCCTACTCAGGTCCTCTCATTTACCTGATTCCTTTCCAGGAGCATCCTGGGAGAGTGCCACTAGGAGATCACAGTTCTTCCTGCGCAGAGGAAACCTTCCATTTTTCCAAAATGTTTGCTTGATCCTACTTGACTCCAGGTCCTTCCTGCTGGGCTTTAAAGACAGTTGATACCAGAGAGTGGCTGGTGCAACTTTGAAGGGTGCATGTTCAGAGTCTTGAATCCCTAGAGCCTGGGCATCTACAGACTGAATCCTGCTGCATCCCAGAGCTCAGATGCCTGAGTCTTGGGGAGTGGTCCTTGGGCTTTTCTCAAAGGAATACACTGCACTGGATAATTGTGTCCTTCCTTGGGTTGGGTTAAGCATTCCCATCTGCCTGCCCTGGTAAGATTCTCTAACAGATGTTATATACAAGGCTCTTCATTCATAACTCTTTCAAATATCTCAGGTAAGGATTGCTAGCTCTTTGCCTCCAACATCTGGTAGGCTTTCCACCTGGTTCCTTTGCTTTCTGCCTCTATGAAAATGCTCTGAAGAGCTGGTCTCGGCCAGGCAAGCTACCTGTAGGCCATGTCTTCACACACACAGACAAGTTGGCTGCCTTCTACCAGCTCCTAGTAGCCCCACAGAGTAGATGCACCACAGGCTGTGTCCTGTACACTCCGGCCCTGGGAGCGCAGGCTCAGTTTGCACAGCATTACTGAAGCAGGCCCTGGGGTCGTTAAAAAAAGCAAAAGCAAAAAAACTGCAAAAATTAGTTCCAGCACTGCCAGTTCAAATGGGCAGTGTGCATGTCCATATGGCTGGGCTCCTCCAGGTCTGACTGTGCCATAAAGACAGGTTTCAGTCAGCTTGTTCCAGGCCTGAGAGCCAGAAGGCAGAGCAGTCTTGGAAGCACCGAAGCCAGAGTGACTCCTGCACACTGCATCCCTTCTGGATCCTGCCTGGAGCTCCGTCTGCCCGGAACGCCCTTCTCCCTCCGTCTTCCTCTGGTCTCCTCCTCCTTCTCCTTCTCATCTCTTACCTCCTTCTGGTCTGTGGCTTTCCCCAGCAGTTTACACAGTACCTGGCACGGGGTGAAGCTCAACAGTATTTGTTCAGAACATGAAGGAATGTACAATTGACACAAGGAAGGGATGACACAAGGTGCCTCAGAAAGGCAGAAACAGTGGGGATGAACAGCACACATAGAAAGCAATAGATGTATTCACACATAACCACACCAGCAGGATGCCACCCCACTCCCACCATAACTGGCTGGGACAATGCTTGCCAGCCTGTCTCTCCCCACTCCCATCTCTAGATGCTCTTTCATTCATGTGATTATCAATGTGATCTATATGTCATCGGTCTGAGAATCTAACTTAACAATATTAAGTCTTCCTATCCATGAGCACAGAACATGTTTCTACTTTTTTAAGTTTTAATTTCTTTCAACAATGTTTTATAGTTGTCAGTGTACAAGTATTGCACTTTCTTGGTTAACTTTATTGCTAAGTGTTTTATCCTTTTGATGCTACGGTAAATGAACTTTCCTTAATTTCATTTTTTGAATTGCTCATTGCTAGTATATAGAAATAAAACTGATTTTCGTGTATGGATCTTGGATTCTGCAACGTTGCCAAACTTTTTTATTACCTATGATTGTGTGTGTGGTGGTGGTGGCTCTTCAGGATTTTCTACATAGAAGATAATGTTATCTGTGTATGAGAGATAGTTTTACTTCTTCCTTTCCAATTTGGATGCCTTTTCTTTTCTTGCCTAATTGCTCTGGCTAGTACTTCCAGGAAAACATGACTGGAAGTAGTGAGTAGACACCCTTGTCTAGCTCTTCATCTTAGGGGGAAAAGCATTTGCTCTTTTATCATCAAACATGACGTTAGCTGTGGGTTTTCCATGGTATCTGTTCTAGCTAGAGGAGGGCTGCCTCTATTGCTGGTTTGTTGCGTGTTTTTGTTTTTTGCTTTTTTTTTTTTTTTTTTTTTTTTTGAGAGGGAGTCTCACTCTGTCGCCTGGGCTGGAGTGCAGTGGCCAGATCTCAGCTCACTGCAAGCTCCGCCTCCCGGGTTTACGCCATTCTCCTGCCTCAGGCTCCCAAGTAGCTGGGACTACAGGCGCCTGCCACCTCGCCCGGCTAGTTTTTTTGTATTTTTTAGTAGAGACGGGGTTTCACCGCGTCAGCCAGGATGGTCTCGATCTCCTGACCTCGTGATCCGCCCGTCTCGGCCTCCCAAAGTGCTGGGATTACAGGCTTGAGCCACTGCGCCCGGCCTTGTTGCATGTTTTTATCATGGACGGGTGTTGGGATTTTGTCAAATGCTTTTTCTGTACCTATTGAGATGGCCATATGGCTGTTATCATTTATTTACAGTTAGAGTATGTTATATTAATTTCAATATATAAAATCAACTTTGAATTCTTGGCATAAATCCCTAAGAAATAAATTCTCAAAACAACAAGAAGATGATAAATATGTTCATAATATTACATACCAATGTGGTGATTCACATTTTTCAGGGAATTTTCACAAACAAAAACCCCTGGGTAAGTGACCGCACAGTTATCATTCTTATTAGTTAGTTACGTGTTTTTGTGTATTTAGGGGGTACACGTGTAGGTTTCTTACAGGCATACACTGGGTAGTGGTGAAGTCTGGGCTTTTAGTGAACCCGTCACCCGAAGCATAAACACTGTACCCAGTACATAGTTTTTCAGCCCTCATTCTCCTCCCACCCTCCCACCTTTCATGGTCTATTATTCCGCTTTGTATGTCCATGTGTACCCACTGATTAGCTTCCACTTGTAAGTGAGAACATGTGGTATTTGATTTTCTGTTTCTGAGCACACAGTTATTATTATTAGTCTTCATTTCACAAGTAAAGACACAAAAGCTCAGAAACTTCTCCAAGGATAAAACATTGGCAAACGGCAGAGCCAGGACCCAGATTCAGGTCTTCTCATTTCCGGTCTAAACAGTCACATGCACAGACAGAGTGTTATAGTTATACTGGAAAGATAGCTGCAGGATCATTATAAGAAAAGAGAAAGAACACATCTCATTCAAAACTGGAATCCCAGCATCTGAAGGACCACGGAAGTCACGAAGTGTTTAATGAGCATCTGTTCATAATCCCTTTCTGTGGGTCATTCTGATCACTGTAGGAAGAGCAGGACTTATCTCCCATCTCCAAACACCCTCTAGACCTCACAGCAGATTAGAGCAACCATCCCATTTCTCTGCTCCTCTTTATAGCAAAACTCTCCATCTAAACTCCCTGTCCCGATTCCAGTCTGTGCTTCGAGCTGATGCCAGTCTGGCATTCCTGGGGCTGATTCTCAGTTTCCCGCCTACGGAACCTCTCAGCGCTCTGTTTGAGTAAATAATTCTCTCCTCAATGGATCACTTTCCTCCTGGCCATCAAAATATCTACTCTTAGCTTCTCCTTCCCAGGTTCCTTTGTAAGATCCTTTTTTTATATGACTGTGCAACCCAGGGTTTGGCTCTACAGTTGTTTCTGTTTTCCAGGTATACTTACGTTCTGGACGATCTCATCCTGGCCACGTTTACCCTGCTGAACTATACCTTTCGCCCGAATGCCAAACTTGTGCATCTAACTGCTTCCCAGCTACCTCCGCTCGGATATCTGAATAGAACCCCAAGTTAACCCATTCAAAACTGAACTCTTGAGCTCCACCACAAACCTGCTTTTTCCATCGTCTTCCCCATCTCAGTGAATGGCAACTTCGTTCTTCCAGTTGCTCAGATCCAAACCCTGGACTCCTCTTGACTTCTTTCTTTCACCCTAAGCATGCAATATATTAGTGAATCTTGACAGCCCAACCCTCAAAATGTATCCTGGATCTAGTCCCTTGCGACCTCCAAGGTTGCCACCTTAGTATACACCACCGTCATCTCTCACTTGACTTTTCCTGAGGTCTCTTGCTTCCACCCTTGTTCCCTGACAAGCCTCTTCTCCCTATAGCAGCCAGTGGGATCATTCAAACACAAACAGATCATGTCAGTCTTCTGCTGATGTGGCTTCCTGTCTTACAGAGAATGATATCTCCCTATCTTACGGAGAATGAAACCTAAGGTTTTTGGATCTGACCCTGGTTCCCTCCACGACTCAGTTCTCATCATTCTCCCCTTACTTACTGTAGTTTAGTTACAATGATTTTCTCCAAACAAACCAAACAGGTGCCTGCCTCAGGACCTTTGCACCTGCTGTTCCCTTGGCCTGTCCACCCTCCTCCATGACAGCAAGGCCCCTCCCTCCCTTACTTGATAGGTCTCTGCCCAACCACGACTTCAGCAGAGAGGGCTTCCCCGTCTGCCCTTTCTTAAATAATACCAGCCCGGTCATTCTCTATTGCCTCACCTTGCCTTATTTTCCTTCTTAGCACTTATCACTGCCTAATATTTATATATTTATTGGTTTATCTGTTTCTTGTCTCCCGTCGCTAACAAGTAAACATCGTGAGAACAGGAAACCTTCTCTGTTTGTTCATTGCTATATCTTGGGACTGTGTCAGCGAAACAATGGCTGCCAGGCCAAACTGGCCTGCCACATTATTTTAAATTATGTTTTGCTGGAACACAGCCATACCACTGCATTCAGTGCTGTTATCCACGGGTGCTTCCGTGCTACAAAGGTCTGAGTAGTCACATCAGAGACTGGATGGCCCTCAAAGCCCAGAATGTTGACCATTTGGTCCTTTCCAGAAAATGTTTGCCAGCTTGTTTTGGGTTCTAGAAGATGATGCTGGCACACAGTAGAGGCACCAAACACATTTGCTCAACGAATAAATGTATGAATGAATGAAATAAAAGAAGAGTGGCCGGGCGCGGTGGCTCAAGCCTGTAATCCCAGCACTTTGGGAGGCCGAGACGGGCAGATCACGAGGTCAGGAGATCGAGACCATCCTGGCGAACATGGTGAAATCCCGTCTCTACTAAAAAAAAATACAAAAAACTAGCCGGGCGTGGTGACGGGCGCCTGTAGTCTCAGCTACTCGGGAGGCTGAGACAGGAGAATAGTGGGAACCCGGGAGGCGGAGCTTGCAGTGAGCTGAGATCCGGCCACTGCACTCCAGCCTGGGCGACAGAGTGAGACTCTGTCTCAAAAAAAAAAAAAAAAAAAAAAAAAAAAAAGAAATAAAAGAAGAAACCAAGATGTGGGTAAATAAATATTATAGCACAAGGGCATCTGTATTTGTTACTAGATTAACTAAGTATAGCAAAATATTAGAAAGAGTGATTTAAACTTAACAGAAATCCAAAGAAAGAGAAAAAAATCTTATAATTCTATTTTCTGCAAGTTGGGAATGATACGAGGTGAGGGAAATGCTGGGGTGAATACTGCTAGCCTGTGTGACATTCAAGCTTACGCAGAACTTTATTATCTGGGGAACTTCAGTTCAAATAAATGAACACACACACACTAAAAACGATTGCCTCAGAAACCTGAAAGGGTTTTTTTCTTTTTCTTTACAGGTCTTCTTTACATTCAGGCCAATGCTTTGATTTGCCATTTCCCCTTGGGCATGAAGACAGTTTTCTTGTGGAGTTGGGGTCCCCACACTGTAATAACTGTTAACAGAGTGCACCTGAAAGGCTTAAATGTAGACATGACCGAAAGCCCTTTGGCCCAAACATCTGTAAATGCTAGCGAACATTATAAAATAAAGAAGCAGGATTCCCTTTCTGGTATTTTTTTAAGGCACTAATTCTGCCAGCATGAGAGAGTAGAAGGAACAGAACTCAGAAAGCACAAGGTCAGAGTTAAAATTTTAAAAGACGGTACAAAGCCCCCAGTGAACATTTGCAGGACACACTGCCTGAGCTGTGCTGCCGCCATAGGAAGAGGGGCCTTCCAGGGCCCTGCAAAGCTTTTCCACGGCAATCCATCTGAAACTGCTCCTGAAACTTTTGTCAACTTTGACCTGCAACACCGGTTCTCAAGAGAGCCAGTCAAAAAGCATTTGCTCAACTCCTTCTATGCTTTCCTTTGAGTTTAACATCAAAGGCTCAGGCCTCTCTTCTGATATGTGACCATTTTTACTGGTAATTAGATTTGTGGATGAACCCCTCCATCCCAACACACGTACAAACGCAGTGTTCACGGCAAACTCAGACACAAGACTTCTGCAGGTAACATTAGGGTTCTAAAACCCACAATAACACACAAAATATTTTAAACTAATGGCATTCAGATCTCCAGAGGCAAAAAAGACACAAATTCTTATTTTGGCGCATGAATGTGTAGAGGATCTGTTTTCTTAAGCGCAAACATTTTCCAAACAAATAGTGTAAAACATCCAAAAAGTCTGTCTTGCCTTGCTGTTCTAGAAAAGTTCCTAGGGCTTCTGAGAATTTTGCAGGGGATTAAAGACAGTGCATGGCTGCTTGGTACCTGGCGCCCAGGCTGGCCGCATCTTTCCTTGGCATATCTTTGATAGAGGATAGTGGTAGATAAAATCCATTATTGACAGGAAAACAGACAATGAGCCGAGAAGTAAATGAGAAAGTCTCACTATTTACCCAACTTTGAAATGGTAATACAGCTTTTGTTCTATCTCAAAGTTTGACAATTGCCACGCACTGCCAACCCCTACCTCTCAAGTCCCCTTTAAAATCCTCCTCTAAACTTGAGGGGTTCCAACTGAGGAGATTCTGAAAAGCTGCTGCACACCACCTCCTCTTCTAGAGCCTGCCTATCCCGAGGGGCTCACGCATTGTCAGTGTCTGGGGACGATGGGTAGACAATGCCAAGGAGAGGGTGTAAATGTAAATTCTGTATTTGGGTACCAGTGGCTGTGCTGCTGCAGTGTGAGGGAACTCATCCATCTCAGGAACTCTGGCCTCTCTCATGAGAAGAAAGACGCCCTGTGAGAGCAGAGGAATACACGGCACAGGAGGATTCACTTCTGCCTCACACTGTCCTGAGGACTAAGCCATGCTGGCCACTGACGAAATGTGTGTTCTTTTATCAACCAAACCATATCTTTGCTCAAACCATCTGTAGCAAATCATTTAGCCTGACAGCTTTTCTGGAATCCAGAGCTGTCTTTCTAGAATTTGTGATGTGGAAGCTGTCATTTGCAGAAACTTCCAGAAAACGAAAGGATGGTCAAGAGACCATCCTGAAGGTATATATCCAGCCACTTTCCTAAAATATTTTATACTTGCTCTGGCACATGACAGGGCCCTCCCTGGAAAGGGAAAGCGATTCAAGAGGGTCTCCCATACCTGACTTGAGTGGTAAATCAACACACCCTTTCAGCACCCACTAAGTGCTAAACACAGATATTGTATTTCATCAATTATATGTTGCCCACCGCAAGTGCTTTTTGAAGCTGCCTTAACTCTGATCAGAAAGTTACTTTTTAAGCACACCCAGGTGTTTCTGAAAAGCATTCAGAGAAAACACTAAGGTAACCTCCGCAGATGCCTTGCTGAGAAGCCAGTCTTGCATTCACCTTGCCAGCGGCTCTAGCATAAGTGACTAGCAGGGGGGTTAAGCCCCAAAGCCCCTCAGGGAATCAGGATACAGCATCTGTCAATCAGAACCAAGCCCAGACAGCCCAGTTACCAGAACTTGGTCCTCTCTGACAGTTTCTCGTCTAGAAACAAGGTTTGGGTGAGTCTCCACAGGTCTGCCGTTTTCAGCACCCTCATGGATGGTCTGGAGGCATTCTTTGGGTTGTTACGGGGCATGTGTGTCTATTTCAGTGTAGTAACATCCTGCGAAACCTCTGCAGGCTCTAAATATGATGGAGCACAGGCAGTCTCACAAAGAGCCTGTGCTGCACAGCACAGAAAGGAAATGAAAGATACAAGGCCCGGGAGTTAGTCCCTCTAGAGGCCTGAAACAAGCTCAGAGCAAAGGGTGACCAGATGGCAAATAAAAGAGCATAGGTCAGTGAAGTATGCAAGTTCACACTACATGCTAGTATGATATTCGAACGACATAAAGCTTTGTGCAGTATTAAGACATTCTGTTTCTCAACTTTAAAATCTTAGGCTATCGGCATTTGAGAGAACAAGCTCTACCAGGCATTTCACTGCAAGAGCAATTTTATTCTACTGAATAATATGGACGTCCTTTCTCTCAGCCACTTTTTATTTCAGGATCTGAAGTATTAATAAGTATACACCAAATGTGACTATATTGTCCCATCATTCAGTCCATACCTTTTAGGTGATCTCTATAGGCTGATCTTGAGGTGAGTACATTTTAAGTTACTAGGATTTAAAAACTCATGATAACCTGATCAGGAGGCTGTGTTCGGCTTCCTCTTTGCAAATATGTTTTTGCCACCTTGGCTAGTGTGTTTCCTCACTCCTTCACTCCAGCTCTGCAATTATCCTGACTGTTGCTTATTTAAACTGTCACATGTTGCTGAGTGTTTGCACACAGCCGTGCTGTTGCGCACTCTGAGGTTTTAGTCACTTACCCTCATTTACATCCCTGCTTGTGTCCCGGCAGCCAGGAGAGGATGCAGGTGTGGTAAGAGCAGGACAGTGAGTTCCAGTTACTGCAGGTCAGCCTGAATTGGCTTGTCTGTTCCTAACTGAACTCTGGCAAAGCCATTCCAAGTTCTAATCTACGTAGACGTCTATAACAGAAAGCGAGTGAAATCGAAAATGATAGTCATGCAGTCCACGACAAATGAAAATTTATGCTACTACCTTACTGCCACACTCACATTAAATGGCCATTTCCAAATTTAAAGTAATAGCACAGAAGTGGATTCTACTTGCCTTTATAAGGACAGCGCTAGTTCGAAAATTATATCCAAATCTCCAAAAATTACCTGTAAAGGTTACAACTACCAGAGACAGGAAGATTAGCTTAGAAATAATAAAACTTTACTCTCTCCTTATTCCTCTTCTCTTTTTACAATGGACTCTCATCAGAGGTTCTACATGGGCAATAAAAGGGAGACATTTTTATTTCCCCTCAGGTTTCTTTAACTTAAAAGTTCTAAAAACTGTTGTAGATAAAAGGCTTTTCTGTTGTCTCCTTCCACTGAATACGTGGAAGAGTTTAGAACTCTTCAGAAAACTTCCAACTCTTCACATACACTCAAGAAATTCTGAGAGTTTGAATCTGCATGAACCTTAAAATGATTTTTTATTTTATTTTTAAACAGAGTCATGCCCTGTCACCCAGCCTGGAGTACAGTGGCACAATCTCGGCTCATGGCAACCTCAGCCTCCAGGTTCAAGCGATCCTCCTGCCTCAGCCTCCAGAGTAGCTGGGATTACAGGCACGTGTCACCACGCCCGGCTAATTTTTTGAATTTTTAGCAGAGATGGGGTTTCACCGTGTTAGCCAGGATGGTCTCGAACTCCTGACCTCAAGTGATCTGCCTGCCTTGGCCTCCCAAAGTGCTTTAAGAAGAACTTGAATTCACTTAGTGCCTGTTCCCCATTGACATAGTCTCTGCCTGATGCCCCATGGCCGTTCATTGAGTGCCGACTCTCAAATCTCGCACAATTACAGGTGCTTTCTGCAAAAGCACGGTAGGGAGATGAAGGGTTTGGGCTTTTTACTCTGACTGCCATTTCTTCTCTGTACTCTTGGGAAAGTTGTTTAATCTCTCAGGCTCGGTTTCCTCATCTGTAAATGGGGATCGGAGGTTGATAACGGTATTTGCCTCATGAGGCCAATGTGAGGCTCCATGAGATACTGGCACTGAAGCCACCATCAATCAGCACACACTAGGACAGTGCACATCCGTAAATGTCAGCTGTGGCTATTGCAATGATTAAAGATTAACATGGCCATAAAGCAAAAGGTAGAATATTGAATGTTCAGATAAAGTTCACCTTCAAAACAACAAATGTTTAAAAACATCAAGATTTTCCACCTTTTACTTCTTGATCTTATATGGTAATAATGCACATATGACAGCGCAATGCAGTAAGGATAAGGCTGATAACTGTGACTCTGCCTAGAAATCAGGGGTGTGGGGACCAGTGAATACAACAGATACTGAAAAACATTTGTGGGTTTTATGCCATAGTGCTATAAAGTTGCATAGTAAAAAAAAAAAAAAAACTATAACTTCAAACTGATCCTTTTATGCCAGCGTGCTGTAAAATATTTAGAGGATTCGGGCTGGTTTTAGTGATGGATTCAATGTGCCATGGAGTTTTGTCCTTTCCCAAACTTTAGCTGCAATGGCTGAATTCCTACCACACCATCTGTTCCTGACACTTGGTCTCATTAGTACAACAATTTTTATTGATACATGCAGCACTGCTTCTCATACCATCTTAGCTAAGCATTATTTATTGTATCTATATATACAACAATATTAACACAGTCAAGCACCAGGATCGGTACTTGAGGGCATCATTAAAATCAGCCAGTGTTCAGTGAGAGATTTAATGATGGATTTAATAGTATTAAATGGCCAAAAATGCCCTTGGCCTTTACATTCTCATTTAAAAACATATAAAAGGGCAGTAATTCAGGCAGTTATACTTCTCTCAAAGATTTTGCTCTAAATCACAGATGGCAGCGGGAGGCCACGGCTGTGTGCTGGCTCACACCCCACTCACTCCAACCGAAGCCAGAAGTGCTCGTTGGGTCATAATTAGCAAACCACCCGCAAACTTGACTCTTTAAATCAGAGGCCAGTGACTGCCAGGCTGTGGCATAGATGGGAGAAAACAAGCAGAAACATTCGAGGTGTTCTCTGGAGGCTGCCTTTGGATAGCTGTGACCCCCAGGTTTGGCATCAAGACAGGGTTCCACACCTGCGCCACCACCCCTGCAGTGTGGAGCGCTGTGCGTTGCTTTCTGAGAAAGCATCATGGTTTGGCTCTTCGGTGCATGAGGCTTTAAGGCGATGTGCCCCCTGCCCAGTTCTTGCCCTGCTCCCACCCCTTGCCACAGACAGCGTACATCTCTGTTTTAGAAACAAATCATTTAGCCACTTAATCACGAATTCCCGATGATGTACATCCTGCATAAGTCTGAGCTGGGGCTGCTGGTCTGAAAGTCTACCTACTTCTGACCAAAGATCTTAGGCTAGGCTGGGTTTCAAATTTGGATGAAGACAGTTTTGGCTGAGCAGGGAAAAGAAAACAACAAACAAACAAACAAACAAACAACCCTGGAGCCTGGAGTTTGCTGAGAGGCTCGGCTATGCCTCTGCTCAGCTGTATACCAGCTCTGAGATCTGGGGCTGGCCATCCTTGGAGTCTGCTTACTTATCAGCAAATGCCTCTTAAAGTTGTTATGATACTTCTCAGAACTAGACGACATATATGAAATTAGATAATGCATAGTCATGCACTACTTGGCAACATGTTGGTTAATGACAGACTGCATATATGAGGGCAGTCCTGTAAGATTATAATGGAGGGGACGTCCTATCACCTAGTGACGTTGCAGCCATTGTAATGTCACAGTGTAACACATTACTCACATGTTTGTGGTGATGCTGGCGTAAATAAACCTAATGCAATGCCAGTCATATAATAGTATGGCCCATACAACATTATGTACAGTACATACTATTTCATAATGCTAATAAACAACGACGTCACAAATTTATGTATTTACTACATTCCACTATACTTTCATTACTTTAGAGTGCACTCCTTCTACTTATTAAAAAAAAAAAGTTAACTGTAAAACAGCTTCAAGCAGTTCCTCATGTGGTATCCAGAAGAAGGCATTGCCATCAGAGGAGAGGACAGCTCCAAGCATGTTACCGACCCTGAAGACCTCCCAGTGGGACAAGATGTGCAGGTGGAGGACAGTGATGTTGATGATCCTGACCCTGTGTAGCCTACATTAATGTGCTGCGTCTTTGATTTTAGCCAAAAAAATTTAAAAAGAAAAGCATTTTTAATAAAAAAAAGCTTACAGAATCAGGATGTAAAGAAACTGTTTTTGAATAGTTGTACAACGTATTTGTGCTTAAGCTAAATGTTATTACAAAAAGAGTCAAAAAGTTACACAACTTAAAAAATTTATAAAGCAAAAAGGTTACAGTAAGAATAGGCTAAGGTTAATTTATTACTGAAGAAATAAAAGTTTTTAAAAAATAAATGTAGTGTAGTCTACATTCATAGGGTACAGTAGTGTACGGTAATGTCCTAGGGCTTCACATTCACTCAGCACTCGCTCACTGACTCACCCAGAGCAACTGCCAGTCCTGCAAGCTCCTTTCATGGTAAGGGTCCTATGCAAATGTACTATTTTTTAAAAATCTTTTATGTTGCATTTTTACTCTACCTTTTCTGTGTTTAGACACATATATAGTTATCATGGTGGTACAACTGCCTATAGTATTCAGGATAGTAGCATGCTGTGCAGGTTTCTGGCCTAGCAGCAACAGACCAGACCATACAGCCTGGGTGTAGAGTAGGCTATACCATTTTAGTTTGTGATGTTCACAAAACAATGAAATGGCCTAACGACACATTTCTCAGAACGTATCCATATTGTTATACCATGCATGACTGCATACGAAATGCTTCGTACAAAGCTTGGCATTCATGATTTTAATAAGAAGTGGTTGGCCAGGTGCGGTGCCATGCCTGTAATTCCAACTCTTTGGGAGGCTAAGTTGGGAGGATTACTTGAGGCCAGGAGTTCAAGACCAGCCTGAGAAACACAGCAAGACCCTGTCTCTGCAAAAAATTATCTGGGCATGGCAGTGCATGTAGCTGGGCATAGTGGTACATGCCTGTAGTCATAGCTACTTGGGAGGCTGGGGTGGGAGGATCGCTTGAGTTCAAGAGTTCAAGGCCACAGTGAGCTAACTGAGCCACTGCACTTCAGACTAGGTAACAGAGTGAGGCCCTGTCACCAAAAACAAAAAACACCAAAAACCAAAAAACAAAAAAAAACGTAGTTGAGGATTCGGGCCACTGGTTCTGCCTTCTTTTCTAGACAGCCTAAAAATCACGAAAACGAAACCAGAATGACAGTATGGCTGCCCTCTCCCAGAACTTCCACCAGGCTTCTCTGCAATCCCCCCAGGATTAACCTGCATGGATGGCAGCCCAGCTTCTTCCTGCCTCTGGCCTCAGGAGAGACTTTCGTTTTGGAACTGCTGACAGTCACACCAAGAACAGGTCATGTCAGGAGAGGCTGGGAGTGATACTGCTCAAGGATTCGGAGGCTGCTTCCCCGGGAAGTTACAGACCTAACTGAGTCCTTCTCACACTTTTTAAAGGCTTTCAGGAAAAATAAACATCAGTGGCATAAGCGCAAGCTCTGCGAATTAAAAGATGGCTACAAAATGATCTTCTCTGCATTTTAAGCAAATTACAGAATCATTCAACTAATTTCAACAATGAAAGGAATGTAGATCCAGTAAAAATTACACATGCATGGACCCTGGTGACGATACCTAAAATTAGATTGTTGATGGCAGCTCCTGCAAAAATAAATGCAAAGTGATTGCTCATCAGAAAATACATACTGAGTTCCCATGTGAAACTCTCGCCTGTGATAAATTCTTCCAACGAAATGACTACTCAAGCATTTACCAACCTGCCTTAGAAAATAGTGCAAGCTAATGTTTCTTGTCCAAAAATGTGTATACAGCACAGATAAGAAAAAAAATGTGACAGTAACAGCAGAGTCTTGAACTGGCTAAAAAGCCCATACAGTAAGTGCTATAAGGACATCAACTAGGAACTGGGCTAACGTGGTAACTAGTGTCTGACAGTAGCACCCACAACAAAACAACTCAAAATTTATTAATAAAACTACCATATGCTTTCAACATCTACACACAATGGGCCTAAGGCTTTGTAATTTTTGAATGAAACCCACTACATAGAATCTCCGAGTGAATGAATGAAAGATCTAAGATTTGCTTCTCCTTGCAAAGGAGCCCTGAGCTGTATTTATGCATTTGAGGATAAGATGTTTCCTTTATGGAGGAGTTTGCTTTTGCAGTAACTGAATTCGATGGCAGGTTTCAAACAGGGGAAATGTCTGGAGATATTTTTGGTTGCCGTAACAGAGCAGATGCTACTGGCATCAAGTGGCTGGATGCCAGGGGTATCGTAAACATCCTACAGTGCATAGGACAGTCCCACAACCAGAAATTATCTGGCCTAAAATGTCCATAGTCCTAAGGCAAAGAAACCTTGATAAATATACAACAATCTACAACTCTGATAAATGTACAGTGACCATACTCCGGGTATTTACTCAAGATAAATGACAACACATGTCCACATGAAAACGTGCACACGACAGTAGCTTTATTGACAACAACCCAAACCGAAAACTTGAAATATCCAAGGCAAATAAACAATGGATAAAGAAATTATGATATACCCATAGAATGGAACACTTCTCAGTAACAGAAAGAAGGGACCGAGTACACAATACATAAGTAAATCTCAAAAACAGTTTGAGAAGTAAAAGAAGCCAGGCACGAAGAGTATATACCATTTGATTCTAGGCAGGTGATGTTCCAGAACTGGGGATGCAGAACTAGGCTATATGGACTGCAAGCACTTCGGTGATCACGTTGGCCTGGGGATAGGAGAATAAGCATTGGGGTTCCTCTTTTTCTTAACCTTTATTCAAGATGGAAATGTGTTGAAAATTAGTTGACAACATACAGTGGTCCCTTGCTATCCCTGGGGGATTGGTTCTAGGACCTCTGTGGATACCAAAATCTATGGATGCTTATATAAAATGATATACAATGGTGTATTTCCATGTAATTCTCCCATATACTTTAATAAATAATCTCTAGGTTACTTACAGCATTTTATGTCATGTAAATACCATGTAGATAGTTGCTCTATTGCACTGTCTAGGGAATAATGACAAGGAAAAGAGTCTGTGCCTGTTCAGGACAGATGGACCATTCTTTCCCCGGCCCCTGAACATTTTTGATTTGTGGTTGATTTAATCCGTGAATGTGGAACCCACAAATACAGAGGGCCGACTGTACAGTCAATCTTCAGTATTCATGGATTCTTTATTTCCAAATATGCCCCCTCATTAAAGTTCATTGATGCCCCAAATTTCATACTCACAGTGCTTTCCTGGTCATTCATGGATATGCACAGAATGGTGAAAACCACGACTGACCCACGGTGCATGTTTCCAGCCAAGGCTGAAAAAGGTGACATGCTGTCTTCTTGTTTCCGCTCTCATATTGCAAATGACTGTCCTTTTGGTGGTATATTTAGTGTCACATTTTTTGCAATTCCGTCTTTTTTTTTTTTTTTTTTTAAATTTTTCTGTTTAAAATAGACCCCAGGCATCGTGCTCAGTGCTGTCTAGTGATCCCAAGTGCAAAAAAACACTGTGATGACTCTTACGGAGGAAATAAATGCGTCAGATATGCTTCATCTGGGCATGGGTTATAGTGCTGTTGGCTGTGAATTCAGTGTTAGTGAATCAACAATATATGTTAAATAAGGTGTCTTTAAACAGAAACACATATACATCAAGGTTATGTATTGATTGGCTGATGTGTGATCGAAGGCTCACGGGAACTTAACTTTGCATTTTCCCTAGGTTCAGTATTTGCTAATTCAGTATGACTTTGTAAAACATAATACCATGAATAAAGAGAATAGACTGCATGTGTGAGTCTTTTTCTAGACACTATTACACAGCACTCTGAGGTTGAGGCTGGAGGATCGCTTGAAGCTAGGAGTTCAAGACCAGCCTGGGTAACAAGACACCACTTCTACAAAATATAAAAAAATTAGCTGGGCGCACTAGCAGTGCATACATATAGTTCCAGCTACTTGGAAGGCTGAGGTGGGAGGATCTCCTGAGCCCAGGAGTCTGAGTTACAGTGAGCTGTGATTGAGTCGCTACACTCCAACCTGCCTGAGTGACAGAGTGACACCCTGTCTTAAACAAAACAAACAAAACAACAACAACAACAAAAACCCAAACAAAATGAAATTGGCAAGAGTACATCTTTGCCTTACTATCTTAGGAGGAAAGCAATTTGTTCCTTTACCATTAGTTAAGTTACTATAGGCTTTTTGGGGATACCCTTTATCAAGCTGAGGAAGTTTCCATATATTCCCAGTTTGTTCAGAGTTATCTATATCTTAAATTTCGCCAAATGCTTTTTCTGCACCAATTGAAATAGTCATATAATTTTATCCTTTATTCTGCTAATATGGAAAATCACATTGACTGATTTTTGTATGTTAAATCTTCTTGGCGTTCCCGGAGTACTTTACTTTTTATATATTTCTGAATTTAACTAGCTAAGTTTTGTGAAAGGTACTAGTCTGTTATTTTCTTTGTCTAGTTTTGATATCAGGCTAATGTTAGCCTCATGAAAAACATATCTGGGACATGTTTCCTCCTCATTTGTTTTCTGAATAATTTTGTACATGGTTAATATTTCTTCCTCAACCGGTAACATTTGAGTGACACCATTTATCATGGTGATATGGTTTGGATATTTGTCCCCTTCAAATCTCACGTTGAAATGCGATGACCCCCCGTGTTGGAGGTGGGGCCCACTGAGATGTATTTGGGTCATGAGGACGGATCCCTCATGAATGGCCTGGTGCCCTCCCCACGGTCATGAGTCAGTTTCTAGCTCTATTAGTTTCTACAAGAACTGGATGTTAAAAAAAGAACCACAGCATTTCCTTTTTCTCCAGCTCCCTCTCTCTCAGGGTGAGACGCCTGCTCCTGCTTCGCCTTCCATCCTGACTATAAGCTTCATGAGGCCTCGCCAGAGGTGAATGCTGGCACTGTCCTTCTTAAACAGCCTGCAGAACGCTGAGCCCAAACACCTTTTCTCTGTAAATTTCCCAGTCTTGGGCATTCCTTTACAGGAACACAAAACAGTCTAACACACATGGAAGTTGGGGCAATTACAAATTCAATTTCTTTAACACAGATAGGACTACGCAGATTCTATTTTTTCTGGGGTAGATTTGGTCATTTTTATCTTTAAATAAATTTGTACATTTCCTCTAAGTTGTTGAATCTATTCGCATAAAGTTGCTAACAGTAGACCCTTATTTATTCTTTTAATGTGTGTAGTATCTGTGGTGAAGTCCTCTCTTTCATTGCTCATATTGATCATTCATGTTTTCTCTTTCCTGTTGTTTAGCACAGTTAGAACTTTATTAATTTTATTGATCTTCTCAAAGGAGTAGCTTTAGATGTCATAAATTTTCTGTATCTTTGTCCATTTTCTATTTTTAATGAGTTCTGCTCCTACCTTTATTATTTCTTCTTTCTACTTCCTTTGGGTTTAATTTACTCTTTGTACTTGAGATTCTTAAGGTGGAAACTCAAGGAACCTGATGTTCAACTTTTCTTCTTTTTTTGTTACGAACATTTAAAGCCATAAGATGTCCTTGAAGAACTGCTCTAACTACATTTTATATATACATCTTCATTAGGGTCAATATTTGTTCTAACTTCTCTGATGATTTCTTCTTTGACACATGGATTTAGAAATTATGTTGTTTCATTTCCCCATATTGGTGGATTTTCCAGATATCTCTTTTATTTCTAAATTAATTTTGTTTTGGCCAGAAAACATATTCTGTATTTCAGTCCTTCTAATTTACTGAGATTTGTTTTATATCCAGAACATGGTCTATTTTCCTTTTGCTATGGGTCACGTTTGCTGCTTCTTTTTCTTTTTTTTTTTTTTTGAGACACAGTCTTGCTCTGTCGCCCAGGCTGGACTGCAGTGGCCGGCCGGATCTCAGCTCACTGCAAGCTCCGCCTCCCAGGGTACACCATTCTCCTGCCTCAGCCTCCCGAGTAGCTGGGACTACAGGCGCCCGCCACCTCGCCCAGCTAGTTTTTTGTATTTTTTAGTAGAGACGAGGTTTCACCGTATTAGCCAGGATGGTCTCGATCTGCTGACCTCGTGATCTGCCCATCTCGGCCTCCCAAAGTGCTGGGATTACAGGCTTGAGCCACTGTGCCTGGCCAGCTGCTTCTTTTTCTTACAATTTTGGAACGGATGCTTGAGATTTTGGATGTTGGTAAATGTTTTTCTTTTCTTTCTTCAGAGATTGATGAAGTTTGTTCTGTCAAGAAATTAGGTTACTTGGGTGTCAAAGCTTATTTTTAAATTTTGTTATGGTGTAGCCAATCCCTTTATGCTAGAAATACTTTAGTTGTGTTACTAAGACACAGCTAGTATCTCTACTTCATGCTCTGGGTTGTTAACGGGGTCTTTCCATTAAGGCTTGTGAGAATTTAAATGTATCTCTGCTGTATGTGAGTTCTGGGAATTGTTCATCTAGTAGCTCCATGGCAATTTTTATTTGCATAGCCTTGTGGAATTTCATATTATGCGTGCAAGGATTAGTATTCAGCCAAAGACTCAAGGGGTCCCCTATGCAGATTTCTGGAACTCTTCCTCTGAGTATCTCCACTTTAGTATTCTGTCTTGCAAATTCCAGCTGCCTAGGCCTTTTCATAGTCTATTTTCCCTCAACTCAGTGAGACTTCTAGGTTCTGTTTAAAGCTGCCTCTCTTCACTACAGTCTAGAAAGCAGCTCTGAATATAAATCTGAGATGACTACAGTAGTCACCTAATTTATTTTCCTTCACGGGATCATGATTCTGTACTGACTGTTTTCCAATGTCTGAAAACAGTGATTTCATATATTTTGTGTAGTTTTCTAGTTGTTTATGGCAGGAGGGCAAATTCTATACCATTTATTACTTCATAAGAGGAACTAATCACTCAAAAGTAGGAACCTGATGATATCACTCTCCAGCTTAAAACCCTTCCATGCTGACTATGTAATTTACTGTCTATACTGGTATATTTCTGAAGTGTTAAAATGCTAATCAGAAGAAGTGCTGGTGATTCACAAGAGCAATGATATGGAATCGACCTAAGTGCCCATCAATGGATGATGGATAGGGAAAAAGTAGTGTGCATATAAACACACACACACCATGGAATACTACTCAGCCACGAAAAAGAATGAAATCATGTCTTTTGCAGCAACATCCCTGGCTGCCCTGGAGGTCATTATCTTAAGTGAAACAACTCAGAAAGTCAAATACCAATAGTCCCACTTATAAGTGGGAACTAAATAATGTGCACACATGGACATAGTATGTGGAATGGCAGACGCTGGGGACTCAGGAGGGCAGTGGTTGGGGGGCAGGTGGGAGGGCAGTGAGGGATGAGAAATTATATAACGGGCACAATCTACATTACTCAGATGGTGGATACACTAAACGCCCAGATTTTACCACTGCACAATATACTCATTTAACAAAACAGCACTTGTAGCCCTTAAATTTACCCAAGAAAAAGGTGTGAGGATAACGAGCATAAAGCACGATGATCACAGGAAAACTAGCACCTTTGTCACTGCTAAACTCCTCGGCTCGGCTTCTAAGCTCTCACTACTTCCCCTCCTCACTTCCCTCCCACCTTCATTCCTTCAGCTTGAATGCCTCTACATTGCTGTATTTCTTACATGTAGCGCCTCTCCTCTCCTGTTCATCTAGTAAACTCCTCTTCTGCCCTCCAGGCGGTTGAAACATTATCTTCCTCTAGGTCTACACAGTGCTTTGTACCTGATTTGGCTTGCACCTCATGGTATTCTATTAATTTATTTGCATGTTGCCTCCTCTTCTAGACTAGGTTTTTGAGAAAGTGAGAGAAAAATCAAGAAATCTGCTTTAGAAAAATTAATCCAGAAACAGTATTTGTGAAAAATTGAATAAAGGATGAGGAACAGGGGCAATTTAGAAGATGGCTTAATATCTACATTCTTATTTAACAGCAGCCTTCAAGGCTAAAGAAGCCCAAAGGCCTCTTAACACCAAATCACCCCATTTATTCCTCTTAAACTCTCACCTGCAATCAAAACCTATTCAGAGAACCAGAATTTTAAAATGTAAAGATCTCAGTACGAAGGTTTTTGATATTTTATGATCTAACCAAACCTTCCAAAGTCTGGTGAGCGTCAAGTTGGCAAACCACCTGCAATCTTCCCACTAAACTATATTTAGTATCCCACTGTAGCACCCACTGCAACCGACATATGAATACATTGTGCTAACAAATACATTCAATACAAAACTCTTCAATTTATTATATTGTATTATAAATTTGTTTTGCTTTATAAGAAAATAGATTTTAACTCAAAAAGTTTCTTATTTGGAACAAATACATGAAGCAAAGGTTTTCAAGCACTAGACATGAAACAACCAACAACTTAATTCCCAGGAAATGAAAAACTGCTGAGGCAAGCTGTATGACTGCCCCAGCTTACTGTACTAAGAGCTTCTGGGCTATAGCACAGGGAGCGGAGATCCTGAGAAAGCCCAGTGAACACACTGAGCTGAGAGACTGGGGAGAACAAGTTGACTTGAGTTTGCTGCTCAGAACGCAAGAGTGGAGATTACGGTACAGAGAGAATCTTGGAGATCTGCAGGTCTTCCTTGAGTATTTCAGTAGAGTTGTGAGTGGCACAAGTACATGAAAAAATAACCTGAGGCTAGGGAAAGAATCGTCTGAAAGGATTACACAAAAAATACCAGGTGCTCACAAGGCCAGGAACAGAAATGGTGCTCACCAGCCAGACTGTAAAACCTTATAATTAACAGGGCATTGGATAGAGCACTCAAAAGAATCTTGCCTCAGTATTAGGCAATAATTAGCCATAGAATAAATGATGCTCTTTCTCACCTAACAAATTGTGGAGACAAAACCCAAAAGGATCAAACTATTTCCAAGTAACTTAACTACATCCCAGAACAAAGCACAGGGAGATCTGTAGAAATACAAAAAAGCAAAACTCTGCCTGGTGTCCAGCCAAAGATGACCAGACAGACAGATTACTATACATGCAAAGAAGCAAGAAAATGCAACCCATAGTGAGAAAAAAGTAAGACAACCCAGAACGGCCACATGTGCCAGACTTATTGGACAAAGATATTAAACAGTTACTATTTGTAATATGTATGTCCAGAAAGTTAAGTAGAGACATAGAAGATATACCAAAGACCCAAATTGAGCTTCTAGAGATGGAAACCATATGAAATGAAAATATACACTGAATGCGATTAACAGCAGAATAGAGATTGTAAAAGAAAACATTAATGAGCTTAAAGACAACAACAGAAACTACACAACATGAAACACAGAGAGAAAAAAGAACATAAGTAAATGGCAGAATGACTTCATGTGTGATCTAATGTACATAAAATTGGAGTCCCTAAAGGAGAAGGGGAAGGTAGAAAATATGTTTAAATAAATAATGAAGGAACAAAACCTTAACATTTGATAAAACACATACATCTACAGATGTAAGAAATTTGGTTATGATAGGTACAGAAAACATGAAGAAAGCTACAAAAGGACGAAGTATAATCAAACTGCTCAAAACCAGTGGTAAAAGAAAAACATTTAAAAGCAGCCAGAGAAAGACAAAACAGATTAGGATTACAACAGATTTACTGTTGGAAACAATGCAAGTAAGAAGACAGCGGAGCAACATCTTCAAAACATGGAAAGAAAATAAATAACTCCAAAATACATATATGACAAAAATATTTGTCAAAAACTAAGGTGAAATACAGACATTTTCAGATATGCAACAGCTGGAAAAGTTCATAACCAGCAGATCCGCACTATGGAAAATGTCAAAGGAAGTCCTTGAGGCAGAAGGAAAGTGCTAACAGATGGAAATGTAAATATACTCAAAGGAATAAAGAGAACTGAAAAATGGTAAGTCTATTAAACATATTTTATAATTTGAACATGTTTAAAATATAATTGATTAGTTAAGAAAAAAATAGTAATATTTTTGGAGTTGATAACATATACAAGTAAGATGTTTAACAACAATAGGAGAAAGGTGGCTGGAGGAGGAGTAATGAAGAATTGCAAAGTTCTTACACTGAATATGAAGTGGTAAAATATTACCTGAAAGTAAGTTAAGATGTCTACTATAATTCCTAAAGCAACACTAAAATAACAAAGCAAAGAGTAATAGCTAATAAGACAACAAATGAGATTAAATGAAAACAAACAAACAAACAAAAAACAACAATGCAAAAGAAGACAGGAAAAGAGGAAAAGGCAATAATTATTCAATTACATTGAATAGTTGCATTCGATGTTAATTGCATTGAATTACATTGGATGTAATTATTGATATGGTTAGGACTGTCTCTTTTCCAACCTGTTTTTATTTATCTAATTGGATAAATAATAATTAATAAATGTAAACACTATAAAATCCCAGTTAAAAGACAGAAATGAGCAGACTGCATTAAAATATCAAGACCCAATTATATGCTGTTCATAAGAAATATACTGTAAGTATAAGAAAAAACAAATAGATTAAAATAAAATGATAGAAATACATATTCCATGCTAACATTAATCAAAAGAAAGCTAAATTGGCTATATTAATATTAAAGTAGATCTCAATGCAGCCAGGGATAAAGAAGTTTATATTACAACGTCAAACCGACTGATCAACACAACACAAAAGTCTAAATGCTTATGTGCCTAACAACAGAGCTTCAAAATACATGAAGCAAAAACAAATACAACTTCAAGGAGAAATAGTCCCTTAATTATAGTCAGAGATTTCAGTATCTCGCCCTTAGTAATTGATAGAATATGTAGGAAGAAAACCATTCAGACTTCTCTGACTAATGTAGCCTTGACGAACACTATGACACCACGGTCTAGGCAGAAAATGTAATAGAATCTACAAAAAAGCTACCAAAATTAATAAGTTAGTTTCACAAAGTTGCAGGATACAAGATCAGTAAACAAATATAAATTACATATCTACATGCCAGCAACTAGTAAACAGAACCTGAAATTTAAAAAATAAATGCCATGTATATCAGTTTTAAAAATAAAATATACTTAGGAATAAATCTGACAAAAGATATTCAAGTCCTGTGCATTAAAAACTATAAAACACTGCAGAGAGAAATTAAAGAGATCCAAACTCTAATGGTAGAACAGAGATTATAAAAGAAAGCACTCGTGAGCTTCAAGGCATAACAATAGAAACTACATAAAATGAAACACAGAGAGAAAAAAAGAGTAAAAAGAGAAAAAAGAATATAAGTGAACTGTGGAATGACTTCATGTGTGGTCTAACATAAAACTGGAGTTCCTAAAGGAGAAGGGAGAGGGTAGAAAATATATTTGAATAAATAATGAATAAAAATAAACCCTTAACATTTGATGAAAAGCAAATAGATATACCATGTTCATGATTTGGAAGAATCAATATTGTTAAGATGCCAATTCTTTCTAAATTCATCTGTAGATTCAATGCAATCATAATAAAAATCCTAATAGGCTTTTTTTGTGTGTAGAAATTGACAAGTTGGTTCTAAAATTTACACAGAAAAGCAAAGGTGTTAAAATAACCAAAACAACTAGAAAAACAGGAATAAAATCGAAAGACTATACTATGTGATAGAAAATCATACAGCTATGGTGACCAAGACAGTGTGATACCAGTGTAAGGACTGACAAGAACCAGAGAATCCAGAAATACACCACATATCTACAAACAACTGATTTTCAGCAAAAGTGCAAAGGCAAATTCAGTGGAGAAAGGACAGTATTTCAACAAATGGTACTGGAATACCTGGATACTCGTGTGCAAAAGTTGAATTTCCAGCCACACTTCACAATGAATCTTAAACCCAAATGCAAAGTCTAAAACTACAAAACGTTCTGAACCTAACAGAAAAAAATCCATCGTGACTTTAGATTATTCCAAGATTTCTTAGCCACAACTCCAAAAACAAGAACCACAAGTTTAAAAATGTAAAACAGAACTTCATAGGAATTAATTTTTTAAAAAAGTTTGAAAGACATGTCTTTACAATCTCTAAAGACAAGCCCCATACTTAGAGCAGATATTTGCAAAGCATGTAAACGATTTGAATGTAGAACACATAAAAAAGAATTTTCAAAAATCGACAATGAGAAAAAAACAACCTAGTAAAAAAGGCCAAGGTTTTGAACACATCACCACAGAAGATATATGGATGGAAAATAGGTGTATGAAAAGATGCTCAATACAATTAGTCATGAAGGCAATGCACATTAAAACCACAATGAGATACCACTACATACCTACTAGAATGTTTAGTATTAAAAAAGACCAAGTGGCCGGGCGCAGTGGCTCACGCCTGTAATCCCAGCACTTTGGGAGGCCAAGGCGGGCGGATCACGAGGTCAGGAGATCGAGACCATCCTGGCTAACATGGTGAAACCCCGTCTCTACTAAAAACACACAAAAAATTAGCCGGGCGTGGTGGCGGGTGCCTATAGTCTCAGCTACTCGGGAGGCTGAGGCAGGAGAATGGTGTGAACCCGGGAGGCGGAGCTTGCAGTGAGCCGAGATCGTGTCACTGCACTCCAGCCTGGGCGACAGAGCAAAACTCTGTCTCAAAAAAAAAAAAAAAAGAAAAAAGAATAAAAAAGACCAATTTGTTGGCAAGGATGTGGAGAAACAAGCACTCTCCTCCATTGCTGGTAAGGACCTAAAGTGATACAAGCACTTTGGAGAACAGTTTAGTAGGTTTTTAAAAAAATGTTAAACACACTCCTACTATTTGATCCAAACATTCCACTCATAGGTACTTACCCCAGAGAAGAGAAAGCACAAAGACATTTTGTGTGTTATAAACATGTGCACAAATACTTATAATAGCTTTATGTATAACTGCCCCCAAATGGATACAACCAAATGTTCTCTGACAGGTTAAGGGATAAACAGATTTTGTTATATCTGTACAAAGGAATGTGGCTCAGCAATGAAAAGTAATGAGTGACTGATACATGCAACAACATGGATAAATTTCAGAATAATTACACAGAGTGACAGAAGCCAAACAAGAAAAGTACATGCTGTATGATTCCACATATATAAAACTCTAGGAAAAACGCAGACTCACCCATAGTGACGGAAAGCAGAGCAGTGGTGGCCTGGAGATGAGTGGGGTGTGTGAAGAAGGGTAGGAGGGATCAATTACAAGGGGTCTGAGAATGAATTTGGCAATGATGGATACATTCATTTACCTCATCAAAACAATAAGAAATAATGCAAATTCCACATGAGTTACTTATATATAGTTACATGTATGTGATATTTTCACCGGTGTATATGCCAATGTGAAAGTTTACCAAATTATCTTTCTAAATATTTGCAGTTTATATGTCAATTATATCTCAATAAAGAAATGGAAAAATGATATTTCGTATTTCTTCCTAATTCCGTGCAACTTAGACTTCGTACATGTAATACTTTCTGTAAGCTCCCAGCAAGGTTTCTTTCATCAACATCAGCTAAATAATTTGGAGAAATTTATCAGAAATTTCAAAGTATGCCAACTTCAATTTCTTTTTGTCATTTCATAGGTTAACTTTCTACTCTAATCTTAGTCCAAATGCGCTACAAAATACTTTCTCATGCTTTCATTAACCTGGTCTTCAGTGCTTCAACAGATTTTGGTGATTGTGATATTTACAGAGTCAACAAAGCGAAGCCAATAGCACTACTGATTGGAAAGGCAGGGGTGGGTCCCCAAGCAAGGTCAGCCGCAGACCAAGCAGGAGACGGTCCTGAGCAGGTACTTCCTCACTCTGCAGGGTGTCTCAAGTTCCCACTACTGCAGCACAGAACTTGTACTTCCCATCTCCTCTGGGACAATCTGGATGCAGGAGCCTGCTCTGCGAAAAAGTTTTCATCACGTCACTAGTTTCACATCTACTTTTACGACTCTCATTCTTAATCATCACCCTGAATCCCACCTCCTGAGCTCATGTATTTACCTCTGCCCAGAAAAGAAGAAATTGTAAAAACAAATTCTATAGCATAAGTTAGTTATATATAATTGTATGTGGGGTCTCTATTACTTCAAGCCATTAATCAGCCAAGTTCCATTATTTTCTGTAAGTCAATCCTTTTGCACTGCTTCCCATAACCACCTCCCAATAGAACTATTTCCTTTGTTAAATGCATACATATGCAGGTTTTTACATGTATATTATGTATCAATTATCATATAATTACATAATTACTGTAATCGGATTTAACTGTATAATTAGAATGTGTAATTACATAATTAAGACATGTAATTACCAAGTTTAAAAAGTTATGGAAATTATTTCTTTTAAATGAATAATGCATGTATGGGAGACAAACTTTCGAAGTTCACTACTTAGGCCTTCTAAAAGTCACTTTAACTAAAAACACAATTTAAAATCCAGTAAGCCAGTTATTTCACATGACATGTTGAATATCTTAAAAATTTTTAATGGATATCAGAAACCTTCAAGAGCTCAGCATCTGGATGTAGGAAAAGGAGATAAAAAGGCAGCTCTCTTCAAGTGATCATGAGGTGTCACTGCATTTTTAACCTGTTCCCGCTTACATTAAAAGTTTTCTTGGCCGGGTGCTGTGCCTATAATCCCAGCACTTTGGGAGGCTGTGGCAGGAGGATTGTTTGAGCCCAGGAGTTTGAGACCCGCCTGGGCAAGATGGTGCGACCCTGTCTCTACAAAAATTTTTAGAAACTTAGCCAGGTGCAGTGGTGTGCGCCTGCAGTCCTAGTTACTTAGGAGGCTGAGGCAAGAGGGTCACTTGAGCCCAGTAGTTTTGAGATGGCAGTGAGCTATGATCATGCCACTGCACTCCAGCCTAGCCAATAAAGCGAGACTCTGTCTCTAAAAAATAAAAAGTATTTTCCTAGGTTTTTTTTTCCAGCTATTGTAAAAGGGATTGAGTTCTTGATTTGACTCTCAGCTTGGTCATTGTTGGTGTATAGCCGTGCTACTGATTTGTGTACATGAATTTTGTAACCTAAGACTTTACTGAATTCATGTATCAAGTCTAGAAGCATTTTGGTGGAGTCTTTAGGGTTTTCTAGGTATACCATCATATTACCAGCAAAAAGAGATAGTTTGACTTCCTTTTTTCCAATCTGAATGCCCTTTAGTTCCTTCTCTTGCTTGATTGCCCCAGCTAGGACTTCCAGTGCTATCCTGAATAGAAGTGGTGAAAGTGGGTATCCTTGTCTTATTCAGGTTCTTAGGGGGAACACTTTCAACTTTTCCCCATTCAGTATGTGTGGGTTTGTCATATGTGGCTTTTATTATTTTGAGGGATGTTCCTGCTATGCCTAGTCTGTTGAGGGTTTTTAATCATAAAGTGGTGCTGGATTTTATCAAACGCTTTTTCTGTTTTTATTGAGAAGATCATATGGTTTTTGTTTACAATTCTGTTTATGTGATGTATCACATTTATTGTTTTGCATATGATGAACCATCCCTGCATCCCTGGTGATCATGGTGAATTATCTTTTTGATGTGCTGTTGGATTCTTTTTGCTAGTACTTCATTGAGGATTTTTGCATTTATATTCACCAGGGATAGGAAGTGAAAGATCTCTACAAGGGCAGCTACAAAACACTACAGAAAGAAACAGTAGATGACACAAAGAAATGGAAATACATCCCATGCTCATGGATTGGAAGAATCAGTATCACAAAAATGACCATGTGGTTCAAAGCAATCTACAGATTCAATGCAATTCTTTTCAAAATACCAACATCATTTTCACAGAACCATAAAAATATCCTGAAATTCATAAGGAACCGAAAAAGAGCCCAAAGGACCAAAGCAATCCTAAGCAAAAAGAACAAAGCCAGAGGCATCACATGACATGACTTCAAACTATACTATAAGGTTATAGTAACACAAACAGCATGGTACTGGTATAAATGTAGATACACAGACCGATGGAACAGAATAGAGAACCCAGAAATAAAGCCAAATACTTACAACCAATTGATCTTTGACAAAGCATACAAAAACATAAATTGGAAAAAGGACACCCTATTCAATAAATGGTGCAAGAAAAACCGGACAGCCACATGTAGAAGAATGAAACTGGATTCTTATCTCTTATCATCTACAAAATCAACTCTAGATGGATCAAACACTTAAATCTAAGAACTGAAACCAGAAAAAAAATCTAGAAGAAAACCTAGGAAGAACACTTCTGGATGCTGGCCTAGGCAAAGAATTTATGACTAAGAACCCAAAAGCAAATGCAACAAAAACAAACGAACAAAAAATAAATGAGACATAATTAAGAAGCTCCATCACTGCACAATTCATCATGCAACCAAAAACCATTTGTACCCCAAAAGCTATTAAAATAAAATATATGTATTTTAAAAAGTTTTCTTAGTGTAATTGACAGCAAATAATGAGCAGTGATAACTAGTACAAAAGTCATCACCCAGCTGATGTTTTGGTAAATCCAGGAAATGGTATATCTGATTCAATCCCATGCTTGGTTTCAAAGGCGTAATGTTACTTAAAAAAATAAATGTTGACTATATTTCTTTTGCACAGCAAAATAAATAATCATCAGAGCAAACAGATAACAAACAGAATGAGGGAAATATTTGCAAACTATTCATGTGACAAAGAACTAATATCTAGAATCTACAAAGAACTCAAACAAGTCATCAAGAAAAACCGCATAATCCCATCAAACCATAGGAAATGACATAAACAGACATTTTTCAAAAGAAGATACACAAATGGCCAACAAATATATGAAAAAATGTGCAACATCCTAGCATCAGACAAATGCAAATGAAAACCACAATGAGATACCACCTTACCACAGCCAGAATAGACATTATTAAAAAGTCAAAAAACAATAAATGTTGGTGGGGATGCAACTTATACACTGCTAGTGGGAATGTAAATTAGTACCACCTGTATGGAAAACAGTATGGTGATTTCTCAAAGAACTAAAAGTAGATCTACCGTTCAATCCAGCAATTCCACTACAGGGTATCTACCCAAAGGAAAATAAGTCATTATGTTAAAAAGACATCTGCACACGTTTATTGCAGCACAGTTCACAATTGCAAATATATGGAACCAATCTAAGTGCTCATCAACTGATGAGTGGATAAAGAAAATGTGGTATATACACCATAGGATAGTACTTAACCATGAAAAAGAATGAAATAACGTCTTCTGTAGCAATGTGGATGGAGAAGGGGGCCATTATTCTAAGTGAAGTAGCTCAGGAATGGAAAATCAAATACCCTATACTCTCACTTAGAAGTGGAGGTAAGCCATGGATACGCAAAGGTATACAGAGTGGTAAAATGGACTTTGGAGACTCGGAGCGGGAAAAGATGAAATGTGGGCGAGGGACAAGAAAACAACACACTGGGTACAATGTACACTACTTGGATGACAAGTGCACTAAGATCTCAGACTCCATCACTACACAATTCATCATGTAACCAAAAACTACTTGCATCTCAAAAGCTATTAAAATAAAATATACATATTTTTAAAAGTTTTCTTAGTGGAATTGACAGTAAATAGTGAGCAGTGATGACTAGTACAAAAGTCATCACCCAGTTGATGTTTTGGTAAATCCAGGAAATGGTGTATGTGATTCAATCCTATGCTTGGTTTCAAAGGCATAATGTTACTTAAAAAAATAAATGTTGACTATATACCTGCTTGATAATAAGAAATATCCACCTCTCTCATTTAAGTTCAACTTAAAGAAGAAACATTTTTGAAAAGTGAGAAGTGTGTTACATTAGTGGTACTATGATGATAATTCAAGTGTGTTTGATGCTGGAGATAAAATGACAAATCAGATATATTCTCTGGCCTTGTGTTGTTCAGACAAACACATGAGCCAATAAATAAAACACAAAGAGAATACGGACAGTAATGGCTTTCAAAACTTTGAAGAAATCTAATAATGAATCATTATAATTTGTGCCTGAGGAAATAATCCTCATCATGTAAACCAGCAGTCAATTATTGATTTTTCTGACCACAATCAACACCACAGCAGAGTATGCTCTGTGCAGGAAAATCCCTACTCCTCTTCAGACCTGCCTGTAACACTTGTACATGCTTAATCCTTAATACATAACACTTATCCTATTGCCTCATAATTATGTATATGTCTATTTCTTCCTTTGGATGCAAGTTCCAGGAGGGCAAATGCTTAGCGCAGGAAACATTTTTCTCACCTGCACTGAATGCCTGCAGGAGTCTCTGTCTCTCTCTCTCTCTCTCTCACACACACACACACACACACACACACGATGAAGGCACATTTGCCTGTTCTTTTCATGGAACAGGATGTTTTTATCTCTTCACATCACATGTAACCAGCACATCTTTCAAAACTCAACAGTTTAACCTGGAAATGTTCATAAAGATCATTCTCAAATGACAACTTATTCTTGGACAAAATAAGAAACACAGCTGGGCCCGGTGGCTCAAGCCTGTAATCCCAGCACTTTGGGAGGCCGATGTGGGCGGATCGAGAGGTCAGGAGATCGAGACTACCTGGTTAACAAGGTGAAACCCGTTTCTACTAAAAATACAAAAAAAAATTAGCCGGGCGAGGTGGCAGCACCTGTAGTCCCAGCTACTCGGGAGGCTGAGGCAGGAGAATGGCCTGAACCTGGGAGGCGGAGCTTGCAGTGAGCCAAGATCATGCCACTGCACTCCGGCCTGGTCGACAGAGCGAGATTACGTCTCAAAAAAAAAAAGAAGAAATGCAAATGCAAAATAAAAGAATGTGTCCTACAGCGACGATAGAAAAAAAAAGAGCAGAACAGTTATAGTAAACCACAGGCTCATATTATACATTACATCAGTCATGATAAATAAGGTCTGCATTTGTCAGATCCGATCAACTGGGTTGCTAGGGTAGTCCAATTTCAGCAGACTGCTCTAGCACTAATCATCTTGTGAATTCATCTGCAGTAGGTTAATGTTCATTCATTAATTAATTACTCCTATCAACATTTATTGAGCTTCTGTCTACTATATGTGAAGCAGCATGTGGGGTATGGGATATGCAACACAGAGCGGGAAATAGCAAATGCTCAGCTCCGTGATGGGAGTGTGAGCCAGGACCCCAGGAGCATGGAGGACGATGAGGACCCCTGAACAAATTCAATGCCGTGCACCAGGAATCGGGCTCCCTATTTGTTTCCTCTGGGAACCACTCCAGACTTGATGGGGGGAAATCCCAGCTGAACTTGCTATGACAGAGGAAATAACTTAGAACAACCCTGCTTCTGCAGAACCTGGACGAGCAGACCTACTAGTCTCAGGAGTCCCATCCCCTCTTCATATACCTGTCTCCACCCCCCAACCCTCATTCAAGATAAAAAATTCACCAGCATTCTTCTTAATGCATCTTTGCTGGGAAGATGACAAACAGGAAGCACCCCAGTGTATGGCAAACAGGAAGCACCCCATGTTGAATGTGGAATACTTACATGAAGGCCACTGAGAATCCACAGTAAAATACATTTGTGTGTTTTGGTTTTGTTCCAACAGATTTTCATCATTTCTGAAGAAAGAGACATACTCCTGGAATGTGGCACATGGAAACTTCCTGGTTTATCATGCAGTGGATCATGATCTCAAGGGTATAAGAGCTCAAAGCTCAGCTGAGGCTTTTGTAGAACTGGGAAGCATGGCATTCGTCTCAGCCTAAGCCCCCACATTCCCTGTGTTGCTTGTGTGGCGTTACTGACATCACCAGGGCTATCCCTTGCATTCGTCAACAGACACCGAGAGAAAGTGGCTGTTCACATGTTCATGAATTGAGCCTGTCACCCATGAATGCACTTTTGGCTCATCAGATTAGCTCGTTGTCACCTCATAAATGAGGAAACAGGGTCCTGGATGGAAGAGGATGGTGCATAGGACAAGGCAGAGAAAATGGAGTGGTGAGTGGGTTGCTGCATGGTCTGTTGGCTCCTGAAGTCTGATAAGATGACAGAATCTGGAGTTTGGAAAGGACCCTGGGCTCACCACGTACCCAATGCATGAATTCCTACCAACACACCCAGTTTCTGTTCTTCCTGGGATGGAGAACTGTCACATCCCCTAATCGACCATTTGGCTTTCTGATATCTCAGCTGGTGGAAAGGTCTTTTTGATAGAGTCCCAATTCATAAATTCTACTCTGTGGTCCTGGTTTCTCACTCTGAGGTCAAAAGAACCAATTTAGTCACCTGGTGCTGTGATCTTAGTCCTGAAATTAAGAGTCAATATTACTTGCTGCCTTGACATCTGGTAAAACAAGGAAGGCCTCCAATGGCCTAACCACAAGTTCTCCCCACACCACCCTCAAGGATACAGTCTTGTAGCCAAACACCCTCTTTAGCAAGGGGACCAGGCACAGTTCCTGATCATCACTGAGTGGTGGGTTTAGCTCCCTGCCAACCTGTGGCATTATTCAAACAAGCCAATCACATCCTGCTGTGAGAACCGGGGTCAACCTATCCTCCTGCTACTGCAAAGCTGGCCTCCGGCAGTTCCCGCTGGCTCACTCTGTTCCTGAACACAACCTCTGTGTGCCCCCAGCCCCTTCCCAGGATGTGAGTATATGCAATTAATAAGCGCCTGTCAATCTCAATCTCATCTGTTCATTGTCAGGGGCTATGTGTTCAGCCATCCCCATTACCAGAGAGTGGGAATCTCTCCCTCCCCAGTGGGGTGAAGGGAGGCAACCAAAATAGCTACGTCTTAGTAGGAGGCTCTGGGAACCTTAGAAGAGTGGGTTCAAGAGAGGCCAGAAGAACTCTGTTTGATTAGCGTTTACAATCCCCATTTCCTCACTCTTTCCACCTTTCCGAGACACCACTCTCGAGGTTTTCTTAAATGACTGTGGGTATGGAAGCTGATGTAACACAACGACAGGAAACAAGAACAAGAACAAGTGAACAAGGCAGAATCAAGAGAGTCATACTTTAGGGAAAGGTATACAAAGAAATATTCTGGGATCCCAGGACCATCGATGACAGTAAGTGTACTCTAGAAAATAAGTGTAATTATTCATTGGATTCACCAGCACACTCTGTTGCTCTTACTGTAGTTCTTTGGCTATCACATGCCAACGTACCAGAACTCTGTTTGTCTCTGTATGAAAACACAGAGTGATGAACAAGAAAACCAGCGATTACAACTAATGCATGTGTTCTAGTTACAAACACAAACCTGCCCTTCCCCCTCCTCTGAGCTAATGGATGAACCTCAATCAATACACTCATGAAAGACCGCAGAATCAATAACAAGGCTAATTTAACAGAATTAAGAAGTGGCTTTTTTAAAAACAAAAGAAAAAAACAAGAAAGTAGACACAATTGCAATAACTGCATTCTTACGTTGCCTGGCAACAAGATATAAAAATGATGTACAATGTCAGTACCTTATTTTCACATAGAGAAGCAGCCCCCTGCCTTGGCAATGCTATAATGTACTTTTCCCCAAGTAGAACTCCACAGAGACTATTAATGCTACCATTTTCCATAATACACCGTTAAACAATCATGTGTTTTTGTTAGTGCATTAAAACACTGAATTTACTTAATGACTACTCAGTGAGGCAGCGGCTACAGAAAAGGGAGGAGTTTCTGTTTCCTTTATAAGCGCAGGAGTTCATTCCGTGGGCAGGAGAATTTAACACACAGCAATAGATATGAATCAAAGCACTGGAATTCACATACCTAGAGAGGAAGGTGCACTCTTATGTCTTTTCAAGGGAAAGCAGAGAATGAAGTCGAAGTGCTGTATTAGTGTTCCTTGACTTTAAAATTTTTTCTTTAGAATATGAAAGATGTTTCTGGAAGGCAGAAAGCCTTTGAGGTTCCAAGACATATCCTTGGCCATGGGAGTGAAGGTTCAACAGAAAAGGAAAGTGACAGCAGAGAGCTTTAGCTGAGAAGAAGAGAAGAACAAGGAGCTGCTACAGAGGCACCCAGCTCTCAGGGTCCACGGGGCAAGCCCTCGATGCGGGGGGCCAGCGCTCATACTGCAGCCTGTGCCTCTGGCAGTGGGGAAGGGGCACAGGTTTGCACCCTGCTGGGGGCCATACATACATGAGCTCATTTCATCCTTCTATGAAAGCCCATTCAATAGAAGCAGAAAACAGACTCAATGGGATTAGGTGATTACCCAGTGTCTCTCAGCTAGAGAACTGGAAAGCTGGAATTTAACACCGAGCCTGTCTGTCCTCAGAGCCACCACACACCTTTGCCTCCACTGGCTGTCACTAACTTCCAGCTGTGGGGGATGTTCTGGGATTGCTGCCATTTAGTGTCCATGGAGCACAAGTAAGGTGGAAACATATTTCCTCCAAAGAAGCAATAAAACAAATAAAAACCAAGAAACCACTTTCCTGATGAGTCCCACATCACACTGCACCCTATTTATGTGCACATTTGTTAACTTGCACGCTTCCATGATTTTTTGCAAGCTTTTTACTCATTGTTCACTAACTCCTTTGGTACAGGGCCAGGTATTATATTTTTATAAGAAATAGTTTAAAAAAACTGTTTTCTGCTGAATAGAGCATTTTATTCAGGAGACCTCCAGTAAATACTGACAGACAACTTGCGGGTAGGGGAAAGGTCACTTTGTTTTATGGTATTTTTGGGGAAAGGAATCTGTCTTAGTCACAGTGCTAGCTTCAACACCTGCACTGGACCACAGTAAGTGCTCAATAAATAAGTACAAAATCAACATCATACACTCAGGAATTTCAAAGTCTTCCTGATATGCTGATTGACCAGTGATTTTTACTCAGGATCCTCTGGGGCTTGAATCAATCCTGGTACCTCAGTCTAACTGAAATGAGCAAAAAGACGGATAAAGTGAAGTGGAATGCTGTGGTTAGTGGAAAGGGCGGACAATTATAGGCAAAGACAACTTGATGTCCAGCTCAGCATCCTCCCGGTTGCTATGCAACCCCAGAGAAGTCCCTTGTCTTACCTGGCCGCTTTAACTTCACCACACCTGTTCCCCCATCTAAGAGATAATTACAACACTTACTGTGTCAGGCAGTCAACAAATATTTATGGAATGCTCACAGGGCACAGAGCAATAAACCTACTGCTTACTTAAGCCAGGAAATCAAGCCACAGCAAAGCAGAGGATTAGTACAAATACCTGGGCAAACGAGGCACCCGCAGAAGCATTAGGTTCTTCAATCCTCCAGGTAATTGTGGTCACATATTAGTCTTGGTTTTAGGGCCTTTTAAAGTAGTATCTGAAAAATCTTGTCTATTCACTTTAGTTCAAGTGTGTGTGTGTGTGTGTGTGTGTGTGCCCTCGCGTGTGTGTACTTGTGTGTGTGTTGGTTTTCCATCTCCGCTTCACAAATCACCTTAAACTCAGTGGCTTGAAACAACACTGATCTTAGCGTTTGGCTGCTAAAAGTTTAAAATGCATGAAAATCAAGGTGCTGGCAAGACCATATTCTGTTCTGGAGGCTCCAGGGGTAACTCTGTTCTTGCTCCTTACAATTTCTCAGGGCCATCGCATTCTTTGGTTTGTGGCCCCTTTTTCCATCTTCAAAGCCAGCAACATTGGACAAGTCTTTCTGATGCTCTCATCTCTAGAATTCTCTTTCCTCTGTCTTCCTCCCCACATCTAAGGGCTTTTATGATTACATTGTACCCATCCAGATAATCCAGGATAATCTCCCCAACTCTAGGTGAGACGATTAGCAACTTTAATTCCCTCTTGCCCTGTTACCTAACATATTCACATGGTCTGGGGATTAGGACACGGGAGGGATGCTTTTCTGTCTACCACAGTGTGTGTCTGGCTGTAATTACTTATCTATTGAGAGCAATGAAAGGTCATTCATTCTATGGGTACAACTCAGGACCTTATGCAAGATCATCTATTGCCTTCAGAACTTTATGCTCTCAGGAAGGTGCTAAGTATGTAAAATATTAACAACCAAAACCAACCCTGTAGTTTGCAAAGCACTTTGACATTCATCCTTTTGGTTAGAACCTCACAGCTACTTTGCAAGACAAATAAGGAAACTATTATTATCTCTGATTTACAGATGAGTAAACTGAGGCACAGAGGGTTTTGTTTTTTTTTTTTTCTTAAGGACACAGGACAACATATTCAAACCTAGGCTGTGGTTTTCTGGTCTGGTGCTCTTTGTCCTCCCCATACTGCAAAAACCTTTACAGTATGTGTCATATTGACACATGTTGCCAAAAGAAGAGATTCTGCTCCTATTTCATGAAAGGAAAACAGATGTGAGGTTGTTTAGAAACCAAATAAAGTGCATAAAGTATGCCCCTTGCAGAGCTGAGGCACCAGATTCTCCCTCCATTAATTCAGTCTTATCCCTGATCCATGCTTGCAAAGCAAGAGACGAGGGAACGAAAAGACAGAAAGAACTTTCTACAGGTAGAGTCACCATTTGGATGCGGAGCCACGTGGCGACGTGGGCACTTCGTGCGCACAGTTAAAATAAATCACACGCTTTATGTCTGCATATTTTCTTTGTATGAATAAAAGAACGCAGCTGTACGACGGCCTTGGCCGTGTGTGGACAGTGGTAGCTATGTACCTGAACACAGATAATGAGAGAAGTTGAGAACGTTCATTAACATATTTCAGTCACATAAGCCAAGGAGCATTATTTTAGTCTCCATAAAGCTGCATTGTTTCAATAGAGAATCCAAGGCCAAACGTGCTCATTCTAACCACAATCTCACAGTCTCTCCTGATGTCTTACCTTAAGGGGGTGTGGGCAATGATTCTTGTGCCCAAGGCAAAGAGATGCCCTGATTAGTGTAAGGTGGCCAATCCTGATGACCATGTTCAGACATCCAGAGCCTGCCAGCCAGCAAATCAGGCCCTATGTTGTCTCTCTCTCCACTTTTTCCTTTCCTTTACAGAAGCGGTCAGCTTCTAGAAGCCACCCACAGTGGCCTCTACAAGTAAGACATTACTTCTGAAGTAAGATCATTGTCTTCCTTCCAATACTCTCCGAAGAAACCTCTGAAGGTGAAACACTAGCAGAGGCTGCAAAGTCATGATTGCCTGCTGGTAATGCCCCACAAAGGCACGGAGGACACACGTGCTGAGTGGTACCTGATGCAGCAGCCTCTGGAGATAAGACTTTCCCCAGAATTCCCAAATTCTCACTGTACGTGGCATCGTCCATGACTCTGACAGTTACATTGATGATAGGTAAGAAAAAAGATAGTCGTTGGTATCATAGAGGAAAATACATAAATGTAAATGCATAAAGGGAAGTCGAGTGTGACTCTCTTTCTTAATTGCCTAACACAATTCCCACTAGATGCATAAATTGCAGTTCCTATTAACAGCACTATGAATAATAATCGGTTTACTTTCTGACTTGTATCTAAATATACTTTCTATATGATTTCATCTTTTATTCAGCTGTTTAAAAGCAGAACATCTAATTACAGTTCCTATTAGTCAACATTAATTTTTTTCTTTTTGCCATGGAGCATGTGTGATGACTGATTTTCTAAAAACAGAATTCTTTAGCATATGGAACAAATCGTGTTATTATTAATGCATTCCCAGATGACTCTGCATTTCAATTCTCTTAATTATTTAGTCATTGCTGATTATGTCTTTTTATAATTCATTACCCTATTTCTCGCAGTGCAGGCATTTTATTCATTAAGTGTCAAAATGAAGGGCTTGACCTCTAAAAAAAAAAAAGATTATCAGGAAATACCGACATAGTTTTACAAGCCTGTGCTTCCCTTCGGGAACGTTTTCATGCTGTGTGATAACATGCTTTAAACAACCTTTTCAAGGACGTCAGTAGGTACACGTGACAGGGTTGTAGGCAGAGGCTGGGGGGCGTCGAGCAGGGGAGGCTGCGGAGTTGCTCACATGAGGATTCTCTAAAGATGAGATGGCACCAGTTCCAACTACAGCTCAATCACACTGCCATGTTCTCCTTCTAAACGAAAATGCCATTTGTGTAATAGATTTTTATAGCAGTTTTATTCAAAAGCTAACATAATGTTTCCAAAACAGTTCTTTAAGTAGTAGTACTGGGAAGCCTAGCATAAGAAACATTTGCTAAATTAAAAGAGGACTAGGTCTTAATAACAGTTCACTTTGTCCTCAGGCCGATCCTACTGAAGTTATGAAACCTGACCTGGAGTACATAACAAGGTCTGTGTACTACGATCCTCATGCTCATGTTGGCTCATTATTTCAATGAGGTCTGTGCATCCTGTCTTGAGACCAAATTCATTATTTATAAAAGGCAAATAAAAAATGTGAAAAAGAATCAAGGAAGCTGAGAGTGCGCGGAGATGAAAGGAGAACAAACACACCTACTTCGACCTGGTTAGAGCCTTTTCTGTATCTGAGAGGTCAGCTTCACACAGAGGGAATTTTGGGAGGAATCTCCCCAGGCTTCCTCCACAACTCTGCTTTATTTGTAACCTAGACGGTAGCCACTACAGCAGCAAAGATCACAGTTACATAGAACAAAACAGTCCATCTTTTATATAGTGCACCTTCCAACTAAACACATGTCTGCTGACCCTGCTAAGCTGAGTGCTACTTAGCAAGCTGTTCTAATGAAACTCATTCTGTCTGTGTTTCCTGACTAAGAGCAAACAATAGATACCACATACTCAAAGAAGGGGTGTACCTAGGCAGGGCCAACCTTGGAATGGAGGAGTCCAAGAACAACATTATGATCTTCAGCTCAATACCCACCTGAGGGTCTACAAGGGTTGAAGCTGAAGAGGCCAAAAAAGAAACTTTCATGGGGGAAAGTTGCTGTAGTATGTGGCATTTCTCCTTTCCTATCTGAACTGGGTAAGGGCATGACAGGTATTTCTTTCTCACCTCCAGCCTAAGTAAAAGAGCTTCTAATCACACAAACCACCACCACCACCACCGACACCCTCAAAGGACTTTACATGTGTTCTGGGGGTTTGAGGATACCTAACTTAAGCCTGAAAAGGCCCACAGGGGAGAGGTGACTGAATGGCCTGAGATACAGCACAGAAGGGTATACTGGGTGTGAACTGCACTTCCACCTACAGAGAGACAAAATACACAACTGCATGCAGAAGCTGAGTTGGAGCACGCATAGGGAAGGAAGAGCAGGTCCTGTGGAAGACTGAAAGGGAGGTACCACCTTCATCAAAGGAGCTACAGCTCAACATTCACATGTGGAAAATCTTTCTGGAAACATGAAAGCATCCCACAGGAGAAAGAACCCTCCAGTCTCCAATGCCAGCTCACAAGAATAGCCAAGTAAGATTTTCCAGCTCCTTACCATTCTTTTATCACACTAGCTCTGGCTCCTGGAGGAGCCAGGGCCCCAGCTAAAAAAGCAAAAGGAGGAGAAATGCAAGGCAGTGGAAGACAGAAGGGGCAACCATGTCCCTCCCTCCCTCCCAGGATTACAGCCTGAAGAATGCCCAAGGTGGAGGAAGGAAAAACTTGAAGTTGAGAGCTTTGACTATGCCATATGATTTGGCATTTTAACTACACTTTTTTTTTTTTTTTTTTTTTTTTTGAGACAGAGCCTCACTCTGTTGCCCAGGCTGGAGTGCAGTGGCGTGATCTCGGCTCACTGCAACCCGTCTCCCAGGTTCAAGTGATTCTCATGCCTTCGCCTCCTGAATAGCTGGGATTACAGGTGTGTACCACCCCGCCTGGCTAATTTTTGTATTAAAATGACACATTTCTGTCACTAAGAGTGACTGGAGAACTTTTTTTATTATATAACAATGTCTAGAAACACCATGGAAGCTACCTGAGATTTCATCCAGGGGCAGGGGAGGAAGCAGCCTACAAAAAACGTCTGGAGAGACAATGCAAAGAGAAACAGAGTTGCTTTAAGATCATGAGTTGTTCAGTCTTATTCCTTGGATGTATCAGTTGCATTTTTTATTACAGCAAAACATATACAACATAAACTTTACCACTGTAACCCTTTCTACATGTACAGTTCAGTTGAAGTATGTTCACATTGCTGTGCAACCAGCATCACCACTCATCTGTAGAGCTTCCCCATCTTCCCACACTGAAACTCCATACTCATTAAACAATATGTAATGATTGCATTTTAATGAGCAAATAGAGGAATTCAGCACAAGTCCTGGCTCCTGCCTTTGGCACTTACTCCATGCTGCTACTTCTGTTTTACTTTTACATATTCAATTTCTGATGCTCTTATTTTCTTTGTGTAGATTTGACTTTCTGACTATATCATATTCCTTCTGCCTAAAAAATTGCCTCCAGCATTTCTTGTAGAGTATGTCCACTAGCAATTAATTCCCTCAGTTTTTGTTTGAGAACGTATTTCTCCTTAACATGTGAAGCAAATTTCTGCTGTGCACAGAATTCTAGGTTGAGAGTTTTTTTTCTTTTCCTCTTTCTTTCAGCACGTTAAAGATGTCACTCCACTGTTTTCTTGCTTGTTAGCTTCTGACAAGAAGTCTGCTGCACTTCTTATCCTGGTTCCTTTATGAGTAATGTGTCATTTTCTTTGGCTAACTTCAAGATTTTCTGTCTTTGGTTTTCAACAGTTTGAATACAATATACTCTCTCTCTCTCTCTCTCTCTGTGTGTGTGTGTGTGTGTATGGATATTTACCTTGCAAGGTATCCTCTTGAGTTTGAGCCTCTGGGATATGTGGTTTGGTGTCTGTCACTAATTTTGGAAAATTCTTGGTCCTTATTTCTTCTGCTCTTCTTCTGCCCTGCTGTCTCTATTTTCCCCTCTGTGATTCCAAATACATGGATGTTAAACCATTTGATATTACCCAGTAGGTCTTAGATGACCTTTTTTTTTTTTTTTTTTAAATCTCATTGCATTTCAGTTTGGGTAACTTTGGTTGACTTATCTTCACGCTCACTGATTCTTCAATGGTGTCCAATTTATTGATGAACTCATTAAATGCATTCTTTATCTCTGGTTTCCATTTAAAAAATTTTTTCATTTGGCTCTCTCCTGTAGTTTCCATCTCTTTGGTGACATGGCCTATATAATCTTGCACGCTGTTTACTTTCTCCATAAGAGCCGTTAACATATTGATTGTGCCATTGAAATTCTTTGTCTGAGAGTTCTAACATCTGTCTCAAATCTAATTCTACTTCTGATGACTGCTTTGTCCCTTCAGACTGTTACTTCTTGCTGTTTTGTAAGACTTGTAATTTTTTGTTGAAAGCCAAACATGTCGTCTAGGACAGTGGATTCCGAGGTAAGCACGCTGCATGACTGGAGATGAGGATGCCTTTCTCCTGTTAGCTCTTCAGTGTGGAGGTTTCTGTTCATGTGGTCAGGAGTCGGGATGTGTGTGAAGACTGCTCTCTGCTTGGCTATGAGTCTCCCTCCTCGGCTTTGGGTCTCCCTTTGCATGGTTCTCCAAGTTGTATTCCACTGTTATTCTTCTCAAAGCTTGTTAGTGTGGTGGTTGGAGAGTGGAGGAAAGAAGATGGTATCTGATGTTCTGATTAAACCTCAGTCTCAGGTAGGCACACTCTGAACAACAGTCTTGGTGATGTGTCTTTCACAAGTGTCCCTGACCTTTCTCCAGATATACCATAACGTTAGGTAGCGCACATTCCTGCCCCTTCCCCGTGTGTAGTTTTTTGTGTTCTTCTTTTCTCCTCCTCTGGGTACAGCGAGTTTCTACCAGGAACTTCAGGATACATTTTGGTTGCCCTTCCTCCTGTAGATTAGGGCATTTGTTTCTTAGGAACGACAGGGGATATGATCCCGAGTTGAGTATTGCTGGTGGTTGCCATTCTTCTTCCCCTTCTCTAGTGGGATCCACCAGTGCCTTCAGGCTGCAGTTCTGTATCCTTCCTGCAGATTAATGTTCTAGTCAGTAGAAGAGATGAAGGACATGGGTTCAGCTAGAGGTTCTGCAGTGGCTACTGTTCAACTTCCTCAGTCATGACCACAGGAGAGGCTTCTCAAGGTTCTCCCAGGTCCTCCCCTGGAGCACCTGGCAGAGGAGAGGCCTACGAGAAAGTACAAACCTCCCAGGTCTGCCACCCTCTCCTGTGAGCCCACGTTCAGCCTTTAGTAATTTGTTTAAAGCTTCTAGCCGGATCTTCTTACTGGCTCATATGGTCTTGTGTGGCATCCCATGTAAGCAAATGTTCAGGTCCTACTTCTTCCTGATGGATCTATCTCTCTTCATATTTCAGATTGTTGTTTTCCCTGCTATTTCAGATCTCTCAAAGGAATTTTCTGTTTCTTTGGCTTTTCTTCCTGTTGTTAGAGGGGGATCAGTGCTCCTTCCAGATTTCCGCCTCTAGCTCTGAGTTGAAATATTGCTGAGTTTTTGTTGTTTTTATTTGTTTTTAGAGATGGAGTCTTACTATGTTGCTCAGGTTGGCTTTGAACTCCTGGGTTCAAGCAATCTTTCCACCTAAGCCTCCCGAGTAGCTGGGACTACAGGTGCATGCCACAGTGCCCAGTCTGTCGCTGTATTTACTAGCACTTTACAAGTTGTGTGCAATCTTTAATCTCTGAGCTACACAACTAGCCTGGGTCAAGCACATGTTGCAGCTTCCATGGTCAGAGAAGAAAATGAGTTAGAAAAATTATTACTGTATTTACTACACTGAATATGCATGCCCAATCCTTCATTTTCAAGTAATTACAAGTGTCATTATAAACTCTAAATTCCTTCAAAGGTGACTTCTTATCAGAAGTAAAAAACAAAGTTTGTAATTTTAGATGCCTTTGCCTTTTTATGAAGACATATGGAGAATTCCATCTCTGGCTCGTTTCTGGACCCTGGAAATAACTGGCTTTATACACTAATAACTCAAGGGAGTGAATATAATTTAAAAGTAATATATCCAATACAGGTTGAGCATCGCAAATTCCAGATTTCAAAATCTGAAACTTTTTGAGCACCAACATGCTGCTCAAAGGAAATGTTTATTGTAGCATCTAGGATTTCAGATTTGGGATGTTCAACTGGTATAATGCAAATATTCCAGAATTCAAAATGTGAAACACTTACGGTCCCAGGCATTTCAGATGAGAGATGCTCAAATCATTAAAGTACTTATTGAGACTATTAGGTGGGTGTTACAAATCATTTCCCGACAGAAATGTAGGGAATCTCATTCTAATCAAATTAAAAGTGTACATCAATGAAAAATACAATGTTGAAAAGAAATAGATAATCCTTCATCCATGGTAAAGGACTGTCAATCAATTTCCCCTCCTGTGTCTTTGGTTAAAGGTCTATGTAAAGTCTGGGGATTTTCTGAGCCTATCTCTTTGGAAACTCCCACTATTTTAATTCATAGTCCTTTCAAGTCCAAGTAAATTTCTGAGTTTCACATTGCTTTCCTAGTTGGATAAGTCTTTATGTAGAAAGCATTTATATTTAAGTAGGAGGGTTCAGTCATTTGTCAATAAATGAGATAGCTGGTTCAAGCAATCTACCAAGTTTATTTCTATGTGAAAATACTGCTAGAAGTTAGGAGTTACACATGACTTACATGATTTTAAATTCTTTGTTAATTCTCAAAATAAATCTTTAGAAATATACTACACTAAAACATGTATTATAAAAATTACTTTGCCTGGGTAATCTAATTCATCATTGGGCATACTTAGTATAGCCATATATACATACTTATAAACACAGCTTACAGGTATAAGTTGACATAAATGAATGTAAACTCATAATCAACTAAGAAGGCAAAGACATTTAAATAAGCACATTGTATTTAAAGAGATAAAAAACTATCAACTACCTATCAAATGTATGTTCCACCAGGGGGTGTAGTATGCATTTATTATGTCTGCAGTCAATTTACCTGGCATACGCACCTAAAAAGAGTTGAACGAAAACTGTATTTTTGTAGAATGATTTATGATGTCCCACTGGCTTTCATTTTTATTCCAAGGAAGCTTTGTCTGTACATTTTATTGCTTTTCAATTAAATCCAAAGTTATTTCCAACACTTTTGTTTTTCAAATTAATGCTAAGTTGTAAAGAAACTGTAAGCAAATATCTAGATTCTTCAGGGAAGTTTGCTATTAATGCTAGAGTAATTCTTTCCTATAGCCAAGAATCCTTTAGCAAAGCAATTGTTTCTTAGCATTAAATACAATCTCACAAATATTCTACAAATGGATTTTATAGGTTGAGATTTCTTTTAAGTAAACCTCATCGCTAATGAATCTGGAAATATTCAGTTATTTTAACAAGAATAATAGCAGCTAACAGTCATTAGTCCCAAAATAAAATGTTTCCTTCAATCTCAGATCTACAAAATTGGTTTACCTCCACAACCACATTTGAGGAATGAAAACATTTTATGAGATATGTTGATTCACTAAGATGGGTGTATTCACAAATTTATCCAGCAACAGATGTAAACAAATTTATCCAGCTTTATCCAACAAGCATATGAAATAATAAATGGGAACAGTCGCTTTTGTCCTTGCAAAATGTACCCTGTATTGACATCTATATTGGGTCAATGTCACCCAGCCAGTAAGCACCAAAAGCTGTTGTTGAACGGAGAAGTGGCTGATGCTAAGGCTCAAGCTCTGGTGAAAACCCACACTGTGTGGTCAGGGGAGCCAGCGCGTCTGCCACCTGGAAACTCTTGGTTTCTCCTGACTCTCCATCTTTACCATCCCCCTCCTGGGGAAGAGGACCGCCTTGCCGGTTGTTGCTTTTACTGGGGGTAATGTGGGAAGGATGCCTCCACCAGGAGGTGCCAGTCATCACAGAGCTCCATGGAAGGCAGCATAGCACAGGCGGATGCAAAAAGAATCCCACATTTTGAGATGCATTATTCAGTAACTAGGTTACACATGAACACACACTCAAGATCAATTTGTAAGGAACTATCAAAGGCACAGTCATGCATCGCTTGACGACAGGGATTCATTCGGAGAAATGTGTCATTGGGTGACTTTGTCATTGTGCAAGCATCATAGAGTACACTTACACAAACCTGGGTGGCACAGCCTGCTACACACCTAGCCTATATGGTATGGCCTATTCCTCCTAGCCTACAAAACTGTGCAGCATGTTACTGTACTCAATACTGTAGGCAACTGTAACACTCCTGGAACACAAGGGTAAGTATGTTGTGTATCTGAACATACCGAAACATAGAAAAGGTGCAGTAAAAATATGGCATAAAAGATTGAAAATGTTCCATCTGTATAGGGCTTTTCATGAATGGAGTCTGCAGGACTGGAGGTTGCTCTAGGTGAGTCAGTGCGTGAGTGCTGAGTGAGTGTGAAGGCCTAGGACATTACCGTACACTACTGTAGACTTTATAAACACTATGCACTTAAGCTACACTAAATGTATAAAAATATTTTTCTTTCTTCAATAATAAGTTAACCTTAGCTTGCTGCAACATTTTTACTTTATAAACTTCTAAAGTTTCTTACTTTCTGACTCTTTGATAATAACATTTAAAACACAAACACATTGTACAACTGTACAAAAAAGTTTCTTTATATCCTCTTCTGTAAACTTTTCCCTATTTTTACAATTTTTAAACTTTTTCTTACTTTTAAAATTTTTTTCTCAAAATTAAATCACAAACATACACATTAGCCTAGGCCCACACAGGGTCAGGATCATCAATATCACTGTCTTCTCCTCCACATCTGTTTTTTTTTTTTTTTTAATACAGAGTCTCACTTTGTCCCCCAGACTGGAGTCCAGTGGCGCAATCTTGGCTCACTGCAACCTCTGCCTCCCAGGTTCAAGTGATTCTCCTGCCTCAGCCTCCTGAGTAGCTGGGATTACAGGTGCACGTGACCATGCCTGTCTAATTTTTATATTTTTAGCAGAGATGGCATTTCCTCATGTTGGCCAGGCTGGTCTCGAACTCCTGATGTCAAGTGATCTGCCCGTCTTGACCTCCCAAAGTGCTGCAATGACAGGCATGGGCCACTGCGTCTGGCCTCCCCCACATTTTTTCCCACTGGAAGGTCTTTGAGGGCAATTACATGTATGGAGCTGTCATCTCCTAGGACAGCAATGCCTTCTTCTGGAACACCTCTGGAAGGACTGCCTGAGGCTGTTTTATAGGTAACTTTTTAATATATAAGTAGAAGGAGTATGCTCTAAAATAACAATAAATATTATAGTATAGTCCAGGGGTATCCAATTTTTGGCTTTTTGGCTTCCCTGGGCATGCTGGAAGAAGAACAGTTGTCTTGGGTCACCTATAAAACACACTAACACTAACCATAGCTGATGAGCAAAAAAAAAAAAAAGAAAAAAAGAAAGATCTGTGCATAAATCTCATGTTTTAAAAAAGTTTACGAATTTTAGTTGGGCCGCATTCAAAGCCGTCCTGGGCTGCACGCAGCCCGCAGGTTGGACCAGCTTGGTATAGTCAATACATAAACCAGTGACACAATCGCTCCTTGTCATTGTCAACTGTTCAGTGCTGGACACACCTGTATGTGCTGAGTGGGCTTTTATCCGACCGGAAGCACAGTAGGTTTGCCTGCACCAACATCATCACAGGCGGTGAGTAATGCCTCGTGCTGTGACCTCGTGATGAACAAAATGTTGTCATGCAGCACATGACTAATCCTAAGCTCACTAGGGCCCCTCATGTCACACAACAGGCATTTGAGAGCCTCAGTGTAACTCCCCACAGCAGTCTGCAGCTTCTCACCAATGAAGAAACAAACGCAGCCAGGGCACCACCTTTCCTTTCCCCAAGGCTGTGGGAAAGAGGTGATATAAACACAAGTCTTGTGTCTCTACAAGAAGAATTTGTTCCTTCTTACATTTTAGAAATACTGATATTTTAAAAAAATTACTCTGTGTGGTTTTAGGAACGTGAGCTGGGCTCTGGGAGGCCTGAGTTTAAACTGTCTCTTACTCGCTGTGTTAACCTCTCTGCATCTCAGTTTCCTTCTCTGTAAGACAAGATGATGTCACAAAATGCCTGATATCCCTGCGCCTCAAAGAAAGGGCGGTCATCACACAATACTGACTTGACTGACCCTTTATCATTTTTGGGGAGAAGAGGTCCAGGACACATCTTCTGTGGGAAGATGGGTTTTCCCAGTGATGCTAAGACACTGGGGATGGGGGTGGAGGTCAGGTTGGGGGTGGGGGTTGGGGTGGGGAGGTGGAGGCACACATTAAAAAAAAATTGCCAAACCAAATGTATTGCTGATCTCATTTTCTCAGCATTCTTCCACATTCATCAAATATTGTAGCCACTGCCTTTTCATTTCATTTTCCTCCAGTTGCACGTGCTTTGCTTTTGATGTGGCACACACTTTGAAAATACATTATTAAACAGATGAGCCCGTCACCCCTGGAGCTGGCACTCTGTCCCCTGCTTATTCTTAACAAATCTCTCTTTGTGTTCTTTTGTGCTGAAGTGATTAATCATTTCCACGATCCGAGGGCTGCTGACAATCTTTCTAGATGGTTCCGCTGCCATGACCCCTCCCTGCATCCACACGGTTTGAAACATGCTAGGAATCTGCTGCTGTTCCTGGGGCTTTCTTCCCATCACAGTGGGCTCCTCATCCATACGATAACTAGCCAACCTCCGAAAGGGCCCCGTTTTTATTTCCTGCCTTTTTCCAGAGTTTGGGGTGGGGGTGTGCATGAAGGGGCTCCTGGCAGACTTCAGCGGGAAAACAAGGAAACTGCAAGTTAAAAAGTCAGAATGATAAACGCTTACTTTGTAGACCAGACAGGAGGTTTTTATCTCACTGTCTGGACAGAACCCGCTGCACCTCATTTTTCTGGGCAGGATCCTCCTCTTCACTGCACTGTGGCTGGGTTTTCTCCTCCCCTTCATGCTTTCCCTCTGGTTATCCGTAACAAAGTTTTCAAATGGCTCCATACTGAAAGCCCAGCCTTTGACTCACCAGGCTCTCAATCTGTAATTTGGTTTCCACAGATGCAGCCTAGGTAGGTTTTGGGAAGTTGATCTTTCATTTATAAGTGTTTACAAACATTTTTAGCTAACTTTAAAGGTACTATTTTTAAAGGCCTATCCTTCCCCAACCCCCTGCCCACCCCAAGCACGCACCACTGAATTCAAAAACATGTTCAAAGAACTGACCAAAAATACTATTAGATCACAAGTTACTGCCAGAGAAGGGAAAGCTACAATGATTCATAAAGTATTAATAAATATGCAGAAATAAGTATTCTGATAATGTTAGGGTAATTAGCATAGAATCCCAGGGTGATTTTTAAAAATAATATGTACTTTACAGGTAGAAATAAATCTATATTTGAGACTCTCGAAAAGACATTTACAAGTACTTGAGGAATAGTTTTATTTTATTTTTATTTATTTATTTATTTTGTTTTGCGACAGAGTCTCGCTCTGTCACCCAGGCTGGAGTGCAGTGGCCGGATCTTAGCTCACTGCAAGCTCTGCCTCCCGGGTTCACGCCATTCTCTTTTTTGTATTTTTAGTAGAGATGGGGTTTCACGGTGTTAGCCAGGATGGTCTCGATCTCCTGACCTCGTGATCCGCCCGTCTCGGCCTCCCAGAGTGCTGGGTCTCAATCTCCTGACCTCGTGATCCGCCCGTCTCGGCCTCCCAGAGTGCTGGGATTACAGGCTTGAGCCACCGTGCCCGGCCGAGGAATAGTTTTAAATTAATACATTTTAAGTAGACAATAAGCACGCTGATCATATGATTTTACCTAGGTTTCAGAAACGTAATCACTGTTCATAGAAAGATATTTAAAACATGAGTAGTCAGATGTTCTTTGTAGTGCTATTCACAGTAGCAAAGACATGGAATCGACATCTGTGTCCTTCAACAGTGGACTGGATAAAGAAAACGTGGTACATACACACCATGGAATACCATGCAGTCATACAAAAGAATGAAATTCTGTCCTTTGTGGCAACATGGATGGAGCTGGAGGCCGTTATCCTAAGTGAATTAATGCAGGAACAGAAAATAAAATACCAGGTTCTCATTCGTAAGTGGGAGCTAGACACTGACTACACAGAGACATCACATTGGGGACTACCAGACAGCAGGGGCTGAAAAACCACCGACCGGATATACCTGGGCTCACTGCCTAGATGAGGGGATCACTTGTACCCAAAACCTCAGCATCATGCAATACAGCCATGTAACAAACCTGCCAGGTACCCCCCAATCTAAAATAAAATTATTAAAAAAGAGAATATAAAATCCTTTTTTTTTTTTTGAGACGGAGTTTCACTCTTGTTGCCCAGGCTGGAGTGCAGTGGCGTGATCTCGGTTCACTGAAACCTCCACATCCAGGGTTCAAGCGATTCACCTGCCTCAGTCTCCCGAGTAGCTGAGATTACAGGCATGCACCACCATGCCCGGCTACTTTTGTATGTTTAGTAGAGATGGGATTTCTCCATGTTGGTCAGGCTGGTCTCGAACTACCAACCTCAGGTGATCCACCCACCTCAGCCTCCCAAAGTGCTGGGATTACAGGTGTGAGCCACTGCACCCAGCCCAAAATCCTTAATATTTTTAATCCCACAGAACTGCAGACCTCTAATTGTTTAGAGTCACAATAAAAAGGCACTAAAATGAAAACTTACTAACCAAAATCTGTGATAATAAAGAATGAACTGCCCATAGGATATAACTTTTATAACTTTCTAAGGAATCCAGGGGACAGAGAAAGACACACACTTGCATACATAGGTGTACCTTATTAGTGTGTGTATGGGAGCTATGATAAATAAAACATACAGGCTAGTGCTAGCATATGATAATTCCTTTTAAACCTAGTATTTGGAGACAGAGGTCCACCTACCCTGAGCTGTCATCAGAAACTGAGGCTGCTTAGGATAGTAGTGGTGGCAGAGGGAGGGTCTCTAGAGCGCGGAGGTGCTGCGCATGGCAATTTTCTAGAATTTCTGCGGTAGAAGTGGGCCCAGGAATGGAGTTCTGGGCTAATGAAATAATGGCTCATGTTCAAAAAACAATTAATTTAGGAGGCTACAGAACCCCAGCGGTGGGTTAGTGATTCTGAAATTATGGGCTGTGTGGACTGCTTCCAAAATCAGAACAAAACAACATGCAAATAAATATGGGAGCATGCTGGAAGAGTTCTGGAAATGTCTGAGTTCCAACCCTGCATTTTCCCAGAACTTACATTCCACTGAATCCAATGAGCATAAAAACAAAAGAACGGCACATCCACACATCAGATTTATCAGAACTTACAAAACAATGGATAAATGCAATGGCAAAGGAGAAATTAGGTTTCTGAGGTTTTTTGGTTACAATGAACTAAATAATTACAAGACTATAAGAAGGCAATTATGTCTTATTTAAGATATATGATTATTATCTAGGTAGATGTTCTAATTTTTCAAGGCTTATATCGCTTTCATCCTCAAATGATCATTTTCTACCTGAGAAATTATTTTCTAAGATCTGTGTGTGTACAATAGTAATTTGCAGCAAATCATTGTGATTTCACAACCCTTAATTTGAAAAAATAACAGAGGACACTGTATGTGATTTTCATGATAATAAATACAAATTTAAAATGTATGTCTCGAGTTGATGACTTTGGATGACGTGTTTGAATTGTTCCAAGAACTGCTTTACACAGAGCATATTAGCAGTGGAAACAGTTTTGACTTCCAGCCCTTGATTCTACCAGCAGCAACATGGTAATTAACCAAATTATCCCTGCAAATGTATTATCTTGATTTCTTCAACTTGTAAAAATTCATTACCTATCAAAACAAAAGGCTCAGTCTCATGAACGATACTCAGGATACAAGTGGCAGATACAAGAGGTCTGAGTTTTCTGACACAAACTTTAGCAGGAGCTGCCGCACTCCCTCCTGTTTCTAGCTCTTGGGGGTTAGCATGTGAATTTTCCTCTCTCGCATTTGTGCCAATTGTGCAACCCAATGTGTTCTAATGCTTCCAGGTAACACAACAGTCTTGGCAGTCCTTGGAGAGCTGATGTTTTAGGGGATGGTACCTTGAACCTTTTGCCTCAGGACTAGAAGGACAACAGGGTGAAGAGCAAGAAGAGACACTGGGCAAGAGGTCAAAATCACTCATTCATTATTCTTCATCCATTTATTCACTTAATTTTTTTTTTTTTTTGAGATGGAGTCTCACTCTCTTACCCAGGCTAGAGTACAGTGGTGCGATTTTGGCTTACTACAGCCTCTGCCTCCCAAGTTCAGGTGATTCTCCTGCCTCAGCCTCCTGAGTAGCTGGGATTACAGTCACCCATCACTATGCCCAGCTAATTTTTGTTTTTTAGTAATGATGGAGTTTCACCATGTTGGCCAGGCTGGTCTTGAACTCCTGATCTCAGGTGATCTACCCGCCTCGGTCTCCCAAAGTGCTGGGGTTACAGGCTTGAGCCACCCCGCCCGGCCATTTATTCACTTTTTATTAAACATCAACTATGTGCCTGCCATCGTGCACACCCATGGAGGTAGATGACAACAGTCCTGGAGGAAATAAGAAAGACCATTACATATTAAGTGTTGCAATAAGAATAAAGCGTAACTGGCAGACACGGAAGAGGAGCCTCTAACTCAGACTTTGGGAATCATGACGGCTTCCTGGAGGGACTGATATCTCTAGTGAGGCTTGGAAGATATGTAGGAGTCGGTCAGCTACATGTGTGGTCAGGGGTAGGCAGAGTGTGTGCCAGGGCTGGGGAAGAGCATGAGTTGCACCCAGAGGTGACAGTGAGAGCAGTGGTTACGCCTGCAGAAGTGCGGCATGGATCGTGAGGGGCATCGTGGTGAAAGATGAGACTGGAAGCATATGCACGGCCACAGCACATGCGACTCTGCAAAACCACGCCTAGGGGTCTGTGGTCTGACCCTATCCTGAGCCCAGGGGAGAGCCACCAACAGGTTTCCAGCAAACCTATGCTTTGGAAAGTGCATTCTGCCTCCATCGTGGAGACTGGTGGGAGGCAGAGGGCTGGCAAGCAGGTCTGTGGAGTCCTGTAGGAAAGGATGGTAGATGAACAAGGAGATGGCTGGAGATGAAGAAAAGTGGACCCATTGGAGGGAGATAGAACTGACATGCTTGGTGAGCAACTGCACATGGTGAGTGTGAAGGAGAGGAAGAAGCCGACAGCATGGACAGCCGGAGAATGAAGATAATCCAAGCTGCAGGAGGAGCCGGCAGAGGTGTGAGATGAGTTAAGGTGCAGGTATCCATGACGCATCTAAGTGGAGCAATCTGGTGGCCACTGGGCAGGTGACAGGAAGTTCAGGAAACAGAGCTGGGTTGGAGACACACTTGAGACCCATCTCCACACAGACGTTACCAGTCACCATGGAAGTACAGCGTGTGAGACGAGAAGAGTGAGGACAGGACCCTGAGGAACACCAACATCGAGGGGGACTTACAGGAAACAAGGTCCATGGAGGAGACCCAGGAGGGTGTGACAGACACCAAGGGCATGAGCATTTTCACGTGGATCCTGCAGTCAGCAACATCAAATGCCTGCCAGAGATCACACGGGGAAATGCTCTCTGTACTTCTGATAAGCAAGCCTGGGGTGGTGACCTCAGTAAAAGCCATTTCAGGAAGGAAGGCGGTGGGAGAGATGGCAGTTGGTTGAAGGGGAAATGAAAGTGAAGACGCAGAGAGACTGGTCTGGAGAGTCTAGTTAGGAAGGAAGACAGAGCTGCAAGAAATGCAGCACTGAACATATACATATATACACACACACACACAAACATACATATACATATATATGTACATGCACACACATATGACAGAAAGAATCTGTATGTGTTTACCGAGAATGAGACGCTAGTAGGGAGAGAGGTTAGAAGAGGGCAGAGAGAGGAGGTGCTCGCTCCTGTACTGGCTTCAGTAGTGCCTGTTTTGCTCATCCCTGCACCCCCAGCGCCGAGAGCAGAGCCTGGCACAGTGACCATCTGATGTCACTGGCCCAGGGGTGCCCACTGGATGGCATCCATCTCTTTGGGGACAGAGAATGTGAAGCATCTGTGGAGGGTGACGAAGAGAGTGACAAGGAGGTGCTGGTGTCACAGGTGTGCAGCAAGCAGGGATGGTCTAAGCCAGACATTCCCAATGGGCACCTTAGAGAATTGGTTCTTGGGGATGAGAAAACCTTACTCTGTGTACGAGCAGACTCATGTACCATATACAAAACAGACATGCGGTATCTCTGTGGTATTAGAATTTCATTCAGGAGCAACTGGGATAAAAGCGTGTTAAAGGTTCCTGAGGGGGTTGATAATGGTAAACTGACTGAAGGATACCCTCCAAGTCAGTAATGCTGGTGAACATCGCATTGATGGTGAGCTCCAGCTGGGGATAAGTCACCCTTCAAGGAAGAGAGGATAGTTTAGTTACTGTGATCCTGCCCTGGCAGTGAGATCCAGCATATAGCAGAGGTCGTAACCGGCTGGCTGCCTGGAGGGGTCCACGATCCAGTCAGTCCTGGAGTGACTGTCAGTCCTGGAGTGACTCAGGAGCAGTGCAGACCAGAGAGTGGACAAGCAAGGCACCAAGCATGAATGTGTAGTGAGCTAGCAGAGACTGCCATGAGAGGGACCCACTTCCAAAGAGGGCCATGACTCACAGTACAACGATCCCAGCCACAGGCTGGAAACCAGCAAGGCTTTTGAGAAGAAACACTGTAGTGCCCTTGGGGAATTTGATGGAGGCAGTAACGGGACTGAAAGGTCTTTGGTGGCTTATACTCGAGGACCTGTTTGTAAGGAGCAGCTGCCTGACGGAATTCCTAGGTCAGAGTGAAAAGTTACAAATGTTGGGTAGAGCTGAAGGTCATAGAGCCCTTCATGCTAGGTAGGGATTTTATGGCACAAGAATTGCACACACACATCACACATGTACACACATTCACGCTCCAAAAATACTTTTAGTAGAATCTTATTTGCCTTCATATTTTAAGTACTAATATCACTTCTGCTGATATTTTGGTGTCTCGACAGTAAGTCCTCACTTAATGCCATCAATAGGGTCTTTGAAACTGAGGCTCCTCAGTCTTTGAAACTGAGGCTCCTAAGTGAAATGCTATATAATGAAACCAGTTTCCCCATAGGCTGATTTTGATATAAACAGCACATTTCTGATCACAAAAACATCACCAAACTTCATAAGGTCCAAACACTTTTAATATTAAATACTGAAAAAATGTGAGCTATGCATACATTAAGAAAGATTCATAAAACAAGTAAGAAAAATACCATTCAGGACACAGGCATGGGCAAAGACTTCATGACTGAAACACCAAAAGCAATTGTAACAAAAGCCAAAATTGACAAATGGGATCTAAGTAAACTAAAGAGCTTCTGCACAGCAAAAGAAACTATTATCAGAGTGAGCAGGCAACCTAAAAAAGGGGAGAAAATTTTTGCAAGCTACCCATCTGACAAAGGTCTAATATCCAGAATCTACAACGAACTGAAACACATTTACAAGAAAAAACAACCCCATCAAAAAGTGGGCGAAGGATATGAACAGACACTTCTCAAAAGAAGACATTTATGTGGCCAACAAACATATGAAAAAAAGCTCATCGTCACTGGTCATTAGAGAAATGCAAATCAAAACCACAATGTGATATCATCTTATGCCAGTTAGAATGGAGATCATTAAAAAGTCAGGAAACAACAGATGCTGGAGAGGATGTGGAGAAATAGGAATGCTTTTACACTGTTGGTGGGAATGTAAATTAGTTCAACCATTGTGGAAGACAGTGTGGCGATTCCTCAAGGATCTAGAACCAGAAATACCACTTGACCCAGCAATCCCATTACTGGGTATATACTCAAAGGTATAAATCATTCTACTATAAGGACACATGCACACGAATGTTTATTGCAGCACTGTTCACAATAGCAAAGACATGGAACCAACACAAATGCCCATCAATGATAGACTGGATTAAGAAATTGTAGCACATATACAACATGGAATACTGTGCAGCCATAAAGAAGGATGAGCTCATATCCTTTGCAGGGACATAGATGAAACCGGAAGACATCATTCTCGGCAAACTAACACAGGAACAGAAAACCAAACACCGCATGTTCTCACTCATAAGTGGGAGATGAACAATGAGAACACAAGGACACAGGGAGGGGGACATCACACACCAGGGCCTGTCAGAGGGTGGAGGGCAAGGGGAGAGAGAGCATTAGGACAAATACCTAATGCATGCAGTGCTCAAAACCTAGATGACCGGTTGATGAGTGCAGCAAACCACCATGGCACATGTATACCTATGTAACAAATCTGCACATTCTGTACATGTATCCCAGAGCTTAAAGTAAAATAAATAAATAAATATAAATAACCAAGTAAGATAATTACTGACACCATTCTTGGTGAATCAGTGAGTGACTGCAGTTGTAGTGGCGGTGGTTTCCATCAAGCAATAAATGTCTGCAAAGCAAAAACTGTAAGGAGCACCTCCTCCTGCCACGAAGTTTAAAGATAATCATGGGCCAGGCGCGGTGGCTCATGCCTGTAATCCCAGCACTTTGGGAGGCCGAGGCAGGTGGATCCCCTGAGGTCAGGAGTTCAAGAACAGCCTGGTCAACAGGGTGAAACTACGTCTCTGCTAAAAACACAAAAATTAGCTGGGTGTGGTGGCATAAGCCTGTAATCCCAGCCAGTCGGGAGGCTGAGGCAGGAGGCAGGAGAATTGCTTGAACCCAGGAGGCCGAGATTGTACCACTGCACGCCAGCCTGGGTGACAGAGTGAGACTCTGTCTCAAAACAAAACAAAACAAAACAAAAACAACAAAAACAAAATAAAACAAAGACAATCACAACCGGGCCTGCTCACCTGGTGCGTTCATACCACGCTGTTTAGTGTTGTGCGTCTGTATGACTATTGTAGACTTGATGAATTTTTATGTTAGAATCATTTCTATTCATTCATTCTTTTTCAGGCCACTTATCCTAGTTCAGTGGGGCAGGTGATTGGAGAAAGGAAGGCACCAGCCCTGGTCAGGTCGCCAGCCAACCCCTGGCAAGGCACACGCATGCACACCCACACTCACTGGCACTGAGTGAAGACATGCCAGTGAACCTAAAGGGTACATCTTTGGGATGTGAGAGGAAACTGGAGAAAACCCAGAGAAAACCCACACGGACATGGGGACAATGTACCGGCTCCACACACGGTGGCCCTGGATGGGAACTGGGTTTTTTTCTTATCAACCTGATAACAAAACAAAGTTGAATGAAATGACGTTATTCGAGCACCTGCTGTATGCAAATTGCATTCTAAAAATCCTTTTAAATGCCTTAAAATATAATAACGATAAAAGTAATCTTCAGCTCTCATCTCCAGTAAGTTTTCAAAGTCTGATGAATAGGTATGGTGATATTAAGTATGGGAACAAGAAAGAAAAAATAAAATTGCGTCGGTTCTCTTAAATAAAGTTAACAAATGACATAAACCAGGTTAGCTGGCGAGTACTGAACACTAGCATTTCACTGCTGGAGAAGAACACTCAAATGAAATCCAGATGGAACATAAGTTAAGTGTTTTGGGAATTTACACATTTGAAAGTATTGATAGATACTATGATTTGACACGTATTAACCTTTTCAACTCTGTACAGTTAAAAAGCACTGCAATCGAAAACCTCATTCATGGATAAAGAATTTGCACTTATTGTTCCATGTGATTTACATTTAAGCACTTATTTTTTGAAAATGCTCACTCAAATATAAAGAAGAAAAAACTATAAAGATGTTACGAAAATGTGAACAGACTATACGGATGACAACGTGTAGTCCAACGGCCCACATACATACGAGGCCAGTAAGGTTGTTTTCTCTCAGCTCCAGTCCCACCCCTCTACTCTCCTGTTTTGTGTTGCTGGGGCTGGACTCTCTGCAAACCACCTTTCAAGGAAGTCCTGCTGTTGAAAGAAGCACACTGCTATTTGTTTTCTCCCCTGCATTCCTCCTCTAACTCACTAATCCCACCTGCTCCGTGCCTTCTGCATGTGGTAGGTGTTCGAAGGTACTGAGGACGTCTACTTCTATTTGACGTACTTGCCTTGGTCCTCTAGTGTAGTGCTGAAGTTCTCCAAGTATCTCCAAGAAACCGTGAAACCTTCACAGTAAAATACTGACAAACGCCCCATGAAAAGATACTGACTGTGGTATCAGCACCCGCTTTTTACTGTTAGGGCAGAAGTCATAAGCTCACAGACTTTTAGATGCTTGGGCTGCTAACATTCCCTTCATCTTCTAGGCATACGGTTCTGCAAACAACTTTGTGATTTGTAACGACATGCATCAAAATGAGACAGGTAACTACCGAAGTGCAAAGCTGTTCACTCTTAACAGGAGCTTCTGGACTTCCAGTGTGTTCCTTTACCCATCACCCCAAAGCCTCCGGGCTCAGAACAGATTCTGAATTAAGGTGGTCTCCTGTCCCACCTCTGTTAGAAAATGAACACCTCCAGAATCACTGCCAAGTCCACAGGTTGTAGTCACAGGGCCCTGCAACATAGTGGCAAGCTGTTGGCTCACAGCTTGCAGGCACCAGGGTGCCCCTGGCAGGTAGAAGTGGAGCCATTTAGGAAGGGCTTTCGGTTTCACCCCAAAGGATTAGTATAATAGCATTTATTAACAATTAATCTCACGGATATAAAATGAGATATGAAAGTATGGTATTTCTATCCCTAACCGTTCAGATGGCCAAATGCAAAAAGAAAACACAGGACTATCAAGTCAACTCACTTATCTTGGCTAGACTTACTGGAGGTTTTTCTCAGTGAATTTCTCTAGCCCTCCATTGTGCTGACTTTTGAGTTTATTTAACTACAGCAAGTAACGGGATATATTAATGGCGCACCTCTACAGTTACACCTGGATTGATTTTGCCATTGGTGGACTTCATTTCATCACTAATGAAATCTTTGCTCTTGGAAAACAAATGAAATAACTTATAAAGGAAACAGTATGAGTTAGAGAAAAAAAGCCTGCCTGGTCTGAAGCAGGGAAGATTTGACCCGATTGAACATAAGTTAAGTGTTTTGGGAATTTACACATGTGAAAGTATTGATAGATACCATGATTTGACACGTATTAACCTTTTCAACTCTGTACAGTTAAAAAACACTGCAATCGAAAACCTCACTCATGGATAAAGATAAGAATTTGTACTTACTGTTCTATGCGATTCACATTTAAGCACTTATTTTTTGAAAATGCTCACTCAAATATAAAGAAGAAAAAACTATAACGATGTTACGAAAATGTGAACGGACTATACGGATGACAATGTGTAGTCCAACGGCCCACATACATACGAGGCCCCAAATAGGTCACTGAAAACAAGTTATCTTTGTCCTCTACCTTCCGCTAGGCATAGAATGGCGAGTATGTTTTCATTTGATTGATATTTGTGAGCACAAGGCTTCTCTTGTCCCACCATCCGGGGTCTGTACATGTGAGAGGCTATCATGATGTGCATTTCCCAGGTGAGTGCCCTCAACTCACACATCGCCCAGGACCACAACTGGAAATCATCCCATCCAGGATGCTCCTGAGTTTCCGGAAAACCAAGGAAAAAATGAGTTCACTTTATTTGCCTCAAGTTTGTTTCACTATAATGTCAGGAAACTGGTTGAGGTCTCCAAAATTTAAACAAGTGCCCCTTACCCCCTTCAGACAAACCGAAATGCAACTCTATGTAAATGTTCCCTAAGAATATTTTGCAGCACACTGGAATTAAATTAGTGGCTGAAGATGATGAGCGCCAAGAAAGTAATCTGCTCAGATGTTGCACTGAAATCGTCTCTAAATTCATTCCTTAACTCCAAACCAGAATCTCAAACACTGGTCTCTTATTACAAAGGCACTCTATGTTATGAGTGTCTTCAACAAATGCCATGTAGAGCTGTCTTGCACAAAACCCGCACATCCTAGATTCCAGCCCTGCAGCCCCACCCATTAAGTTGTAAACCAATTTTATTTGCTGAACAAATGTTAATGCCATTCTACGTTAATGGATAATGCTATGAAAAGCACCTAAGTATTACAGCACTGGAACCTTTAAGGATGAAATAGAGTGTAACTTAGAAAACTGCTTGTTACAAACATATGTCAGCCATGAAGGCTTCTGGCCCTGATCACCCATCCTCACAGAACTCTGTTTTAATTTCTCCCTCAGTTAAGAGAATTTTGCAATAACACACAGATTTATTAGGTCCCAGGATTAAAATTCTCTGAGTAAGGATAAAAAATAATTATATGTTAGAACACAATGTAATATTCAAATGACTTGAAAACAGTCACCTCAGCAAAAAATGAGGAGGAGAGAGGAACAAGTTAAAGATGAGGTTGATAACACTGGCTATAAAACCTCTGAATTTAAGTGCCTAAATGCATGATCTGGCACTTCTGAATCATAAACAGGTAGAAACGGGAAACCTCCCATTCATGACGAATTGGCTGAGTGGTTTCGTTAAGGAGCCAGGGGAACGTCTTCATCTAGTAAGTCAGCACGGTAGTTAAGAGAGGTTGCTGTGCAAGGCGTCTTCATTAGAATCCCAGCTCTGCCACTTGCTACCTGTGTGACCTTGGGCAAGTTGTGTCTAACTCATCCTCACTTCAGTTTCCTCATCTGTAAAATGGGAACGTTACCAACGCCGACCTCATGAGGCAGCTGTGGGGGTTAAATCACAGCTTAGAACTGTGCCTCACACATAATGCATGCTCAGTCAACATCAGCTCTTCATCACCTGGTGCTGGTTACTGTATGAGGGACATATTGCAATTGGAAAGGGAGCTGAAGGGCAGCTACAGCCTTTCCTCCCAAGAAGTCTCTAAATTCACTGACTGCATTTTCTCTTTTCTCTAGTGTGGCTTCTGCACCCTCTGCTCCACAAAAAGGGCACTCGCAAAGGTCACCAGCAACGTTTCTGGGGTCTCATCCATTGCGTGGTTTTAGATCCTCATCTTTCTTGTCCTCAGAAACTCTGAACACCACTGAGCTTGAATCTCATTCCTTGGATTCCATGACTTTTCACTGTCACAATTTTCCCTCCACGTTTCTTGTCACGCTCTCTTACTTCCACTTGCCAGCGGCTATTCCTTTCCTTGGTCTCTAAAAGTCAGAATTTAGATTCTCACTGTTCCTCGGTCTCTAGTCTCTCTCCAGAAAAATTTACCTACTTCTATGGTGTTATTACCAATGGCGTGCTAATTAATCCAAAATGTTGGTCTAACAGCTCAGACCTCTGCTCTGACCTCCAATAGGTTGTTCTATGTTCTCCGTGGTTTACTTGAATGTCCCAAAGGCACATCAAACTCACTATGTCTAAAAATGAATTTATGATTTCCACCCTTCCCACAAGCCAGGATCTCCCCTAATGTTTCCCATGGCCGTGAGCACACCACCAAGCATCTCTGGTCTGGACTCCTGCAATAGCCTCCCACTCCCTCTTGTTTCTCCTTTTCCCGGTGGGTCCTCTCTCCATAGCAGCCAGAGTGGTGCATTTAAACTGCTAATATGATCACATCACTCTGCTCAAATGCTCAGCTGATCCGCATCTTACAGGATCTACGACCTAGCTCCTTCTGCCTCTCCCGCTTAGCTTTATCTACCTACTCACCAACCACTCTGGCTTTCCCTCTCCTTGGGGCCACAATCTTGGAGGAAGGCTGGTGTGTGACAGATACACAACAAATACTATGGGCGGTAACCAAGAAGGAGTGCTATGCTTGTGTTTGGAGGTTAAGAGGGGTAGATGATCTTGGAGAATGACTAATGTCAGTGATGCAGGCATAAACAGAAAGCCACTCCAGGAAACACTGGGAACACTAACCCGATCCCCTAGGAGCTCCCCAGACACCAACTACTACTACTGACACCTTAGGCTGACAAGTAGGGAGAGAGAGTAAAAAGCTCCAGGCTCAACTAGTGCCACCATCATCTCTCTTTCCTCCTCGTTCATCCCACCTCCCCTCCTGACTGCTGCTCATGGGCTAGGAAGAGTGGAATTTGGAGTTCAGCTGCCTCCTGATCCAGCCACCATCTCCACTGCCCTCTTGTACACACATGCAAACTTCAGCCTTGCATATGGACACAAATCAGTGATCCGGTGGGTCCATGTTCTCGCTTTGTTTCAGGGCTCACCTGAAGAGGGTTGTGGCACAGGTGCAGCACTGCCGGTGGGAGGGAGGGGAGGACTGGGGCGAGGGGACATGAGGCTCTCATCAGCTCTTTTTAGAAAACAATAACTGTAAAGCTGAATGAGCTCTTGATTGTGACACTCAGTTTTATTCAAATTGAATTTTGCTTTACCTAAACTCTATCCTTTTGGTGTGTGAATTACTCAAGTCTTTATTCAAACTTCAAGCCTTGTATGGAGAACAGAATAGGAACATCAAAGGATGGATTTCTTCCATATCCTCAGAAGGCCCAAGAGAGAATAAGAAGGTAGAATTTTTCTACTTAGGGAAACCAAAGAGGGGATTGGTGTGTTCTGGTATTACCTTTTTTGCGGACATAAACACCATAACCAACCAAAGGAAAATGGCTTAAAAATGGAATACGTGAACTGCAAACATGAAAGTATGTTGAAAGAGAAAAACAGGAAAAGTTATATCAGCATCTTACGTTGATTGTTCTTTTACTGGAAACAAAGTCCCAGAACAGAGACAATAAAGATATAAAATAGACTATGTATTTTATTTAACATATACTTAAATACCAGAAATGAAGCTGCCTGTTTTGACAATTGCTTTCTCTATAAATCTCTGCCAGAAAAAAAGTCATTATGAATTCAATAAATCACACCTCAATTAGTTATTCTGGTCAACGTGCGACTTATTTATGAAATAACGCTTTCCAGAAAGAAAAACATTCTGCTTTTTAAAATCGTTGTTAATGTAAAATTTTAACCCAAGTAATTATATTACTGTAATTCACCAGCATTAAAAAAAAAGTGTGTAAGATGTCCAAAAGAAAGGACCATATTAAATGAAAATAAAGTTTTTTTTTTAACAGTGAAATTCCATACCATCTGGCCTAATTTGTCTTGGTGTTTTGCCCAGTGTAGTATCAGCTTTTTGAGAACTATAAATTATTAGGTAACTCCCCTGAAAAAATATGAGTGAAGGAAAATATGGGTTGATGACGACATCCTGATTATATGTCTGAATATTTGGGGAAACACTGATGTGGCAGAACAGCCCAACCTAAGTCAAGCTGGGCACGAAACTGGTTCAGGGAGGGAACCCACACTAGCCACAACGGTGATGAAAAGGAGGGGCTCGCAGAGGGTGACAGGGAGAATAACACGTGGAACAACAGAGAAATAAGAGCTCCAGATCCTCAACATTACCTCTTTGTCAAGTGCTTCTGATTCCAATTAAGTTTACAGGAAAAATAACCAGGCAACCCCTGCCTGACTCAAAAAAAAGTACAGACTATTAAAGGATGCTTTTAAACAGCAGGGTGATAAATGGGGCATCCAAATGCGAGCACCAGCATATTTTTCATCTAAATTCTCTCCTTCTGTCTTCCAGCTGATCACTTTAATAGGGTGTCACCTCCGCCTGTGCAGAGGTGCCCAGAGGGGGTGCAGCTGCTAGACTGCTAACAGAAGTGTTGTTTCCAAAACTTGTATAACCACTCTCAGAAAACGTAAACGTGAAACAACAAACTATAGTTCCCTTTATCATGGAGCCGCAAGTTTTCTTCCCATTTAGAGTCTATGTCCCACAGATGGATAAGACTGTTTTCAAGAATTATCTTACCCGGATTATTTCTTCAACACAGCTGTTGGTTTCTCCAGATCTACTCTCCTGAAAGCAAAGAAAAAAAAAAAATTAAGCCTGATGGAATAGATTGATGACCACACAGAAGACATGCAAGGTTCCAAATGAGTGGCCCTCCCTGCCAAAAAAAAATTCATCGAGTTACAGGTTGAGGGGATGCCCGACCTGGGACTGGCAGACAGGCTCCTTTCCCTAACAGCCAGCTCCCACTGTGGCTGCTGCTCCCCCATCTCCGGCTGGAGCACCAGACACACACCTTAGAGGCTCAACTGTGGCCCCTCCAACCGCACCCCTTCCCCGGGATGGGCTCCTAGGGGTACAGAACGTGACCTGCAGGTATGAGCTCCATCCACCTTGGGCGCCATTAACGTGTGGAAACTGTGGCCTCCGCTACAACAGTGGATCCAAGTTATCCACCAAACACACGCCGTGGGCCTACCAAGTACCACAATGGTTGCTGCCGCTTCAGTAAAAGTCTGGTAGTTCCACCGTCCTCAGAGCCTTGGTTTACTGGTTTGATGGGCAGAAAACTGAAAGACCATCTGAATGCGTTTACTTCCTGCAGTTCTGAGGGGCATGAGGCTCATCAGAATCAGCACTAGGACTTTAAAAAATATTACAAAGGCTCTACCAGTGACCGTGCCATCACACTCTCCGTGCCCTGTGTCTGCCAGCTCATTCCTTGTCCTGGGGAAGAACATTTCCTTTGAAATACTCTACCCTTCACTCGAGTAAGGCACCAAGGTGAAGGAAGATCCATGAGGCTTGAAAAGGTCCCACACGTGATCGAGACCTTCTCCTACCCAGAATTAAGGGATTTATCCAAGTCTTCTACCTAGGTCCAGAAAGTTTACACGACTTGTCCAAGGCCACACAGAGTTACCACACGGTAATCTCTGTCTGAACTTCTTTTTTGAGACTGAGTTTCGCTATTGTGGCCTAGGCTGTAGTGCAATGGCACGACCTTGGCTCGTTGCAACCTCTACCTCCTGGGTTCAAGCAATTCTCCTGCCTCAGCCTCCCAAGTAGCTGGGATTACAGGCTCCCACCACCATGCCCAGCTAATTTTTGTATTTTTAGTAGAGATGGGGTTTCACCATCTTGGCCAGGCTGGTCTCGAACTCCTGACTTCAGGTGATCCACTCGTCTCAGCCTCCCAAAGTGCTGGGATTACAGGCACGAGCCACCGTGCCTGGCCTGTTTTAACTTTTTGAGGAACTGTCAAATTGTTTTCCACAGTGGCCGTAACATTTTACATTCCTACCGTCAGTGTATGAGGGTTCTAATTTCTCCACCTCTTCACCCATACTTGCTGTTTTATTCTACTTTATAATAGCCATCCTAGTGGATAAAAATGATATCTCATTGTGGCTTTGATCTGCATTTTTTTTTTTCTTTTGAGATGGAGTCTCGCTCTGTCACCCAGGCTGGAGTACAGTGGCATGATCTC